>NC_058061.1:19435116-19803449 GCF_020085105.1 Siniperca chuatsi
ATGAAATATGAAGCTAAGCTAGGAGACGGTTAGCTTAGAAGCAGCTGGAAACAGCTAGCCCAGCTTTGTCCGAAGGTAAAAAAAAAAACATCATAGCACTTCTAAAGCTCACTAATTAATACATTATATCTTGTTTGTTTAATCCGTACAAAAACTGAAGCGTAACAGGGCTAGTGGTAGTTTTACAGGGGAGTTATGTGCTTTATGCTATCTTTATGCTAAGCTAAGCTTGCCATCTCCTGCCTTAGCTTGATGTTTAATGGACAGCTATAAGAGTGGCATCGATCTTCTCATCTAACTCTTGTCAAGAAGGTGAATAAGCATTTTTCCCCAAATCTCAAAACTATTCCTTTAAACCACTCTCAGGACATTATAAACCGTTTTAAACCTACCTACAAACTTGTAACTGTATATCATCACTAAGTACATGCTCTATAACAAAGTAAAATATGCAAAAATTGTAGTAGGCAATTACATATATAATTAAGTATATATTTTTTTACTTTTGTCTTCCATCCTTGCAAATATGTGATGTGCACAGTTGACACAGTTTGCATTTTACAGTAATGTTTTTGTTTTATCTGTCATGTCCTGTCTGGTCTTCTTTGTATCTCTTGTGGATATGCTTTAAAAGGAACAAAAGGAAAGGAAGGGGTAATGATGATGATATATATGTGATATGATAATATATAACAAATTAATTATTCTAAGTAATCTATTTATTGGATCTGGAACTCCAATGGAATTTCTGACATTGAAACAGTCATACCTTACATTATGAGATATAACAGTTTAATAATAGGAATGTGATTCTTTGCCTTGGTATTATTCCCATCATTGGTGTTGACAAAGGCAGAGCCGCCGAGAGCGAGGACAGAGCTGTGTAGGTGAACCGTGACACAGATGAAGATGGGGGGGTGAAGGAGGAGAGTGATTACTGAGGAGCAGTGGAGTGAAAAGAAGAATGATTTAGGGTCAGCAGGCCAGTATCAAGCAGAGGGATGAAGGAGCTTCACTGGGGGGTTCTAGAGGTAGAAATCACAATCGGCATGGACAGACAGAGGCAACAGAGGTGAGGGGAGGAGACGAGAGAGAGAGAGAGGTAAAGAGACTGAGTCAGTGAGTGTATGAGAGAGTGAGTGTGTGGGTGGGTGGAAGAGAGAGAGGATGGAGGTAGATGTTGGTTACAAAATGCTATTAATTGCTCATGAAAACAGTGACTACATCATTTTCAAATGTTACCAACTTGCAAGAAAATTCAAAATAACTAGTAAGTTATATAATCTAGCGATTTTTACTGTCAAGGAGAATGTGTGTGTCTCTGTGTGTTTTCCAATGTCAGTGAGTGGGAGTGGGAGACATCCACTGCAGAACGCTAATCATCTCAATAGAAAGTCATCTCAAAGTGTTTCCACCCACCTGTCAATCATAGCAACATGCTACTCTGCTAGGTGTTTGGAGGAGACTGAACAATATTCTCTAATAAGATGTACTGTGATAAAAATCATCCTGACGTGCAGAGGAAAAAAATCTAAATTTTCCAACTGATGTTCATCACTTTGTAGCATGTGGCAAGATTTTGCAGACAGAGTAGCTACATCAGACGTCATCTGGTGCATACTTTATTTTCAGTGTCACTTTAGTTTCATGCTTGTCAGAAGATGCGTTACATGCAGGAATGTTGCTAAGAGACTACAGTGTTTTTTGTTGGATCCTTAAAGTGACATATCTGAAATGCATGGGGCTGTACATTGCATTTCTTTTTTCTAAATGTTCAAATTGTTCAAGAAAGCTTTCTTAGCCATGCCAGCAGTATGACTCTAGGAATGGCAATTGGTCAGTTGGTCAGTCCACCACTTTGGACAGAACAACTATTGGATGGATTGCCATGGATTTTTTTACAGACATTCATGGTCCCCAGAGGATGAATCCTACTGACTTTAGTCCCATCAGCCTCAGCTGTACATCGTGTTGAGTACTAATTAGCAGATGTTAGCATGCTAACACGATATACTAAGATGGTGATCATGGTAAACATTTCACCAGCATGTTACCACTGTCATTGTGAGCATATTAGCATGCCGACGTTAGCCTTAAGGTCAAAGCACCACTGTGCAAGTACAATCTCACAGGGCCGCTAGCATGGCTGTAGTCTTAGTCCGGTTGTAGCTATGAATAGTCAGTTGTTCAGGTTCCCTGGATAAGGCCAAACATAATGCTGTCATTCATGAGTTGTTCAGTTATATCATCAAGATTCGCCACTGTTGACTGCCTTGGCTTTTAAGCATCTATTAACACCACTGCAACTGACTTGAGTTGCTCCCTACCTGGTTGGAAATGTTGGCATCCTGATGTCAGTGGCTTGTTGACCAATGTGTTTACAGTTGGCAAGCATTTCAGTAGAGCTCAGCTGCTTTTAATTTTCATTGTCTGAATCTCAAGTCTAAGAATGCCAAGTCAATATGTGTATCCTTGTGGAGAACAGGTCTTCTCTTCTTCTTCACAGCCAAGGTTTTTTACATCTTCAGGTGGTGAGTAACCTTCTGGGGGATGTCCTCGATGTTCTTCACCCATCAATTTTCTATTGTGCTTATCCTGTTTAAGATTGTGAATGGCTGAATTCTATCCCAGCATGCAATAATGGATAAGAGATGGCATAAGCAAGGTCATGTAAAGCTTTAATATACATGAAATCATCTGTGACGCTACTGATACTGTTAGCTAAATCAGCTACAGTGCAGAGCTGTCATCAGTAAGCCTGGCAGACACTGTATGGATTAAGCCCAATTTTAACCCTGAATTGGTCACCTCCAGCTAATTTTAGAATCGGGCCAAATTTCTGCCAGATCGGTTGACGTTTGACGTGCAGTTTGAGGTGGGGTTAGAACACCTGATTAATCACCTGAACGATCAACGATCTGGCTGCCTGACAATCAGATGGTTTTCTGGCATGTCAGAAATTTTGGCTGGCTGTCTTGCAGTTTGAGGAGCTCCGCGGTTCGATTTCCCACATGGCTGCTGTCAGAAAATCCGTTATAAACGGTAGTGAGCTTATTTTAATATTACCGGAGTAATTTTTTACATGTTGTGGCTAAAAATGTAGTCTTGAGACTGCTGTGATATAACACTGAACTTTGCTGTGGAACAGACAAGATAAATTTGTGCTCATGCTTGATGTAATGATATCTTAGTTTGGTATAATCATCTTGTTTAAAAGTATGTTGACCACAAATCTGCCTGTGGGGCTGTGGAAGGTCTAAATCAGTGTAGTACTGCAGCCCTACAGAAATTATTATCTGTGAGAAAGATACTGTAATGTGTTCACTTTTTATTGAGATTGTGTCAGAGAGTCTATGTTCATCTCTGAGGCTTTCAAAGGCATCTCAAAGGCAGTCTTTATTGCAGCTCTTATGTGTTGGATGGCATTTAATTGAAATAGTCTGTATATTGTGTCTGTATCCTGTATAAGTTCAGCAATACAGTTCATTTCATCAAGAAAATGTACATGTTTGTACATCAGTATCATTCAGTTCTGTGTCTATTCTGTATGACTAAAGTGTAAATTGTGTTTGTGGTTTGTGGGTGTAGATGGGGAACATAGATTGCACTTGTAGCACAAGCTGTTGTAGTGTATATACACACAGCCCTTTGTTATGGTTAAGTGGTTTGGGAAGTTCAATTGGATAGAAATGGATTTGGGGATTTTGGCCTTTGAAAACTGACTTTGGGTGTGACCAGAGCACCCCGAGCAACAGTCCAGATCATTTGACCTTTGCACGCCAGATAATTCCAATTGACAGCCGCCTACATAGCAAAATGAGACACTTGGAATCCATTAATAGAGGTCAATTGCTTGTGTTTGAGAATGTATGCGAGAGAGACACACGTAGAAGGAGCGGTGGGGAGGGAGCAGAGAGAGAGATGGAAGTCGATGGTGATTAGGATGGACAGGTTACAGGGAGGTAAAGGGTAAAGATTATGGAGTCTGCAGTGTACCACGGGATGATTAATCAAAGTTTAATTGTAGTCATCGAAAATAAGAAATTATAACTTTAATTAAGTTTCCATTTAAATTATGCTTTAAGGATCTCAAAGTACATCGTGGAGCATTTAGCAGCGGTATTTGTATCAGGAGTTAGTGGAGACCAAAAACAGAGCTAAAAGAGAGAGAATGTTGGACTTCCATCAGAAACACAACTCCAAATGAACGCTAATGTTGCTTCGTATCTGCTGGATGTGTAAATAGGCAACTGTCTGCTAACAAGTTTGTTTCAACCGAAAAGGTGATAATAGTGTATGTTAGTGTTGTGTTTACAGCTTGTTTCTTCTGCCCCCAAGTGTTGTTATACATTTAAATGCAAATTTGATTAGACTCCATAAAAGATGGGTAAAAAGTGGAAAAACATGATAAACCTTAGCTCTTGTGTTTTTGGCATATTAACTGTAAATCACAAATGTGTCAAATCTATTGAAAGTCTTGCTTTTTGGCATTTGTTACAAATGCTTTGCATTTCGTTCATCCTAAATAGCTCCATCTGAATATGCTTGGAAGTGGTCACGCTTCCTTTTGTATTTGGTTCCACCAATATTTATGTAACAAATTCTAGGCTTTGTGTGATTTTGCCCATGGCATGAGAAGAGTAGGGGAGATCACTAGGTTATCCAAACCCTTCTCAGTGCATCAAGTAATATCCTCAGCATTCCAGCTAGGGCTGCAGCTGTCAATTATTTTAGTAATCGAGTATTCTACCGATTATTCCATCGATTAATCGAGTAATCTGTCTTTTTTGCTTTATTAAAGAGCAATAGTAAATATGCAAAAGAGAAAATAAGACAGGTCCTTTAAAATGAACAACTAATTGGTTTCCTTTTTAGAACAATCTATTTAACTAAAACTACTTACTCTACTTTGCTTAAACTGCATACAATAATATTATCTGTCAAAACTAAACCCATTTAGTGCATTTAAGTGCCATATTACATTCTGGGTTTTAAAGAAAAAGTGTTCTGATATGCAAAAACAAACACCTTTTGCTTTAAAAAATAAAAAGGTATATATATATACTTAAGTTTCAGAACTACAAGTTTCAACCTAACTACAGCACAGGCATAACGTAAGCCTTTACTGTCTTCTTTGTGGCATTTGTAGGAGGCAAAAACAAGTGGACAGGAGCTGTGACTATCTTAACAAATTGACCGCAGCATTTTATTTTCTGTGGTTACTATCTTGAGCAAAACCTAGCTAACTTAGGAACATCATAACTAGCCACCACATTGATTTACGTTGTTAACTAGCCATTACACATAGCCACAGTTAACGTAGCCTACATTCTTTACTTGCCTTCCTATACCTTGTGTCGAGTCCGCTCTGTGGATTGGATGCACAGACTGTAACGTTATTCTTTCTGCTGAGATGCTGAAGCAGAGACGTCATGCTGTTGTGGTGGGCTAGTTCAGTTTTACAACAGACACACCGTACAGCGTTTTCGTGAACACTTTTTGTCTCTTCTCTGCGCCCCTCGCTATTTTCTCTCTCTTCCTCCTCTTTGTAGTCCGTGCTGTCATATCACACCAAAGACACTCTGAACCGTCTCTGATCGCACACAAGGTAAGCGCATTGTGAGACAGTAATAATCATCCGTGCGAAACACAGTGCACTGTATGTAATTATATGGATTAAACGAAGCATTGATGCAAATAATTTGAATCGATGACTTTTAGTAATCAGGTTACTCAAGAAATCGTTTCAGCCCTAATTCCAACCTCTTGTGTCTCTTGTGTGTCCTTTGGGAGGGCAAATGTAAAATATTAAAACATTACACCATTAAGTTAGTTACCTGCTATGGTGCTCATTACTCTGAATTTAACCATCTTATCCATTTGTTTGATGATGTATTTTTTTTGCGTTATTGAACTTTTTTATGTCAGTAAATGTAATATTGTCTATGCAACCTCCAGTAGAGGCTTTGTGCTAATTAGATTGTCTTGGACCATTAACTTTGTTTTCATGACATTAACAGAGATTGCAATGCTGATAATTGGATTGATATAGGGACAAACCCAGGACATTTTTTATTTTAGATGAGAATCGGAGCTCTGTGTCCCTCAGGCTGCATATATGTACTTGATGACAGACGTCTTAATCAGACTTGAGGCAGCCAACAGAGGCATCTGATTTAATTATTTGTCTTTTAAGTTCCTCTTTGATTTGTAATTGTTAAGTATAATGCTTCACAGGAAGTTTTCATTGTGTAACATAAACTCATTTGAGGGTTTTGTTATGTTGCCTGGTGATATTCAGGCTAACTATTCTCACTCAATACTAACTGGGTAATCTTTGACATTATCATCATCTGTGTGAGTGGAGAGAACTGTGAATGTTGGCTCTCAATCCTCCCCTTGAGCTACAGTGGCCATTAAGGGTTCAGAATTGTTCAAACAAAATAGTTTGTCCGTTGTCCAACCACATCTAAGGGCAAAAGTGGTAACACCTGTTCTGAATGGCCACACTCAAAGGCAGGGACAAAAATCTGCTGTCATGGCGTCTTCCTGGCTGCATGACAACATCTCTCTCCAATAGCTCTGTGTCTTTTGTGTGTCTTTGGCGGCGCATACAGTCACACAGTCTCTCCTTGAAGACATTCATGGTGTTGCACCCAGTTGTGCATACCAAAAATAACGCAAGAATCAAAAAGGAGAGCCTGAGAGAGACGCTCAAACTCAGAAAACATATTTCTCATTCCCATCCATCTGTGATTGGTTTACTGCATCTATAAAGTAAAGAAAAACTTCACACGACAATACTGTGATAGTGTAAATAGCTTCAACAGGATTGATATGTACAGTTTGGCAAACCTGCCTGTAGGTTAGCCATATTGTTAGGTTAAGGAGATTCACACATTAGTGTGAATTAGGGACATTAGTCCCAAAGACACAGCAACAGCAACATCACAACAAATTCTCAGGCAAAGGTTAAATAGACTCAAATTAAGTGTTTTAACACACAAAAAGTCTCAGCAGAGCTCCAACTACCCTCTATCGTGCAATGTATTTAGTGTGCCATCTAGCCACAATTAAGTGTAACTTTACATGTCAAAATAATGTGGGATGTATATTGTTTATCTGTGTGTGAATGTTGAACAATGTTTGCATAATTTTGTTTCAAACAAATTATTCTGCTCTGTCACACAGATAAAGTAGAGAATGGAGATGTGTACCACAGGAGGAGAGGACCTCATTCGGGCAGCTCAGATGGACAGGAAACAGGAAGTAAACAACAGGAAGGGGTTGGGCGGACTGGAAGCAGCTGGCGACGAATTCTTCTCCTCATCCTTGCCATCACCATCCACAACATACCCGGTGAGAACGAGCCATAGGGCTTTCTAAAGTAGCTGACAAGGGAATTTGTCAATGTCAACGCTAAGGTTTTGCTGGTGAAGATAAATTCGAATTCTTATAATGCACTCCTGCTCTTATCACTGTTGTTCAGAGAGTGAAAGTCACCTTGCAAAATCACGAGAGTTACAAATGTAAATGAGGCTCATTGAGTTCCATATAACTGACAGGGGTGGCATTTTGCACATGTATATCCCATCACAAATTTCTGTATAAACAACATCCGCTGTGATCTGGGTAACATAAGCCATCTATAAAAGGCCACACCCAGGTGATATTTCTTTGGGGTCCTTCTTGTTAATTCTGAGTGGCGGCAAAATTCAGGCAGGAAGAGAAGACCTCACTCCTGACAGCCACAGAGATTTCCAGCAAAAGCAAAAAGTGGCAAATGCTCAACAAAAAGACCAAGAAGAAATTTTGGCTGGGCATTCTCTTCCCATGCCTGGCCCAGCAATGGAAGATTACAAGAACCCAGCTGTCTTTCCTTATGTGTTAAAGCTACAGGAAATTTCAATTAGAATCTACATGAAAAGTATAAGACAGACTTTGATAGGGAAGAAAAGAATAATAGATGATCGCTCATCAAGCAAACACGTCAGTCAAATACTATACATCAATGGTCTATGTTGCTCTTGAGTTTATTATCAAGATAGTCGGAGAGCCTTGGGAATCTTGTGGTTTTATTTAACTTGCATTTTTAGCCACGCTAGTGGCATGGCTCTCAGGATGGCAATGTCTGACGGTTAGTCCACCACTTTGGTCCAGACTAAAATGTCTCAACATAGATTGGATGGATGAATTGCCATGAAATTTGGTACAGGTATTCATGGTCCCCATCCTTTGGGGACCATGAATACCTGTATGGGGACTCTGACTTACCTCTGAAATCACTAAAAGGTTGACATTTGTGTTTATGAGTGACATGTCTTGACAGCTATTGACTGGATTGCCAAGAAATTAGGTACACACAGAATGAATTGCAATCACTAACTTCTCATTGAGTCCCATCATCAGCTCAAAATTTCAATTTGTCTAATACTTACTGGTTTATGACCTAATACCTGCAAAACTATCATTCCTATCAGCATCAGCTGTACTTTGTGTTTATTGCTAATTAGCAAATGTTAGCATGCTAACACACTAAACTCAGTTGGTGAAAATGGTAAACATTATACCTGCTAAACATCAGCATGTTTATCATCGTGAGCATGTTAGCATGCTGATGTTAGCATTTAGCTTAAAGCACAGCTTTTAGCTGTGTCTAAGTACAGCCTCACAGAGCCGCTAGCATGGCTGTAGCATAGTCTTGTTTATTTGTACAATAGAAACGAAATGTGAATCATGGGTAAAAAGAAACATGCAGTTCATGTTCTTGATAATGATATTTCCATAAAATTCTTTTCTACCCTGACTGATTTATGTGTTGGGTAGCAAAGGGTTCAGGAAAATGTTCAGCTTCCAAAGGGGAAGAAGGCCAGAAAAAGTTGTGAATCACTGGTTTGTTCTGACTTTTCTTATGGAAGTCCAGACACCAGGAAGACAGGGGTGTTTCTAAGACACTGCCTGTTAGAGAAAATGAAATCAAGAAGATGATGTGAATATTGCACATGACATTAAAGCTAGGGTAGGTAATGTATATCAGAAGTGTATATATGTGTATATCAAAGATGTTTTTGTTATATTTGTTGAAATTCTCTTTAGATCCCCAGAGCAATCAATAAATCAGGGCCGTCATCCAAGCCAAAATTCTAGGGGGGCGCAGGGGGCATTGGGGTCCTTCCCCAGAAAAAAGAAAAAGAAAATAATGATGCAATTTTCTGCAATTTGACATATATATTCAAAGACTATGGCAATAATAGCTTAGTGTAGGACTTTCATGCCTACCTGAGCTCAGGTGTACTGAGTATGAATACACCTGAGGAAGACCAGCTCATGAATTACATACACTAAATCAATCCAACACAACAACCCCATGGATGACAAAACAAGGTTTGTTTGTGTGTGTGTGTTTGAGGCAGAGAGCAGGAGAGGGACACGATCATTTAGCAATGCCAACAAGCTGTTATTGTTACATGAGCTGTAACAGTAAAATATGTGTAGGTAACAAATATAGTATCACTACCAATTTACAGTTCATTCAGAAAAACTCAACTGGTGCTGAGCTCCATAGAAGACCCAACAATGGCAGTGCTGTGCCACATCCTGCACTAAATCTTGTTTACCAGCCCAGGTTGTTTTGTACTGAGTCCGGGCTGAAATGATCACTGAATGAAAATACCCTTTTTTTTCCTCGCTTGGAATAAATTGTTTCAGTATCTATGAAAAATCCATTCTAATAGACAGGTTTGTCCTGGAATACACCTTGCATTATTGAACACTACACAGAGGCCAGCAGGTTGCCATTCTGTCAAACCTAATTAGACTAATAGCGTGTCAATCATACATCAAAAACGACGTCCAGGGAAGAGCGGTGTGCAATATTTGGAGTTGTTTCTGTCAGTGATGAAACAACAGCTCTAAACTAAACATTTACTGTACGTCAGGAAATAAAGATGATTCAATTCATGTTAAAGACAACAGGGAAGCAATTAACAGTTATTGTTGACATTTCTAGGATCTGACAGCAAGACCACCAACACAATTAACACCTGTTTAGTTAAAAAGACACAGTTTTGAGTTTCATTTGGATTAAAGGTTTATGGGGACTTTTTTCCCCGTCTTTATTAGAGATCTTGGGCCTGGGTGGGAACTAGTGCTGATGTGGGCCTTTAAAGCCCACTCAGACAGTGTATGTGAAATTTGCGACACAAATAATCTTGACGTGATTCTGGAGACTTGAGTTATGAATCTAGATTAATATATTAAAGAAGAATAATAATGTTAGAAAAAGAGAGCAGTGAATCAAGTCTTTATTTTCCTGACAACCGATGTACTTTGAGTCAGTCCGACTGCAGCCAACCACACAAACAGGAGGAAAAGTGCATTTGCACCAGCATTGCACCAGAGATAATATTGGAGAGAAGATCTGCAGCAAAGGTGTGCTGTTGTTTTTGTATAATTCTCAGACAATGCAATATTCAGTAGTTTCATTATAAGAACATTGTTGCATAGCACTATAAATATGCAACAAATCTCAGTATTTCTCCTGTGGATTTCAGTTTTTTATTGCTGCAGTCTCATTTTGTCTTTCTGATCAGGCAGCTAAAGTTAGATATGCTTTCATGAGACTTCATACTTTTGACTTCACAGCATTTTTAAACAGATTCTTGCATATTTTACTCCAGTATATCCATCTGATGGTTTGATTAAATGTGGAAATATATAATGCACCATGAGCAGAGCATCGAGCTATGGACAATTAACGATTTGCTCACATCAAATTAATGAGGAAATGCAGTTTCATTTGTTTGAATGATTTTCCGCCTTACACTTGATTGATTTCCATTCGTTCTATCAATAACAACAACACCATTTTCATACTGTGGATAAAAAGCAAACTGGGGACACTTGTAGTGTGTAGGAGGAGAATAAACGGTGGCAGCTGTGTTACCAGGGAGTACTCCACTAAAGGCCACTTCATTAATGAGAGAAAATGTTTACTGGTCACTGCAAACACCTCATAATTGTAACATATGCATGCTAACTGTGCTCCTGTACAAACACACTTACATAAAGACATCCATGCACATGCCGATATAATCAGACACACATTCACATAAACCACACATACGCACAGTACCACACATTTGCAGGTAAAGATATACCCACAGAGATCTCCTGTGAGACTGTCAATGAAAGAGACCTCCCACAGTCTCAACTCCCAACCAAAAAAACAAAACACATTGAGCTCATAACTCATTAAGTCATGCCTGAAATGATGTGATTGACCAAGTATCTCAGGTGTAAACAGATCTGATAAGTTGAGCCCAACCATGCATTCGTCTGTGATGGACTAACCGTGTGCAGGTCCAGCTTGGAAGAAGAGAACAAACTCGGGTCCAGGAGTCAGATGTAAGATCTACAGTAGTGGAAGGAGTGCTCAGATCCTTTACTTAAGTAAAAGTACTAGCACAACAATTTAAAAATACTCCATTACAAGTACTTGTCCTGCAGAAAAAGGGCCCATGTGACTGACATATTAGCTTAGCAGGATAGTTTTAATTACTTTATATAAAGTTTGGTAGGTAAGTCCAGTAGTTCCCAACCCAGGGGTCAGGCCCCCTTCAAAGATAAATCTGAGGGGTCGTGAGATGACTAATGGGGCAGGAAAGAAGGAAAAACAAAGTTCTGCTTTACGATTTTGTATTTTTTTTATTTATTTATTTTTTGGTCTTTGTTTTTTTGTGAAATATTGGATAATTCAATCACATTTTACATTTTACACACAGACTCACTAGTCATATTAGCAGCCATATTAGCAACCAGGCAGTTTTAAACAAGTCTCCACCATATTTAATACCCCTCTTTTTTGGACGTGAGCACAAAGGTGAACATTAAGGTTTTAAGTCAAGTGTCTATAGTAGATGTCTGTCTTTCTTGCCCCAGTTTAACCTATTACTAGCACACGCAGTTTTGCTATATTGCACAATAAGATGTAGAACACAAAGAGTAAAATAATCTATACTGAAATTAAATTCAAGGAAGCGCTTAACAGCACAAAAACTGTAAGCCAAGCAGTCAAGAATTCATTATGAAGCATGATCGAAATTTAAAGTGTTTTTCAATTCTCCAGCCTTCTCATAAAGGCTGCTCTGTAAAACTCTGCACTTGCAAAGTTCATAGTTAAGATATCAAGGGATTTAATCTCTATTCACGCTGATAAATATTTTTAGTACATGACAAATATTCACCATGTTGTTTGAGGTGTATGAATACACCCCAGAGACAAGGTGTGCAGTCTATAGTGTAATGTAAAATAACTTTTATGAGTCTATAGTTGAATAGAGGCACCACAGAATAATGATGTCATTTAAATAGTCTGTGGATTATTGTAATGCTAAACAGCACCTCATCTTTTCTTTACACAGTTAGTGTTCTTGAACTATGGCAACATCTGCATACAACATGGAAGTGAATCCAGGCATGACTCTCAGTACAAGCTGTATTCACACTCCTTGATTAAGTCACAATCTAAATTTGACCACTGCCGCCGACTGAGCCTTTTCTGCAACGTCGTCAGCTGTTTGAGGAATCTAATGGATCTGTTTTTTCAGATCAGGGCCCATATTTATCAAGCGCTTCGGAATAACTCCAGGGAGTCACGCTAAAAATACTCCCGCAGTACTTCTAAGTAGGACATGAGAGTCATTTATGAAGCCTTACTTTCAGCACGAAGGACCACTACTAGGAGAGAGTGTGACGTCGATGTTCTACAATACTCGCAAAGTAGAAATCACGATGACGTGTTGTAGTTTTCTGACAGTTGCAGTTTGACATATGTATAAGCCACACTGGTATAGGTAAATACGGGCAGCCAAGTTATCTAGGTTAATATGCAAAAATATGACGCCAACTAGCTTATATCTTATATTATTTACCAATACGCCATTTGCAATAGGCTGTAAGTAAACACTGGCAAGCCACTTGCATGGCTTAAACAAATGCATATAATTAAAAATAGTAGCTCTAATCAGCCTAATCTGATTCAGCTGCGTGACTTGTCAGCTCTATTTAATAGCTTTACACTGCCTACATTAGTGCACCTTTCAACTGCAACTGCTGTTAACTTGCGTGCCTACAGATGGGGAAGATTATAGCTGTAATATCACCCAGAGCTGGGAAATACATCATGACAATATAAACATATGTCTTAAATCTAGCTCTGCTATCGGTAATTGTAAACAAATAAACAAATGAGTTAATGAATAAATAAACCCACAATTTGCGTGAATGCAGCTTGTTTTTCCACAACTTGATGCTGAGCGGTGGCAAATGTATTTTTCCTTGTCACTGTGAGGTTGTTGGGACTTCGATTTTGTGGAGAGAGCATGTGCATCTCTTTTGCATCCCGCCCAAGGCTCGTCATTAAATTATAAATTTTTTTGCCAGAACGGTATCTTTTAATAGGCAATGCAAGTTTATTCGTATAGAACATTTCAACCACAATGCTATTCAAGGTGCTTTACATAAAACATAAAAGGCATCAAGACAAAATGTAAAAGCAACATAAGGCATTACAAAAACATTTAAATACAATTAAAAAGAGTTAAATAGAAAATAAAAATAAGATAAAACAGGAGAGGAAAAGTTACAGTGCAGTACAAGATATAATAATAATAAATAATAATAAAAGGCAGCGGCAAACAGAAAAGTCTTCGGCCTTGATTTAAAAGAACTGAGAATTGCAGCGGACCTGCAGTTTTCTGACAGGAAGCAGACCTGTCCCGGAAGGCCTGAGAGGTGTGGATGGGTCATAACGTAGCAGAAGATCAGAAATGTATTGATCAATCGACATCTCTCCTCCCGCAGAGTGTGTGCATGTCTCTGCCTCTATGCTATGCCCTGGTGCCAACTAACAGGTTAGGAGTGATAGGAGTGATTTCCTCAGTTAAGGAAGTTGCTAAAATGCTCTTACTTCTACTCCTGAACATAGGACCAACTAACTTGACCAGTTAGGACTGATTTCCTACTCTGAGACAGTTGATGAATATGGGCCCAGACCTCCTTTTTTCTTACTGGTATGCTGCGGTGGGCCCTTGATTCTAATGATACTCTCTAGAGGTTATAAATGGCATTTTGCTTCATGAGTTTGTGTGTGTTCATATAAGCACCAGTGTCTAGAATTTATGAAGGACCATGCTGTATCTTAACTTCTCTAGTCACGGGAATATGTTATTCACGCTCATTTCATTGCTTATATACCATACTTTGTTATTTCTGAAGTAAACATGTAGTTATAGCTATCCTATTGTATTTCCGTGTTGTGTGTAATTTTGCAGCCCCAAATTGCTTTTTGGCTCCTTTGAAGTGCTTCATCACCCAGTAATCATGTAATTTACCGTCAGCTACAAACACTGGGGACCTTGCGTCCTTCCTCTTAGTGGCTCAGCTCTGTGATAACCCCATTTTGTGATTCAGGCTGATGAAAGCCGTCTATTTTACATAAAAATCTTGATTCAGCTTTTATACTGATATTGAACAGTAATTTGTTTCATTACTGTGCTGAAAAAAAATCACCCATTTAGTGAGTGCTTTTTCCCACGGTGTGATAAGTGCACTTATTTTTTGACACCTAGCTGTCCCGGTGGGGACGGAAGCCCTCACCCTGGTGTTGTCACTGCTAACTCTTGAACTGCACAAGCAGCAGCTGCATAATAACGTACCGATCTTCAAAGACGCTCCGAACATTGTGTGACACTGCAAAGACAGAGCCGTGACAGAGGTTTGGCGACGGCCTATCAAACTGAGCAGGAGATTGATGGCCGTCCATTCTCCCCCCATTAGGGTTGATCCCTGTTAGTGTGATGGATGGAGCAAGGTCGTTGACAGCTACTGCTAGCAGTTGGTCTAAGCAGAATAAGAGAGAAACTGGAATATCCTAATATGACTGGAAATAGAGTTGGAAGATTGTTCAGAAACACGCAAAACTAATTAACTAATTAAATTGAAGGAAATAGACTGTAATAAACCATTTTTTATATTCTTGTCCTGGTAAGTGTGACTGAGCAATTTGTTTTCTTTAGCAAGGTCATTTTCCTGGACTTTTACAAAACTAGTTGGAGATAAATAGCCACTAACATAATTTTATTAAACTTGTTGTAAATATAATCATTGTCTGTAAATACAAAGTACCAAGTATACCAAAACTTAAGTTAGGCAGTTGTAAGAACTTACCAAGGAATAATCATTAGTCATTTTAAAATCATGTCAATGGTTTTACTATTATGTATCAGGTGGTTGTTTTCTCAGCAATTTAAACCGGACTAGAGCTGAAACAGTCGATTAATTGATCAGTCGACAAAAAAATATTAGGCAACTATTTTAATAATGGATTAATCATTTTAGTCAATTATCATGCAAAAATGTCAAACATTCCCTGGTTCCAGCTTTTGAGGTTTGAGGATTTTCTGCTTCTTTCAGTCATATATGATAAAAAACCATTCAACATGGTATTTACCTGAACTTTAGGTTCAATTCATTTTCTCTTTTTAAGAGAAAGTAGAAGCAATTTATTTATAACTGAGAACAGAATTTCTCTTTTACAAAGAGACACTCAAGTTAGCAGAGTGGTGAGTATGACATGACTGTTGTTTTTGTAGTGATTGAATGAGTGATGTTGAAATGCACATTATCCTGAATTTATCATAACAGCAGGTAAATATGGAGGCAGTTTTGAGTTTGCAGTAACAGCAAACTGCATCAGCAGCAAATTGAAGCTACAATTTTATAAAATCTACTTATAAATACTTATAAAATGGGGGTAAATAGGAATAAAGGTTTAAATACGGGCCTAAAGTTGAGGAAAATAAAGGCAATGGGACAATATTTGAGAATTTACAATATGCAAAGTCTTGGAGAGTTAAGTGAATTTTATAGAAGATTTTCCATCAGGGCCAACGCAGAAACACACACTGAAGAATACTTTTTCAATACAAACGTCTTTTGGAGTCACTCTAAATACAAATGATGAGTTACCACTAATTAAATTACTTTAGATGTTGTAGTGTTGCACAGGATTAAGTCATTTTTATCAAGTAATTTGTGTTTTATGATCTAGTAGATTACTGTACTTTTTGAAATGTCACCTCGCTATCCCTGATGACGGGAGGATGAAAAAGCAACAGCATAAAGAGCAATGAGAGTAGACTTTGATGTGGTTTAAAGAAACATCTCACCCCAAAACAGATGAGAAAAAAGGAGTAAAATTAATGTAAAACCTCGCAATAGCAAAAAAAAAAAAAAAGGGAGAGGGTGCTGATAGAGAGGAGGACCACTAATGGCACAGTGAAAAAAGGAGTGTGTAGACGGCTGTGGAAAGGAGATTAAAGGAAAGTGCGATGGAAATGCTGTGACAATGGGCTGTCAGCAGCAGTATTGTCAGACTTGCTTAAAAGAGCATAGAACATTAAGCAGGAATTGGATAGGACCAGCCGCTGCGCACATGCAGGCACACACACACACACACACACACACACACAATTGTTTCGAGACAGAAGCACATACACAGGCAAGTTCACACATTTTTGACCAAAACCAGTCTGACTTTCCTCCAGGGAGTGAAAAAAGCACAAAAAAGGCATACACAGGTGACAATATAAAATATTTCTCATTTCTGCCATGACAGAATTGAAGACTCACACTCTTTAGCACACGCCAAATTCACAGGAATCATCTCAACCAGTCTTCACTGTTTTCCAGTGACACTAGTTCTTCTCTGCTGGAGTTTATACAGTGTGTGTTTTTGAAAACCCTCTGACACCGTAGCAACATTTCACGACTTGATGCCTGTTGTTCGGATTCCCTGACAAAACTTGCTCTTAACGCATACCGACCATAACACAGTTGGGTGAGAAATTAATGGAAAAACCAAGTGTCTCAGTAAGGTGCTGGGCCAACACGAGCCTCCAGAACAGCTTCAGTGCTCCTTGGGATAGATTCTCTAAATCTATAGAACTCTACTGGAGGGATGAACACCATTCTTCTGAGAGATATTCCCTTTTTTTGTGTTTGATGATGGTGGTGGAGAGCACTGTCTAATAGGATCTGGTGACTGTGAAGGCCATAGCATATGATCCACATAATTTTCATACTCATCAAACCAATCAGTGACCCACTGTTCCCTGTGGATGGGAAAAGGTTACATGAATAAAGGAGATGTGTTTCTTTGCTGGAGCCCCCTGCATTGGCACCCCACTGCGTCGCCAGACTGACCTCATTCAAATGAATGAGAGGGCTGTGTTTTTTCACACAGGGCTAAAATTGCTCTGAATATGGCCTAAGACTACCGCCATTCTAGCAGCTCCGCGAATGACACTCTCTAAATGCTAAAGTCAGCATGCTAACATGGACACAATGACAATGCACGCTGATGTTTAGCAGGCAGTATTTACCATGTTCACTATCTTAGTTTAACATGTTAGCATATTAACATTTGCTAATTAGCACTAAGCACAAAGTACAGCTGAGGCTGATGGGAATGTCATGAGTTTTGCAGATATTTGGTCATAAACCAAAGTATTGGACAAATTAAAATTGAGACCAGACAACGGCACTAGATAAAATACCATTCATACTGACGGGAACATGACCAAATTTCATGCCAATTCATCCAGTACTGTAGTTGGTGAGAGGTTTCACACAAAACAACAAATGTCAACCTCATGGTGGCACTAGAGAAAGACTCAGGGGATCTCCAAAGTCATTAGGATACCATGGATGTCTGTACCAAATTTTGTGCCAATCCATCAAGTAGATGTTGAGATATTGCCCTGGATAGGTGAAAACTTTGAGCTGCTGCTGGCACTACATGGAAAGTCAGGGGATCACCAAAGCCATTCATCCTCCAGGGGCCATGGATATCCGCACCAAATTTCATGGCAATCCATTCAACCACTGAGATATTTCACTAAAAAGCAAAAATGTCAACCTCATGGTGGCACTAGAGGAAAAGCCAGCGAATCAAGTCAATAGGATTCATCTTCTGAGGACAGTGAATGTCTGTACAGAAGCTAATGACAATCCATCTAATAGTTGTTGAGATATTTCCGTCAGGACCAAAGTGACATCAGACAAACCAGCATTGCTATCCCTGGAGCTAAGCTGCTAGCGGAGCAAATAAAAATGTAAGTCACTTTGGATAAAACCATATGCCAAAAGAATGTAATGTAATGTGATGGAAAGCCTTCCTCCAACCATTCACTCAGAAGGGATGTAAAATAAAATAAAAAGACAGGATTCTGGTGTTTTTGGACATTGACAAGTCACATCAGTGTCACGTCAAATATAAATTTTGAGTTCTTTGCTGTGGAACTAAGGTACTGCTCTCTGCTCTGATGCAGATCGCTGGCTGGTTCAGCCACACCACAGCTGACTCCACTACCTATTCCTCTACAACTGCCACGCCACCTTTACTTTCAGCGTGGTCAGGAGTGCTGCAACTGAAGCCAGGGAGGTGCAGCTTTAGTTGTGTTCAATACTGTAACAATCCATGAGATATTCATGCCAACAGCCATGAGATGCTGGCAAAGACACTAAAACATGAGTCTCATGAGTAAAATCTGACAGGTGTGTGGGCGCTTAGTGCTCCCCTACTAACCCTGGTCTCTGTTTTGGAACAAAAACTTCCACCTCAGTGGACTTGCAAAACACTCCCAAACCCCCAGCTCACATTTCCAGCTGTGTAGCAGTACTACAGGTAAGCAGCTGTTGTAGGAAAACCCCTGTTCTTGATCCAAAAGAGCAGATGATACACAACTATTACTATACAACAATTTTTCTTACTGACATATTAGCTTTCCCTCAGGTCCAACAGATAGTAGCATCAGTGATGTTTTTAAAGTTAAGAGGAGAATCTCAGTAATATTAAGTGTGTGATGCCATTTCCTTACCAATCGTTTAAAGTGACCATATTTGGAACTTAGAGACAAGAACAAAAGAAGAAAATTCATCACTGTGGTCTTGTGTCTTTAAATGAGTTAAGATTTTAAAAACTTCTAGTTTGCCTCTAGCTTTGCACTAGCTGTGTCAAACGCCAAAAACACTGAAACTCTCTGAGCTAATGTTTTATTCAAAATCAGTTGATGGTTTTTCACTGCAGATAGAGTTTCTACTGGCCCCATGGCATTTCAGACAGTTCCAAAGGATTGAGATGAATAGTAAAGAGGACCCACAGTGTAACTGAAGGGCTATAATGGCGCTACAGTATGTCCGTCTGTACTGGGTAGGTGGGAATTTGATTAGAAGCGGTGTGCATTGCTATCAGAGGTAATGACAGGCATTAGATTATGATGAAATGGCCTCTGGGCTCTTGAAGGCTGCAGCTGCAGGGACATCAGTATACCGATATGCTCTCTTGCCTTTGCGTGGTCTTTCCACTCTTTCTTTCATCTCTCTTTTGCTTCTTCCTTTTTTTCTCATTCTGTCTTTACCTTATCTTTATCTTTGTCTTTGTGCTGGGTTTAAGGCAGTATAACTTTAATGTAGGCTATTACTATTGCAGGGAGAGAGAGAGAAACAGAGAGAGATAATACAGTGGGAGAATACACAGGAATGGAAAGAAGAGAAAAGAGAAGTCTTGCATACAAGAGAACAAATTAGTACTATATAATATATTATACTAATACATACTATGAAGCCATGAAAGCCCCACTTTTTATTTCTTGCTTCTGACTCCATTCTCAAAGGAAAAGAGGAATCATTTAATCAAAGCTAAACGTCTACAGGTAGTTCTATGAGGCTGTAAAAGTGCTTAGCGTAGTTTAGCACAATGACTGGAAACGGGGAAACAGCTAGCCCGGCTCTGTCCAAAGTTAACAAAGCCATCACCACCTCTAAAGCTCACTAATGAACACGGTGCAAGTATCCAAGTGTAAAAACCACACATTGTGGTTTTACACGGGGTCATGTTCAGGATTATTTTTCGGCTGGGTCCAGTAGCTTCCAGGAGTCTCCGCTTGTTGCACGGCAACTCCACGGTGACGACTAGACTCCACCCTTTATGTTAAGCTAAGCTAACCTGCTCAACCTCCAACATTACATCAGAGTGGTACCAATCTTTTCATCTAACTTTTGGCAATAAAGCAAATAAGGGTATTTCCCCAAATGTCAAACTATTCCTTTGAACAGGACCTGATTTGAATTGTATCAGAGTACCCTAAATTCGCTATATCACACCAGTGCTTGCTCATGCTCATTAAGCAGCAGAAAACAAAATTGCTGAACAGAAGAAAGTGGAGAAACATCTTTTTTTTCTTAGGTGATTATCGCTAGTCGGCAAAAATATTTAAAGGGTCTGCAAAATAGCCCACACACAAACAAACACACAAATACACTCATAGATATATCACACACTGTGACCTTTTCACTTTCAATTTGAATGGTGTGTACTTTAAGTATGCATGACAGGCATTTCAAATGAGACAAATGGGACATCAGAGGAGAGGGATGCTTCTGCACATATGGTTAGGGAGATGAAACCTGACTACAGAAGGTAAGAGCAAATAAAATAATTCTGTGCATTCCTCGGAGTAGAGATCCCCACGGACTGTTGCTGTAAGTGGATAACAGTGTTCTGTCTGAAAGAACGGACCATATCCACACTTTGCCAACATTGTTTTTTCCTCTTTCTTAAAATGTTGTGTTTCCTATGTAGTGCTTCAAAAACATCAAAGGACAAATCATACACTAACAAGGATCAATTGTCTGTGTTTTCTCTCTGCAGAGGGTTTGGCTGTGGGGGTTGGATTCGGAGCCATTGGAAAGACTTCATCTGCTACTTTTGAAAGCGCCAGGTAAGATTGGTATCAAGGCAAAGAAACATACACACAGTACACATCTTCATTTATCCAAAATGTCACCTTTCTACACTGGAAAGTGAGAGCTGAAGTGGCTAATTCATACCTAATGTATTGATAGAACTGGCAATTTGAGTATCTATAGTAGTTCCTGTTGTTATCAATGTCAATATCAGGGCACATGCTATTGAATATGGAAAAACAGCAGACATTCTGTTCAGTGTCGCAGCTGGACGCAAAATTGTGGATCTCGCCATGATGATGTGTTTAGAAGCTCTGTGACTGGTTTTCCAAACCTGGAACAGTTGGTAGTCATAAGATTAAAAATGGTGTTTTTTTTTTTTCAGTATAATCTTTGAGATAGTTAACTGGGTAGAGATTTGGTGTGTTTAAGGTCAGGTTTTACACCTGTGCCCATAACTGCACTGTTATTGTGTGCTGCTGACATCTTGTGGATACATTATAGTACTGCAGAGAGCGGTGGCGGTGGTGGAGATATCTGTACATCTGGACTTCTGGTCATATCCCATTCTATAACCCACCCAGCCGTATCTGGTGAACCAGCATCTGATTACGAAAGGTTGTTCTCTCCATGAACCCATTTGCGAGAATCGAGGTGAACATAATTATCTCTTGAACAAAATGAAACATTGCAAAAAAGGGTAACACTGTATAATACAGCCCACGATTTACAGTATCATTTTGTTGTATGAATCAGGTACCAATAATACTTACCAGTTCCTACTGGTACTTGAATGTATGACTACACTTGATATCCCCAATAAAGAGTCTGACCTTATTGGCCTTCTCTTGTGCAAACACCCTCTGCAACATATCAGCTGTGCCCAAGAAATTCCCAGCTGTCTCTAAGATCCACATGCAGATATTTATATGCAATCAATTAATGTAATGATTATAGATGTTCTGTGTGAATGAAAAATTGATTGGACTTTGGGTGATGAAAAGTAAATGCCAGACAGCAAAGGTGCGCATATCAGGGCTTGATTTCCTGCCATTTGCTGCCATTTTATTGGTTCAGTGTGAAAAACGACTTCCACAAAGCAAGATAATCTATCACAATAAACATGGAGCCTTAATTTGGTTTTGCCATAGTTTCGTATTGTTATTCTAATGTGATTTAGTTTCATAGTAGTGCTGCATTACATTTGGATTGAATAAAGTAATAAGTCGGAAGTGGAAGAAGTACTTATACAAGTCTTTGTTTAAATGCATCTTAATGCTTTTCTACTTTTTAATCCCTACTCTGTGATTCTCTACCTTATATTTGTTGGTTCCTGTACAGCCAGTGTAGACATATAGATGTTGGAGGCCTTTCTTGGTACACACTTCTCTGTTTGTTATGTACTTTTTTTCCATAACTTCACCTTTCCCCAATGCCAAGTGCGCCAAATAACAGTTAGAGAAATTAAGAGGTCATGTTATTAACAAGACTACATCCACGCTAGCGGCTCTGTGAGGCTGTACTTAAGCACAGTGGTGCACTGAGATAAATGCTAATGTCAGTATGCTAACATGCTCACAATGACAATGCTAACATGTTGTTTGACAGGTATAATGTTCACCATGTTCACCATGTTAGTTTAGCGTGTAAGAATGCTAACGTTTGGTAATTAGCACTAAACAAAAAGTACAGCTGCGGCTAATGGGAATGCCATTAGCTTTGCAGGTATTTGGTTATCTAATGATGGTGCTAGATGAAAACTTGAGGGTCACCAAAGTCATCAGGGGTCATCCTCTGGGCACCACAAATATCTGTACCAAATTTCATGGCAATCCATCGAATAATTGTTGAGATGTTTCAGTCTGGATCAAGTTTTTGACCAGTCGATAATGGTTGGGTTTAGTTTAAGATTAAAGATGCTTTGGAGTAAGTCAAAGGTTTAGTGTGTTTTTAAGTTAAGGTAAGAATATGGGCAGGATTTCCATCTGTGCCCATAGTTGCAGTTGTGCTGTGTGCTGCTGACATCTAGTGGTTACATGATGGTACTGCAGAGAGAGGTGGCAGTTGTTCGGCTAAATACTCCTGGATCAAAGTCTTCTTTGAAAACTCTGTTTAAAAAGGACAACAACAAATTCAGTCTTTCATACTTTACTGGAACTTCAGACTTAGTGTGAGCCTTTTCCTGTGAATCACCACAAGGCTTCTTTTCTGATGGACTTAAGGCTTCACAAGTATGGATGTCAGATTTGGATGCGAAAGGTGCCATTTTGTCTCACAAGAGTTGGAATCTTTGCTGCCAAGTCTGAGAAATAACTATTTGCCCAAGTAATCTGGTGTTTTGAAAACATAGTCTCAACTACTTCACTTCCACTGAAACAGTACTGTTCCAGCAGACGGAAACATTTAAGTGGCAGGTCAAAAATCTGGTTCTCTTTGTAGTACAGACAACAATACACCGAGATCATATCATGTTCTGTAAACACAAGTATCACAGATTTTAGGTAGCTCTTGTAGTTCTCCAGAAGGCGGTTGAGCTGTTGCTGATAAACCCCCGCGGCTTGCATGGCTCTGGACCCGCCTGCCCCCTCTAGACGAGCCTGATGGATCAGCATCTGGGTGTGGAAGGCAGCTCCGTTCACCCACTGCTTGAGTAACCGAGAGTTCATATGGCCATCCGTCAGCAAGGAATTCTTAGAAAGAAAAGGGAGATTTACACCATAATGGAATTAATATAGATGTATGTATAAACATTGTGCTCGTGAAGGCAATTACATATAATATTCAGTTACTGGAATGTAGGATGATCCTTCAAATACAGAGGAAAGAATTTGACTGCTTTGCACCTTCAGCCGTGTAAGCTGGGCGCTAAGATCGACCTCTATTTGCCGGGTCTCAGCTAGTTGGAGCTGTGGCCTCCCCAAGTTGATCTGCAGACGTTTCAAATACTCCTCCATCAGGTCTCGGACCTCCACGGTTGAGGAGTGGAATGTTGAAATTCATGAAAGAGAATATTGAGTGTTGGTCAGAAAGTATTGAAGGGAGCACTACATTTCTCATAAATTCTTAGATAAGGAAACTGAACTTGAAGGTATTCATTTCAAATCCTAAAACACTGATTAAACTCCCATACCAGTTCAAAAACATGACCTCAGTACCCCCAGGAAAGATCAGGGTCTCACCTCGTTGGCCTTCTCCTGCGCAAACACCCTCTGCAGCATTTCAGCTGTGCCCATGGTTTGTTTCCCTAAGGCATTACCAACTGTCTCTAAGATAATGGAAATGACAAGAGCCCCCAGTCCCACAGCGTTAGGCACCAAGGTGAGCCCCCCCAGCGCGGAGCCCAGCTTCTCTACAGTGGCTGCAGCCTCGCTGAATCCTAAGACCTGGTCTCTGTAACCATCCAGCACTTCGGTTGAGTTGAGTCCAGAGTAACTTAGCAGGGAGCTGAGGGTTATATTCATTAGTCTTCAACAAATATAACTTTGACTAGTGGAATACAAAAAACATTTCACTCAGTTGATGACGTTGAAGGTATTCGGTCATGAAGTAAAAAATTGTCAACATTTGTTAGAAGGAGTATTACTTTGATTAGTGTCACCAGTGGACTAAGAGGAAGAACTCTCAAAGTAATAATTCTTGGTCTTTATTTGAATTTTATTTAAATGTTTTCCCACGCTGTGATTCGATGATTGATAAGTTAAAACACAGACATGCATTTGCCTTTGGCCAACGAACGTGCCTACCTGTCAATTCCAATACTGTGCCATTGTTTTGAAGTAAACAGTGCCTCGGGGTACTTGTCAAGTTCCACTAGTCGCTCCTCTGGAGACAATGACTGGCCCATTTGCTGTTTTTCTGGGAACAAGAAGAGCAGAGGACTGTTTCATGAAGTGTGTTCACGTTCACCAGTCGTGTTAGAGCCCTGCTGTTCTGTGCATACTGTGTAACTTTATGTCTTTAAAGGAAAGGCTGCGTCTGAAACTTCAGGGTCACTTTTTCTGAGTACAAGCGGGTGCAACACTATAAATGCTACAGTACGGAGATATATTTGTCTCGATATTTTTTGTGTGAACAGATCGACAGTCCGTGTGTAAACACCTTCTAGAAATACAAAAAAAAAGATTTGTAAACTAACAAAAATGTTTTGCAAATATAAAATGCATCTGCAAGACAAAGACGCTAAATCAGCAAGTATGTTTAACTTATTGCTGTTTTCATTTTGATGTTACCTGCTGATCTGCCATTGAGGGCAACAAGCATGGCAATGGCCCCAGCATAACTCTGAGAGTGCATACCTCCACCAAGGCTGCGTCTTCTAAATGTGTCATTTTAATCATTCAGAGCAGTATCAAAACACAATACAGTACATCACAACTGATAATCATGGGTTACATGTGTTAGATTATTTTATTTCAAGCAATTCTAGTAGTTCATGACATCAGCAAATGTACAAACACAGCCTTTCTCTCAGTGTTAACAAATCCAGCCAAAGATTCCTGGATTCCGGGACTAAAAGCACAAACTATTTGGAGGAAGTACGAACTCACCTAGTGAGAACAGAAGTGTAAAAAGAATCAAGCAGCAACCGGCCAGTGGTTATTTTCCTCTGTCTGAGTAGGGTCAGGTACGTTCACTCAGTTTTAACGCTGGCGAAAGTTTGAACAGCGTGGTTTAAAGTACACACTGCACCACTGAGGAGGAGAGAGGGCAGTAACATCTGTTGCACATGCGCAAACCAACTGTTTGCTGCTTTGCTAATAAACAAGGTACAAGGTCATTTATCTATCATTTCACAACACAAGGTTGTACAACGAAAAAAAGGTTTGTGGTCCCTTCAGGCTACACACATAACAGATAATTACATTTATATTAGAATAGGGTCTCATATAAAATAAATAAAATAAAACAATATATACAGTTATTTATATACATATATACATACAAGTATACACCCAGGAAATAATTCTGCAGTGCATTTTTTGAATTTGCGTCTGGTGGATTGTAAACAGCAGATAGAGATCGAGATGATAATATGGTTTTCATCTTCAAATAAAAAGCTCGACATTTGGGAAACAGTGTCCGTCCACTTTGCCTGCGTTTGAGCACCAAGCATCATCGATGTGAACACAGAGTCCTCCTCCTTCCTCCTGGCTAACGTCCCGACCGGACGTTAGCCAGGAGCAGCCTTAAGTCCAAGCTGGGCCAGCATGGCTCCTATCCCGGCTCTTTTTCCTCTCCTCCCGGGGCGATCGCAGCCGCCGCCGCCGCCGTGCCTGCCTTTCTCTGGCTGATCTGGCTGGGTGGATCGTCTAAGATCCGCTGCTCTTTAATCCAAACCCTGCCTTCCTTTTCCGATGACGACAATGATGCATTACTGTCATAGGTAATGCGTGTTTCAGCAATAAAGCCACAAAAATGTTAATAAAAAAAACCAAACAGATGAAACACAAAAAAGTAGCGGAATTTGAAGGAGTTCGGGCAGCTGCATCTGCATGCACAGCCTCATATACACTAACTATTTGTTTTTTGATACAGTACTGATCTGGATCCAGATGCTGATTCACCTTTTCACACTAGCAAGTGTGTCAAATACCAGCTGGACAAATGAAGTGGATTGATGCTCATTGTTGGGACCTAAACTTTTCATTTTTCCATTGTAGTCTGTGCAGAACACATGACATTGTAGCTTGTTGTGCTTTGATTAAGTTTCGTCACTGCTTTTCTGTTCATAAATCAATGTTCTTTCTACAAAACATCCCTGCAAAACTAATGACATTCCCATCAGCCTCAGCTGTACTTTGTGTATACTGCTAATTAGTAAAGTTAGCATGCTTACAAGTTAAGCTATGATGGTGAACATAGTACATTTTTTAGCTGCTAAACATCAGCATTGCTGACGTTAGCATTTAGCTCAAAGCATCGCTGAGCTTAGCCTCACAGAGCCGCTAGCATGACTCAAGATTCTTCGTTTTGTCTTCCACTTCATCAGGTGAGATGTCTCGTGGTTTATGGTTTCAGTGACAGCCTGTTTCTGTTGGTTATATCACAAAATCTACCGTACTATAGGTCCTCAAGAGATAGGTTGTTGATATTTGTCATAAAGAGATATCGTCTGACCGTTTTTTTGTTTTTTGTTGTTTTTTTGTCCCGTCAGAAATTTGGCCATCGGTATTGGCATCCAGAATTTCCCAGAAGGCTTGGCAGTGAGCCTGCCGCTCCGGGGTTCAGGGGTCTCAACGTGGACAGCCTTCTGGTAAGTGTGTCTGTGTGTAAAGACTGTGTCAGACTGCAACAGTTAAACAAAAGCTTGGGCGGAGTACAGATACTTTAACTTTAAATGTGGACACTTGGCACCAACTTGTTCCTGTTTTCCCGTCAGGTATGGCCAGCTAAGCGGCATGGTAGAGCCCATTGCTGGGTTGCTGGGCGCCTTCGCTGTTGTCTTGGCAGAACCTCTGTTGCCATATGCTTTGGCTTTTGCTGCCGGGGCGATGGTTTACGTGGTGGTGGATGACATCATACCTGAGGCTCAAGTCAGGTGAGTAGGAAAAGGAGGAATTAAAGTAGAACAATGGAGGGGTGGAGGACAGTTTTCAACAACAGCAGCCAGATTAAAGAGGGAAACCAAAATAAGGAGTCTTTCAGCGTCTGTCTCTAACTCATCTCCCATTTCTTCTTCACCAGCGGAAATGGGAAGCTGGCATCCTGGACCTCCATCCTGGGCTTCGTAGTGATGATGTCACTAGACGTAGGGCTGGGCTAAGGTCACCGTGACAGCTGGCACCATGTCAACCTCACCCTCAATGACCATGATGTCATCACAGTGCTTCTGACCTCAGTTTTTTTTTTAAAAAAGGGACCAAATGAAGTGTTTTATTCCGAAACACTGTTTATCCATTTTGTTTCTACTTGAAATTCAGCAGTGAGAACAGAAACAGAACTATTTTGTAAACCAAGTTGTGAGGATGACTCTTTAATGTGTTTTATCTTCAGCTGTCACTTTTTTCAAATGGCAGACGTCATTTAGGAATGAATTGATAAATATTTAATGAATATTCTCCTGATTCCAGAGCTTGTGAATGTTTTGCTGAGAGGATATAGCTTTTTGATTTCAAAACAAAAGTTGTCAGTTATGACATGTTAAATGAATATTACTTTTTAGTTTACTTCTTCCAGTTTTTGTATTTCCTCATGATGGCAATACTTGAAGT
The DNA here is from genome assembly GCF_020085105.1 of Siniperca chuatsi. Classification (NCBI taxonomy): domain Eukaryota; kingdom Metazoa; phylum Chordata; class Actinopteri; order Centrarchiformes; family Sinipercidae; genus Siniperca; species Siniperca chuatsi. The sequence goes on from NC_058061.1 coordinate 19,463,136, forward strand.
CTGGTGTTTGATTTGGTCATTTATGGGTCTGCCAATGAGTGATTAGATTTTGCTTACTCCATTCTAACTCCTGCTGTAATGTTGGCACTGCAAAACAGCAAGGTACAATGTGATTATGGTGTACTGAAACATGAAATTCCAAATGGGATTTTTCTTTGTGTGTGTCTACACAATTATGACTTTTATGAGGATCGCTTACAGTAATCTGTGGACTTGTGCAGACTTCATACTTAACATAATTTACTTGATACAGCCCCCTTTTCAACCAAATGCAGTGCCTTCTTCTTTTTAGCAAACGGGCAGTCTCCTGCCATCTACTGGTCATTCTGGAGAATCACATGTTGTGGTCCATGTCTAATTATTTAAATGCAGATGAAGTTAACGCTGAATAGTATGAAGTATTTATATAATTAAACAACCAAGTGATTGTCAGTTTTCTTCAACTTATGGTTTTAAGGCACTCAGTATGATTTATCCATCTGCCTTTTCTAGAGAGACATTACGCTAAGACATGGCATTCATTTCTAAAATGTTCAGTTTATTGAAACAAGAGGAAAGCTTATATAAGATATTCCCCCGTAGTTATGTTGACAATGTTATGTTGGCTATTTAGGATGTTATTCATAAAAATCTTTAGTTAAAGATTAGTTGAAGACAGATATAGTAACCATTTTAAGTGATACTCATCTGTGGAGGTCCTATAGAATGTTTGTATGTGAATTAAATACCGGTTAGATTGTTTATGTTTTTATTATTTATATATTATTATAATTTATATTTTCTGGGGATGGTGATGTCGGTTGGTCCACCACTTTGGTCCAGACTGAAATATCTTAACAACTATTGGATGGATCGCATTAAAATTTTGTACAGGCATTCGTGGTTCCCAGAGGATGAATCCTACTGACTTTGGTGATCCCGGCTTTTCCTCCAGCGCCACCAGCAGGTTAAAGTCTTATACTGTGAAATATCTTATCTTATCTATTTGATGGATTGGCATCATCTAGCGCCATCAGTGGAACCAAATTTCACCTTTGGTTTATGAGCAAATCCCAGCAAAAGTAATGACATTCCCATCAGCCTCAGCTGTTTATTGCTAATTAGCAAATGTTAGCATGCTAACACGATAAACTAAGATGGTGAACATGATAAACATGCTGTACCTTCTTAACATTATTAGCATTACCCTGGTTAGCACGCTGATGTTAGCGTTTGGCTCAACGCTCTGCCTCACAGAGCATGGCTGTAGACTTTAGATCTTTTTCCAAAGCAAAAAACCCAAGGGTTTACCTAAAAATGCATTTATTCAGTCTTTCGAACTCACCTGCTTTCTTTAATTTCACAGTTCAACTAACATAATTATTGCACATTTCATAATAAATACATTAGATGTGCAGTTAATGTGAACATTCAGAAGACTTACACACATCATGTTATAAAACTTTCATGTGGTACAAGTGTGGCTAATGCTATGCTAAGTGTATAGCTGCTGCCTAACTGACTGAGAAGACCTCTGGAGATTTCCTTAATGACTGGAGAATTGAATTTGAGACACTTGGGAAGGGTTAAGAAGGAATAAGTCAAAATAATGTCATTCTTAGAATTTTTATACCCGTAAAACCAAAGTTTTACTCTATACGTACTGACCTGATCAATTTGTGCATGTATTTTAATGGACAGAGGCAAGCTTTTTAGTTTTCATACGACAAACGGCTCTTGTAAAAGAAGTAACTAACTTGTGATGAACATGTGACAAAGGACTGCAACTAAAAGAAACAGCTTCCTTCAGAGAGGTCTTCCAATAGCTACAGGGTAAGTACTAATAATAAAACATAAGCACACACCACTGATCCACACATTTAATGTTTTGACTTAAGAACCAGTCTTAACAGAACAGCACATGAATAGCCAGAAGTAATTTAAAAAAAGATAGAAGGTAGCCCATTATCTACAAATAAAGCAAAAGCTTTAGCCTAAATAAAAATATATGTACATAATGTGCCTTCAGCTCACTTAGCTACAGAACAGTGACTGGGACTGGCTTGTGTTGCAAGAAGTTAATGAGACTTGTTGGCATTTCCAGCTGGTCGATATAGTGGATCTTGTTGATCTTTTTGAGGTATCTTCGGACAGCGAGTCGGCACTGTGAAGTCAAGGCCTTTGGATTTCCTGGAGACACGGGAAAAAAAAAGTTATCGCTTGGATGACACAAAATAATAAAATAAAAAAACTGACACTCATTTCATTTCTGTGCACTCCTTTATCTAACAGGATCTGTCTGAGGCCACAAGAATATTTTTAGTGGCTGTTTGTGATGTTTCATCCTGCAATTTAAGAACTGCAGCAATAACATGTCCATGCTTAAGGGGGTCCTTTAACACGTTTACTACATTTTTAACTTCAACTCCATCACCATGATGAAGAGTTTATTTCAATGTGTTTTTAAATATTCATGCACATGATACACAGAATAATGTCAGTGGTAAAGAGGGATGTCTGTCTGCATTATTAATATGGGAGGGGTACTTCTTCAGTGGCTATCAATATCAATGTCAGATCAGGAAGAGAAAAAACATTGACAGTCTTGCAACTGTAATGTGATGATCAGTTCCAGCCACCAAGAAACTACCATGGTGTCCTAGGTGTACCAGTTTTCAGGAAAAAATACCAAACAGTTTGGTAACACTTTGTTTTATGTGTGGGTGTGTTTCCCAGAAATAACCATGTAATTTTGTACTAATTATAGGGAAAATAGGAGTTTACCTGAGAGTAAACCTTTATTTAAACCCAAGTAAATAAATGTTTTTTTCTCCATATGTAGAATTATATCTTGCCTGTAGACACATTTTTTCATGACCTGCTGTGCAATGACTAAACCACTATCTAGGTCACACTAGCAATTCATTTTATTGCAAGCCTGCCACTTGAAAACTGTTTCTACTTCCCTATAATTCAAATGACATTGTCCTTTCTAGGTAGCAGGGCACCATCCAGTCAGGTTAAAGAACTTACATGTAAAATGTGTGATCATGTGCAGTTTGACTCAGTACCTCTTTCCTGCAGAAGCAGCTCCACAGCCTCGTTCTGCTTCGTGGACTTCTCAATAATCAGCGTAGGGAGGTAGACGTTTGCGCCGAAGTCGATCAGAAGCTGGATGTACTCTACGCCACAGCCATGCCTGAGGCACATCTCCAGCACGGTTTTGGGCTGCTTGATAGAACTCAGCAGCTTTGCATCCGTGCAGTTGTAATCTGGGTCTGCCCCGTAGAGGAGCAGCAGTTTGAAACACTCCATGTGTCCGTAAACGGCAGCCAGGTACAGCGGCCCGCTGGACACCCTTGCACTGGAAGTCCACAGCAAGACTTTGGAGCGGGAGTTCACCTCGGCGCCGTGTTTAAGCAGTTCCTTTAATATCTCCGCATCCCCCTCCCGAGCAGCAGTGAGGACGGGGGAGCAGTTGTTGGATGAGCTCCCGTTGGGGTTGGCGCCAGCTCTGAGGAGCGCTAAGACGCAGTCCAGGTATTTCCCACGAACAGCTGTGAAGAGAGGCGTCTGAGCCTTGACATCCACACAGTCTAACAGGGCACCGTGGGCTAGCAGAACCTGCAGACAGCTGAGATGGCCTTTAGACACAGCAGCATGTAGAGGAGTGCCTGCAATGCCCCAGCCACCTCTGCAGTTGATGACTTTCTTGTAGATTTCTTGGCAGAGCATCTCATCAAGGAGTCTGTCATTGTTTTGTAACACTGCTTGTCTGAGCTGGGAAATTTCACAACTACTTTCTTCTTCTGCAGAGGTCCTTAGTTGAAGCATAGAACCTGCTAAAAAAATGTGAACAAAGACAGACCAAATTAATTAGACACCCAATACGTACTGGCAAAAGCTTACTTCAAGATATGTGCAGTACCGTCGTATAGCTACACCCTGATTTTCTACCCCACGAAAGAGATATTTGAAACTGCACAGAAAACAATTCAGCTCTTGAATGAGGCCGAAAAGTTGCTAGAACCTTCATGTGAACTAATTTCATGTCATAAAATAAAGTGACCATTTGAAAACTCATTTTGCCAGCTATAACATCCATCTGTCATCTGTCATTCAACAACTTGTAGAGGTTACTATAAGCATAGATAAGAAAGCGTCAAGACACACTGTTTGTGCTGCATCACCTATATAGTGGGCATCTATACCCACACCAAACTCCCTTCAAAATGTTTCACAATTTAGGCCTAATGTTTAATGGCTTGTCGACTAAAATACACAACCAGTCGGTCACAACTTCATCTCGATTATGAATAATTAAGGTCTTCTGGAAAATTCGGCATACACAAAATCCATATGACATTACATAATAAGTCCAATAACACCTAACACGGTGTTGTTCTGAAATAAGAACGATGGGGAAATAACGTTAAAACGTATTTTACTGCGACTTGGTGTAATGTTATTGAATGAATGCCTAAGTGACGACTGGCTGAAAATGTTCCGTATATAACGTCAGAGTAGTTATTTACTGACCCTCCGTTCAACATACAGTAACGTCACGTATCAGGGCTAATACGCGCTCCCCAACAGGAAGAATTTCGCTAATATTCCGCTAAAACAACCTCCGATATATCGAGTTAGATATTACTAACTGCAAATTTCGCGTTTTATATCTCGCGTTGCCTTGCTTTTAAATGAGTTACGGCAACATAAAGACGCTACACCGTTATGTTTTATATTAGCCTACCTAAGATATGTCACCATCAGCTGCTTTCTTCATCTTCCTGTTTCTTCTTCTTCGTGTTTGTTAACAGTTTAATGTCACATTGCTGCCCTCTAGTGTTTCTACCTGCCACAACAACATGGAGCCTGGAGTGTGCCACTCAGCGAATTAGTTGATCTATTTAAAAAGCTATTGTAAATTGACTTATCCATTTTAATAATAAATTGAGTTTTAATCGTTCCTAAAATTGTTGGTTCATTTAAATATTTTACACAATTTATTCATATGATTTATAATTTTTTTTAATTTAGTAATTATTTTCAATATTTATTTAATATTGAACACTTTGGAGTCTGCTCTGTGGGTTAGACTCATAGCTTAGACTGCATTTAATTTTTAGGCGTCACACTGCTTATATGGCTTTAAATGAAAGAGATTGGTCTTTAAATTTGAGTGAGTTCAAAATGAAAATCTTAATCTTAGGAAAACGCAAATAAACAGAATTACTAATATACACATTTAATTATACCTTTATTGTATTTTATAAATGCAAATTTAATTTGTGGCACACTCCAGGCTCCATAAAAATCTCATCTATACAAAGCTATAGCAATGTGTAGAGATGCATAGGATTAGTTATAGGTGAAATGAATGAGACTTATTTCATGTATTGTTGAAGTCAGAGTTTCATTTAAATGCTTAAACCCTGTACTGTCAACTGCAGATCATATACTGTCAACACATTTTTAAAAACTTGACAACTTATTAGTAGATTTCTTGTAGCAGCATGGCTCTAAGAATGGCAGTGTTGGTCAGTCCACCACTTTAGTACAGATTGAAATATGTCAACAAATATTGGCTACACGGCCATTGAATTTTGTACAAACATGCACGATCCCCAGAAGATGAATCCTACTCACTTTGGTGAAACAGTGATGTCACCCAGAGCTCTCAGTCACTGGGGGAATGAAGCCTCCTTCCACACTCAAATGCTGATCCACCAGGCTCGTCTGGAGGCCGGTTACAGATCCAGAGCCACGTTGCTGTGGCTCTGTACCAGCGAGACCTCAACCTGCTGAATGACAACTACAGGACCCACGTGGCCGACTTCTACAGACCGGTGCAAACCAACGGGCAAGACATTTCTAATCTGAAATGTAACATGGAGATGGACGGGCCAAAGCAGTATTTTCCAGGTATTAAAAAAGGCGTTCAAGCCCTTATGAAACAACACAACACTAATGTCAGTTCAAGAAATATCAATGGGATATTGGATGTGTTTTAGACCAAGCATCAACTGATCTGAAAAATTAAATTATGACCACATGTACATTCATACATTCCTACAAACACATAGGATAAATGCACACACATGCACTCCCCCCTTGTTTAAAGACCTTTTTTTAAATTCCGAATAAGCCAACAGTTGATTAAGGGAGTGTCAGTGTGCACAGTAGCATGCCATATCCTCTGGACAATGTTTTACAGCAAGTTAATGGCTTGTTAGGAAAATCTTCCAAATCTTTTTTACATTTATGGTCGCTATGTTCCCCAATGCAGTGATTGACACTGTTTGCTCACAGCCTCACAAATAATATCAGTGCTGTAGTGTAATTCGCCTTCCTACAAATCCCCACGCGGACCTATCCCGCCCCCTCCTCCCTCTCATTGGAGAAAAATCTGTCATGTCAATCATGTTGTAGCCTAACCAATCTGGTTTTATTGCAGTTACTGCCTAGTTACGAGTCAGATTCATAGACTGGATGTTCAGATTTCATAGTTTTATTTTAGAGTGCACCATTTGTGTGAATTTTGACATTGCGCTCAGAAATATACCCATTGTAATTAAAGGTTATATTGATAACATTTTTATGTAGACAAATATTTAAAAGAAAATAATACATCCACAGAGCTTTTAGAAAGGTGCGGAATAAAAGTATCACTTTCCCTAAAAAAAAAAAAATTATGATTGTGAACTAATCATTTAAAAATGTTGACGGGTCCAAAATGAATGTTTTGTTTATCTCTGTGTGAGATGTCTGACGTTTGGTTCCTGCTTCTAACAAGGCTCGTGAGCCAATAGTATAACGACGTTGCTATCACGTGGTGTAGTTGCCAGTTAGTGTGTTTTGAGTACTTAGTAGTCAAAACTGAATTACAGATATCGCTAACTGTCGTTTTGACTAGTCAGAATGACGTTATAGATATCTTGAATACAAATTCTGACTAGTCACAATGTAATTACGATGTTGATATCTGTAATGTTACTTCCGGGTAGTCAAACTTAGCTAATACACATGAATGGCAAAAGCTTTTTGAATCTTACTAGTCAAAATATAATTACAGATATCTTGAATTAGAGCTTTGAGACTAGGCAAAATGACGTTGCAGATATCAGTAATGAATAGATGTTAAAACGGCATGCCATAGTCGACTATGTCAGGACTGGCCTTGCAAGGTTCAGGGTGATTTAAAACAGTAGATAGCATGTTGAGCCATTTTCAACCCATGAAATGCAGATTTTCATACATTTGGTAAGAATGTCAATATTAACACCAGCTGATGTGTTTCATCACAGTACAGTCATATAATTTAGTTTACAGCTCAAAAAACACGTTTAAGTGTGCACGACCTCTTTAAGTATACAGTTCTGGGGTACTTCCACTTTACTTGAGTATTTTTGTCTATTTCTTCTGACCCAGGCTTACTCTTCAGTTTGTCACACTGGCAGAACCCCTTTGGGAGCCTCCAAGAACCCTGTTTTACTGGTATTTCGCATACTGACCTGCGGGAGATTGTAGCTCAAACATCCTCCTTCACTTGCGCTCTCGATCCAGTCCTTAGCTATTTCCTCAAGAATGTATATGACAGCTTGTCTCCCTCCATTCTAAAGATAATCAACACTTCACTAGAAGCAGGTATCTTTCCTACTGCCTTTAAGACTGTGGTAGTGAAGCCTCTATTAAAGAAACCAAATCTGGATGAAAACATCCTTAATAATTACAGGCCTATATCCAACTTACCCTTTATGAGCAAAGTTCTTGAGAAAGCAGTTTTTTTTTATCAACTTAATACCTTTCTCAATGAAAACAGTATTTTAGAGAAGTTCCAATCTGGTTTTAGATCCACAGTACAGAAACAGCTCTGAGAAATGATCTGCTACTGATTTGACTCAAGTGTCAATCGTCCTCCTTTTAGAACTAAGCTCAGCATTTGACACCATCGACCATACGATTTTAATCAATCGTCTTGAAAAATGGGTCCGTCTCTCTGGCAGTGCTTTAAACTGGTTTCAAATAACTGGCAGAAAATTCTATGGTAGCCTGGATAATCATGTATCTATGAAACATGACTGGCTATCTTGGAAGCTGTCTTGGTCCCCTGCTATTTTCCTTATATATGCTTCCGTTAGGTGACATCATCAACAAGTTCAACACAAACTTCCATAGCTAAGCAGATGACACCCAATTATGCATTTCTGTTGAGCCAAAAAACCCAAACGGCCTGTTGTCTCTGACTACCTGTTTGGCCTCGATAAAACAATGGATGAGTGACAATCTTTTAAAATTTAACGAAGATAAAACAGAGATTCTGCTGTTAGATCCTAAATTTAAGAGAGGGACATTTTTTAACCGACATGGAAACCTGGCTCACCGGACCAAATCAGAAGTTTAGAGTCTTGGTGTCATTTTGGACTCTGATTTAAGCTTTGAAGCTTATATTAGCAAAGTGACAGCTTTCTTCCACCTGAGAAACGTTGCCAAAGTTAGGCCATTCTTAACAAAGCAAAATGCAGAGAAGTTGATTCATGCATTTATTACTAGCAGGTTGGATTATTGTAATGCCCTCTTCACTGGCCTACCAAAAAAGCTGATTGGGAAAGCTAATTCAGAACTCTGCCGCCAGACTTTTAACAAGGAAAAGAGAGCACATTACTCCTGTTTTAGCTACCTTGCACTTCTTTTAGAATTGATTTTACCCTCCACTTCTTTTAGAATTGATTTTAAGGTCCTTTTACTCACATACAAAGCTCTTAATGATATAACACTTTCTTACATTTCAGACTTTTTAACTCCGTATCAACCAACAAGAACTCTTAGGTCCTCTGATGCTGGTATTTTTAACTGTTCCTAAAGTAACCCACAAAACGAGCAGGGAAACTGTTTTTAGCTACTACGCTCCAAGACTGTGGAACACCCTGCCCAGTTACATTAGACATGCAAGCTCTGTTGACTTTTAAAACTGAAGAGCTACTTATTCAGGCAGGCATTTAGTTAATGTAGTACGTTTGTATCTCTTCCTACTGTCATTTTTACTACTGCCTTTTTATTGGATCTATTAGGTTTCGTTTTTAATTCCATACTGTAAAGTATTTTTATTTTATCTTTATCTATTGTTTTTAGTTTTTAATGCCATACTGTAAAGCACTTTGAGCAGCATTTTATGTATGAAATGTGCTATACAAATAAAGTTATTATTATTATTATTTATTTATTTATTTTTTATACACATCAGTTCTCTGAGGAACTTGGGGTAGTTTATTAAGTTCCTTGAGGAACCCTTTTTCCAGCTTGATCTGGAACCACTTTGGGTGCTTCAAAGCACCATTTCCTAACCGTTTATTTGGGGGTTTAAGGCCTATTATTGCTACTGCTGCAACTAGTATGCCAAATATTTAGACACCAAAAAGCATTAAACAAATTTTATTGTCTTTTTGACATTTTACCAGTTTCCTCCCTGTTGCTGAGGGTATCCTAGTTCAAAACCCAATAACATTAGCTCAGGTGACGTGAACAAATATCACACGCTGACCTGACCTCTGTCTTTAATTATTTTTTTAAATTTTAGATTTAAAATGCATCCGAAATAGGCAAACAAGCGATTTATGAATAACTTCAATGGGAAATAAAAGAATGACAGAACAGATAACATTAAATATTACATAAAATTTATTTGCAGATTTTGATAGTGACAAAGGAGGTGCAGGATCCAATCAAATAGGTGCCGGCCCCAATCTGGGAGGTCCCGGATCCTGTTCCGGAGGGATCCGGCACAAATTAAGCCCTGGTGCCCTCGAAATATAAATTTTTTCTCTCTATGGCCACTCTGGGGCTCCGTACAATTTAGAGTGACCAGTTCACTTAAACTGCATGATTTTGGATTGTGGGAGGAAACCGGAGCACCCGGGGAAAACCCACACAAAGTCTAGGACACTATGCAGACAACACACTGATCTGATGACGCAACAGTGCTAACCACTGAGCCATGCTGCTGCTCCCATGAACCCAGGGAAAGGATGGGTCCCCAGCCAAGGGCAGGCCCCTAATAAACTGTCATCCCGGATTATGTTGTGGAGCCTGACCACTGTAAGCAATAACTAATACCTCCTGTCTACTGTGCTCAATGATAGTTGGACCTCACTGTGGGTCGGCTGGATTATGATGTCTGACAGTGTCCTCAGTTACGCGGTATCCAGTAGCTCTGGCGCTAAACGCGTCAGAAAGTCTGTCAGTGTTAGTGATTACAAAAAGTATCAAGTAAGTGATGAAGAAAACCATTAGTAGTGTTGTGCAAAATATTAACTTTACTGCCTGCATAATGCCCTGACTATTGTGTCGCATCGTGGAAAAACCAGCTGCAATCCCTGCTTGTGCCATGGAGCATGCAGCTGAAATTTAAAATTTTGCATTGGGAGCAGCAGCCACTATGCCTCTCCGTGCCACTGAACATGCAGCTGAAATTCCGTCTAGTATCTTGGAGGCAGCAGCCCAAATTCCTGCTTGTGTCATGTAAGACACCATTGTAGCCCCTGCTTCCTGCGGAAAACTACCACCAAAGATTCTTGCTCGAGAATAAGGGATAACTGCAATTCCTAAAAACGTACCTCCTGCTAAAACATATCTATTTTTCATCAGGTCTGAGACCTTGGTTCCCAGCTGTTTGAGTAAAGGAAGTTCACATCCGTTTGGGGACCGAGGTCGCCGAGGCCTCCTAGGAAGCCTGAGCAACCTGACAGCCTCACGCATTTGTTGCGCCTGTCGTGTTTCCTGACTAGTTACCACACCCTGAACGGCTGGGACAACTTGAACATGTGGGACGACAGCACGATTGGGAGGGTTTTGCAAGATGTGTGTGGGAGGCAAGCTATTGTGTCTATGCCGACTGCAAGTCCGGGGCATTGGCACAGGCTCCTCTAGCTCACGTTTATGTAACGCAGGCCTTGGGTAGTCAAACCGGGGTGGTGTGGGAGGACGAGGGTCCAGAAAAGCCCGCACTGACTTAGTGACATAAGTACCCACAAAATAACCAAGACAAAAAATGACCATGTCTATCAGAGGGTGTTTGTCCAAGTTATGACTATGGAATTAAATCTGATCTCTCAGAGGGATCGTATAGAACGACTGCAGTTTCTGTCTTAACAGATGAGCACTTCTGTGTTTCTTAAATAAGCAAATGGAATGTTGGAACCCTGTGACTCATCAAGACGTCACGCGACATCAAAGCGAATTCCACCTGTGAGAGGGAAGGGCGGGGCTATTGGTTGGGCGGTTTGAAAATAAACCAAAAAAAAGAAAGAAAACAAACAACTTATTATCATTCACATTGAAAGAATAGGGGTATCGCTAATTTGTGTCTATGCTCTTGTATGCAAATTTAAAATAAAGATTGGTTGGATTATTTAACATGAGATTGTGTGCAATTAACAAAAACAAATGTATTAATCCCACGCACGAGAGAAGGAGTATTCGCTGTTAAAGCCTTTGCCTCCAAATACCTGAACAGCGTCAGTGGCCACCTGATTGGTGATGTCCCCAGCGAAGGCCTTGGCGATGGAGCAAACAAACCTCAGCAATAACTTTGCCGAAGGTCTTCCTCTCCAGTGCATAATCAAGTGCCCTCTGTGCCAGGCCTGTTGCTCCTGCTGCCACCTGCATTGCATTAATTATATTAGCAAGCATCATACACACAAATCTTAAGTGACAAATACAATTAAACATGGGTATATCATTTACAGTGTTTGAATTTCCAAAGCTTGAAATTGTTTGTTTGGTAGCAATGGAATATCAGATATTGGGAGATGTAGGTAAAAATGCCCTTTAATTTGGTGATGTCTTTGATGCTGTGTAAAAGCTTAGAAGCTAGGTAAAGGTGAACTTATTAGTCTGGATAAATTTAAACAGATTTTTACTGAAAAATACCTGAGCATATCAGTTTAAGCTGATTTTCTCAAAGTTATGTCCACACAAATCCAAAAGTTTTCTGCTTTGACAAGGCCAGCTCATAAAATGCATTTTATAATAGAAATTTAAGAAAAATGTTGGGGAGAAAAGAGCTGCTGATTATGTCCCTAAAAGTCATGTAAATATGGCCATACTGCAGCGTTTTGCAGCGAAAGTGTTTTTTTCTGATATTGAACCCAGATTTCTGTACTTAAAACCCACTTAAAACTTTTGAAATAAATGCTGATAAACTCAAATTCATTCCTGTTTTCTTGTAAATAACAAAAAGAAAACTAGAATTACTGCCCCGTGGTTGTATGCCTCCGCCAACCAGTCAAGTTGCACTTTACATCCATGTCTGTCCAGACTCATATCATATATGTAGTGAATACTCGGAAGGAATTGAATAAAAAGGTATAAAGTGTATTTTTGGCTAAATGGAAGTTATCACTATATTGATGATACAAATGTATGATTCCAGTGACTATACATTGTTGAACTGATTAATGAAGGATTATCATAGATGGATTTGCTAAACAAGTACACATGTACTTGATTACTATGTAAAGATGGATTCTTATAGCTGCACAAAATGTGGTGCTTTTGTTCTCTCCTGGCATTTTTAGATGTGAAGCCTCTCAATGAGCTGTAGGTGAAACTCACTCACTTGTGTGATCCCAGTCAACATGTGTGTGAAATCTGGAATCGCCCAATTCATTATTAAATTATGGCTAAAAATCTATTTTGAGGTCACAATGACCTTTGACCTTTGAGTCAATAGTGAGCCATCTTTGGATTAACACAAGAGACATTTATACATGGTATTACAGATGTTGAGTCCAGTCCAGTTACAGTTAGAAGACTTATTGGTGGCCTAGTATTGTCGAAGGCACCCATGGCAGTTTTGAAGCCAGATCCCTCTGTGACCAGGATGTTCTCCTTCAGTATCCTCACATCCTCAAAAGTGATGCCTCTGGTATCAGAGCACATCTGGCCCATGTTCATCTCCTTCAAGCACAAAATACACACAAGGACATGTTATCTTGTGGTGCACATGTCACAGTGTCAAATTATTGGACTGCATCCCAGAAGTAAATTATAGGACCATCCTGCCCGGTTAGCAGATATTTCACTATTAATTATAATTCTCTCTAATAATAATTATACAGCACTTATCTAGAAGTGGAGTTTATAATCCACTTCTTTGGGAGACAAATAATATTCTTCTGAAAATTAGAGGACCATTCAGCAGGTTTCTGTCTCAAAATCATATGGCTGAATTGTAAAGTTTAAAAAAAGGTACAGGAAACTCAATTGTGATTTTGTAGCTTTAAAGACTTTAAAGTTGTACAGGTGGATCATGTACATTTGGTGGATTTTACACCATAAAACCTCCATGGAGCTTATTCTAAGAGACAAAACAAACAGAGCTGGTAAGCCGCTTAGTTCAGGAGGCAGTGCGGTGTCTCTGTTCTTGTGCAGCTCAGCAAGTTGTTTCCATGTTTTTGAGAAAAAAAAAAAGAAGCCTCAACTTAACTTCCTACTTGAATTCCTGGAGTGTCAGTATCTACAATGAAGCTAGTAAAAGCCTTGCTGGCTAGAAATTTAGGATCAGGGTTACAGTGGGCCAGGAGAAAGTGCCTAGTAATATGAAAGATGTATAAATGTTCAAATAGTCTTAAAAGGTAATGAGATATCTAGATATAGAGCATCTCTATTGAGATAGACACACACTTGCTCTGAAGGTTATGTATAAATAATCTCAGCTCCAAGTTTATTAGGTAAAAAAACGAATGCAGTCTAATACAGCAGTATTGTAATAAATCCTTTCAAAAAGGTTAAAATGTTCAGATTTTGTTGAAACTGTTTGAGAAGTGTTGACTCAACTTAATATTCAACAGCACCACAAACTGAAGCATCCAAAATGATCATAAAGTTGACTCAACATAAACTAGCAACTGAGTTTATATTCTTTGTGTACAATGAGAGCAATGGTAGTGAGTACACACCAGTTAGCTTTCCCACCATTGGGGATCCACATCTTCTGCCCATTAATGCTGCAGACATAAGTACATTTTGACAAGACTCCTGTGCCAGGTACTCTTGTTACAGTCAATATCCTGGCAGCAGCAACAGTTGAGTTGAATTGATGAAACTGGTATCTGGTTTAAACTACAGCACATTACAAGTCTTGAATGTGCAACAATATAGGGATTTGAAAGAAACTAGGCTTAGTTGTCATTTAACCTATACACTAATATCTGGAAAAATAAGGAAACAAAAATCAGTTAGAGATTTATTTAAATCAGAGACAGATAAAAACAGGTACATGCAGAAACCTCTTTGATGCAAAATGAACTATTGCACAGTTCCTCAAACCTAGTCCCCGATACCGTCGCCATGCTGCTCTTGCTCTTCTTGCTGCCGTCACGTTGTTGCTGGCGGCTGCTGCCGGCGTCACGTTGTCAGCTCTTGTTATCACTGCTGCTCTTGCATTTCTCGCTGCAGTGTTTGAAAACCTGTACGGAACATTTCCCACACGCGACAAAAACAAATTAAAGATGAATTTTAAGGAGGGGGATTTGGTGAGAATATCCAAACTGAGAGGAGTGTTTGATAAAAAATATCTTATATTATTAAATATCTTATATGTTATACCGATGAATTGTTCACAGTAACCGAACGTATACCTCGCCAACCCTCTGTGTACAAACTGAAAGATTATGACGGAGAACCTATCCAGAGTTGCAAAAAGTCAAGGTTGGTAAAGACAAAGCATTTCAAGTTGAAGAACGTAGAAACCTACTCCATCCCGGAGAATTCCAGAATATGTAACCAGGAAAATCTCTTCCCGGGGACGATGTCTAAATATCTAGTGATAGCCATGGTGAACCACAAAGCCTTCACAGGAAAAAGAAATCTGTCACCCTTCAATTTTATTCACAACAACGTTGAATACATGGCTCTGTGTCAGGACGGGAGACAGGTGCCCGCCAAAGCTTTCCAACCTCAATTTAATCAGGGGTTATCCGTCAGAGAGTTTTACAATATGTTTACCGCTACAGGGAGACACTTGAAAGATTTACCTCTAAGCATCGACCTGGAGGAATTTCAGCGGGGCTACTCTTTGTTTGTTTTTAATCTCAACGCCTGCGAAGATGCCGACGCATTGTCCAGCGTTTCCAACGGAAGTTTAAGCCTGGAAATGAGATTCAGAGAACCGTTACCCCATACTACCACTCTCATTTTTTATGCTTGTCTATTTTGGAGATTAATTCCAAACGACAGGTGCTTGTGGACTATTGCTGAGACAATATGAACAATCACCAATTGGACGAGTTACTACGTCATTTACTAGGAGATGCTTTTTGCGGGAGTGTGGGCCGCGGATCAGTTACCTTTACTGCGTCAGTCCTTTAGATTTCCAGCCTTTTTTATGGTCAACACACACCCTGCACACGAACCAGGAGAGCACTGGTTGGAACCTCACTCTTGAGGAAGGCAAAAAAGGCAGCTTTTTTGATTCTTTCGGATTCTCCCCGGATTTTTCACATTATCCTAAAAGCATCTTGCAATTTTTAGAAAACCGTTGTGAATCTATTTTATACCACAACTGTCAGCTTCAACACGTTCTGTCTACAGTGTGCGGTCAGCATTGTGTTTATTATTTATGCCACAGAGCCTGCGGTCTATCTTTTGAAAATGTGCTGTCTTTGTATGAAGATGATGTGATGAAGAATGATGTTATGGTATCAAAGTTGTATGAGGTTGCAAAGAGCTGGATCTTTTCACCACACCGTCTGTTCTTTACAAATTTTACAATTTTTTATTCAAATAAAGCCAGCTAGGGGATAAAGGTATATGTTTCTTTCGTTTTCTTGATGTTAACGGCGCAGGTGATGTTTCCATCTCATAATCCCAACGCGGTGCTAAGGGCATCTGTTTTTTTTCCCTCTTCTTCAACACTATGAGTGACCCCTCATCGTTGTCGTCCCAAAGCGGTCCTCCCTTTTGAAATTTATGATATTGCTTGCGAGCACGGGGGTTACTCATCAAGGATGAAGGGATGTTGAGCTCCCGTAAAGTATTTAGAAACCCCATCCATCCCTTGGGTTCTCTGGATTTTTTATGCGTGATGGAGATATTTTTAAACGGGTCTAGCAGGTGTGAGCCTTTCACAATCTCTCCTTTATGAACAAATTCTCCAGAATGAGCCCATCCGCTCTTGGTTAATTTCTTCATAAGGCATTTCTTCATACTCTGCATGGTTAAGGTAGCGAACAGGTAGGTTTTGCAGCACCTCGCTAGCAGTTTCATCCAGCGTTACTTGTTTGTCTTCTCGCTGATTTTCTTGTTCCCCTGATTCTTGGGTTAGAGTCAAAGTGATACGACAGTCATCTTTCTCATCTTGTTTGAGTAATGCTAGGTATCTTTGCAGCAGAGCGTTATTTTTTTATTTTATCATGGGCGTTCAAACCATCCCTCATTTTTACATCCAAATCATTTTCTGCCGTACGTCTCTTTGTTTCCCCTGGTGCTGGGAGCAGAAGCTACCGACTCCGACTGTTTAGCTGTTGCGGCGAAATCAAAAACATCTTTTGACTCATGATTTATCTTCTGATAAGACCTCCCAGCAGCTCTCCAAATATCGGTACCACCACTGACAACAAAGGCAAACCTCCAGACTGTTTTCTCAGAGCCTGGTGTTTGGTTTTTTAGACTTTTTTTTTTTATATAAATATTGAGCTGAGGTCAGGGGAATGTTTCCTTTTAAGAGGTTTAAAGAGAGCTCGCACAGAGACTGCAGAAAGTCATGAACAATGGTTGAGAATATCTTTACGTTTCCAAGGTGTGGTGTGACAAAGCGCGTAGTAAAGGCGCTTTTTTTTTTTTTTTAATATATAAACGCGCCAACATGCTGGATCAGGACTTTGATTTAGGTAGATAGACGACGGGCCACTGATGGGGGAGTATTCCCGTCCTTAGTCTGTATTGTTCTGGGCAGCCGGATGTGAGAGCGATGATTAAATACCCGTGAGGATCTTTGGTAGCATCTTCAAAACTTTCTAATAAAAAAGGCTTTTCGTCCGGGAAACATTTGTTGAGCCAATATAGTCATCTAATCTGTCGAGGGTTTTTAAACAGTACCAGATAATTACAGTTTACCTTGATGGAAAAGATTGAGTCAGCATCATGACAGACATGTTCTTGTGATGTCTGTATTGTGTAAAAATTTTGATTACATCGGGATGGTCAGAGGCCTGAAAAAGGACATCGTCCAAAATAATCAAATGATTTTGACCAGAGGGAAACAGTTTATCATCAAAAGAAGGAGGCAGGCCTTCAACAAATTTAATTTTTATTCTTCTTTTGCAGTTCATCATACAACGGTTGAAACGATGTAAAAATCTATACAATGTTATCAGGCAGTATATCCATCACATGATTACAGTTTTCCAAAACAGACTTCACAAAATAAGTCTTGCCACAGCCACTCGGTCCTGTGACCAGACAAGAAAAAGGCACTTTCAGTCTGGGGTCAAAGTCAGTTTCTTCAGTTGAAAACATTTTCTCCTCAATAACCAAAAGGCAATGTATGTTCTAGACTCAGCAGCCGTCTTTTATCATATACAACTCTGAATTTTTGGAATGATGTGTGTTTTTTTTTTTTTTTTTTTTTTTTTTTTTTTAAGAAGGAAGCCTTTCTTATCTCACAATACTGTGTTGAGGGATTTCTCTCGTTAGAGTTTTGCACATAATCCTGAACCAGGTCTTTGACGCTATCAAAGTTGACAATTTCACAGCATTGGTGCGTCTGCGTAATGCCTTTTAAGTGTAAAACAACCTTGTTTCGAGTTTGGTACGCATAACTTTTTGAACCCGCAGCCACAAATTCTTTGATGGTATCTCCCCCTAACTCGTCCGTCAAATCTCCTAGGTAATTAGCCAGTTTGAGCAGTGTCTCTCCCTCTTGTGACATAAATGAGGCTGTATCACAGTAAAGGACTGTCTTGCAGCTGTTCCAAATAACTGTACAAAGTCAGACGTCCGTAGGCTGTGGTGAAAGAGGCTATAACAACGTTATCTACCTTGTTTGGTAGCGGGATACAACTGTCTCCGTAAGACCACTGAACCAAAGCCACTTTGTCATTGACGAAGGAGAAGTACTTTATATTTTTCAGAAAACATGGGAGGTTAAAGAATTCTTCTGGGTCTGTGACTAGTTTGGTTTGTGTTTGATTGCATCTCTGCGCAAACTTACCCCAGAAGGAGTTCAGACATAATTTAGACACTTGTCTCTTAGCAGGGTTTGGTCTGATTTTATCCGCCTCCAGCAAAATCCCTTGGTTTGCCTGATAGTCGCTGATGTACTGTTCTCTGCCTTACCCACATCGGATGGGTAACCTGAAGCTTCCTGTCCATTCAGAAAAGTGTGCATATAGTCAACAAAAATAGAAATCACTGCATCTATCAAAGTGCCATACCTCAGTTATTTCAGCTATCCGATAGTCCATCTCCAAAGCCTTGTTAAATTCAGGAGTGACCTAGACACCGGTCAACGCCCTGTCATCATCGCTATGCCGACACTGACCCTGCTGCAAATTGAGCTTGGCGCATGCTCGACAAAAGGGTAAACAAGCTTACCCCCTGTCGTTCTATAGGGTAGGACTGGAAAGTACAACTCTCGGCGGGTAAACCCTTGCCCCAATTAGCCAAAAGTAGCTTTGAGGTTCTTGGAAATCTTTATAGATTTCAGGGTGTCCGAGACGATAGGGGAAGTTGGTGTTATAGTAAGGATAGAGAGATGTCATATCTACATAAGAGATTGTCTTGTTCGACGCAGCGGTGTGTCTCAACTTTATAGCAGAGGTACGCCCTCCGTACAAAGCTTCGCGGGGTTACAACGGCTGTGGAGCATTATATTGTTTGAGAAACTCCTTCAACCCATGAGATTTCTTCAACATCCTCCACGTATGCTCACGCATGATGATGAGTTTTACCTTGTGCGCGGCTTCTAACTCACATAATTTCTCCTCAGCGCGTCTGCAACTCTCTGAAGGGACGGCCCGTCAGAGGACAGGTGTCGTGCGCTTGATAGCAAATTGAACAACGGTGATAGAAACGTCCTAGAAACTCATAGGCATATTTCACCCCAGCGATTTCAGCATACCCGTCTACAAAGAAGCGCCCCAGCTGTTTCCCCCCCCCCCTTATTTAAAGCATGTTGATAGGGATGCTGTGGGTATGTGACAACCACTAGATACCGGCGTTTGAAAATGTTTTGAACTGACACCTGTAGTTGTCCAGAGAGGGGATTGCTAATGTTTTCGGTGGTAGAACGTTTGTCAAACACCTTCATGCATGCCGACGCGATGGTCGCACAGCTGAAGGGATCAACGGTGGTTTCAGCGATATACTGTTTTCTGAACAGCATGCAATCCTCAGCGAGAATGTCTACGTCATTTTGACAATAGAGGAGAGCCTCTTTCATGAAGTTGAATGTGCTGTGTCGCGCCGTCATGTACCAACTGTAAAAGTCTGTTAGTTGCTCCGTTGTCATCGTCTCAATACCGTAAGACTGAGGGGGAGGGTACTCACCTGTATAACTTAAATGGGCCTCTGAGCTGAAACCATGAGGAATGTACCCCTTTATTTTATCACTGAAACCAAGCGCTTTCGGAAAATTAGCTAAACTCATGGTTAAAAAGGATAAAGAGTCAATGTATCTTTGATTATGCAAAGGTCAAAAGTAATTTGTTACCGATTACAAAGAGTGCTTTAATCCCTGTTCGACCATGGCTTTCATAAGGAGATCGCTGTCAAAACCTCGGGTATTGTGTGCTATAAACACTGCATTTTTGTACAAAGGTCGTCTGACATGCAGTAGAAACTCTTTGGCACAATCTGTACCCTGAGAGCTCCATGTTTTACCATCTAAGGTTTGTGTACACACTAAAAACGGAACGTGAATGCCGTTCGTTAACGTAGATTTCAAAATCATAAAACACCACTTTTTCATTGTGTTTTGTTTCAGGGGTAATGTTTGGATGTAGCACTGATGAACCTCTGTCTCAGAGTCAGATCAATTTCTCGCCGCAAATTTTACATTTCGCAGTCTGACATTTGTGTCGTTTACCATTACCGTTTATAGCACAGTAGTACAGCCTTGCATATTTGGTAAATTTTTTGTACAAGGCACAAGCGCTTGCATATGTTTGACTTCTCGATCTTTGTAGGTTCTTTGTGTTTGGTCAAACAGAAAGGCAAGCGACACGTTCTGTTGCATTGGTCACACACACACATTAGGTTGACACTGTCTCTGTACAACTGGGGTCAAAGCATACGGTGCAACGAGCTTCACAAGTATGATCTAACACGGTGTTAAAACCTGTAAAGCAGTGTTCACAAACAAGTCGAACCTAGGAAGGCTTTGAGACTTTTAACCGCGTAGTAGTGATTTTGGAAGAAACAAAATCAGGGTTTTACTCCATCTTGGGCTTTCTGTCAAAAATTTGCGGAGAGCCCTGTCATCCTCTGTTCTGTAAAACACTACAATTTTACAGTCCAATGTGGTTTTAAATTTTGGGATGTCGCTAAAGGATACAGCGGTCTGATCGTCTAACCCTACTTCATTTTGAAGCCGTCTAATTGTACCGCGTCTCAAGGAATCACGTATGCTAATACTTGCTGTAGCAACGCATCCGCTTGTTGCAAAGTTGTGTTGTAATAAACGCTGTCGTCCACTATTCCATCTGCGTTAAGAGGGGGTGGAAAGTTTAACAACTGTCTGATTTGATAATTTGCAAATCTGCTTCGCCGCACGATGCTTGGTTGCGGTGAAAGATGAGCACCTCCTTGCTGCACAGGAGGACTGGGTATGCTGACATCGATATAGTTTGGGGGTGTCTGAGGGTCTGATAAAATGAGACTTTGTTCGAGCTGGACATTTATTCTGATTGTTTCGTTTGGTGATGATTCATTCTCTAACTGTTCAAGGTTAGCGAGAGCTTGATTTAAAGCGAGGAGAGGATCTACCGGCTGTTCCGAGCTGTTACATGTAGTGGCTGTGTCATTTTCATTCAAGTCATTTTCAGTTAAATGATTTTGAAAACCCGACTCATTCTGAAGATTTTGTGCTACTGAGTCTGCTAAACTAACAATTCAATAGCTACTAGTTTGTGTTGATCCATGACCTAATAAAAATCAAATGCTTTTAAAAACCTTAAAATCATCATTGCAATTTATACAGATGATAAATCAGTCTGAAACAGTTTACAAATTGTCACTTTGTACACCTAACTTCTGACAGATGAGCCAAAAGGCTCTAGACATCAGATCCAATTGCTGCCGTGTAGTTCTGCAACACTGAGGGCACCCGGATAGTCTGGACCTGGGTCTGTTTGCTGGAGACAAAAAAGAAACAAAGAAAACATTAACTTCATAAACAGGCAGATCTCAAACACAACAGCCCCTTAAGGTATGTAAACAGACAGCCAGATAGTGTGTTTGAGAGAGAGAGTCTGTGTGTATGTGTGTGTGAGTGAGTCACAACATGCTGCGGTAAAGGTAAGGACCAAAAACAGCTGTTTTTACTTTGAGAGACTGATGAGAATAACAAATGCAAAAACCCCAGAATGTCATATTTATAGCATCTTAGTATTATCTTGGGGGTTTTTTATTATAAGAATATTACTCAAACACTAACTCCACCAACACCATTAATATCTTATAACACAGTCAAATATACCTTATGAGACTCAGCTTTGTAGAAAATTACATTTTAAATCACAACCTATTTAATTTTACACATACAAAACCTTCCATGTATGCTTATGATGTAAAATTAGAGAAAAGGAAGGTACATTGTGTTCCCTTCTGGGTAATTACATTTATACGACGTGATTGAATCTTCTCACAATGCACTGTAAAACAATTTAAAAAAGCAAATAGACTTACAGCGTGCTGATGAAAATCCTTCGTTGGAAGCCCCGCGGGATCTCAGGTGTGGATTCTCAGAACTGGTTCTCCCGTGGTTGCGACCCGATGAGAATCCTGGATCTCTGTCCACTGGTTGAGACCTAGACTTCTTCGCAGTCATCAGCGGTTGAGACAGACTCCTGGTGAAATGGCGGTTGTTCTTCAAACTTTTGATGCAGTATCATATCCCCTGGATCTCCTCCAGTTAACCAGACAGCCTCTAGAGAATGTTTAATGTTTTGACTGCCTGAGGCATGCCCAGTTGTGTCATCCTGTGGCAGGCAGGCAGACAGAAAAGTAGCAACTCACATCCTCTGAAAGCACAGATGAGTAGGTATCAGATGAGGTCTCGGATGTTGAGGTATCATTTGATGACTCTGAAAGATATCATTTATAAACACGGTAGGAAATAAGTCTTAAATATTTTTGTATTCAGTCACTGCAAAGAATGAAAAAAGTCTTATGTTTCGGCCTAAAGGTTTAAATACGTAAAATGTAGTTATTGGTAATTTACCGGATGCTTGGGCCATTTTTCCGTTGTCACATTCAGAAGTCCTGTTCTCTGCGTCTCCCTTTGTTATCTGTCTACGTCTCTAGGTACCCCTGTCTTTATAAAGGTCCTGTGTGAAAACAAGGGTTGACCTCTTGACCTTCTGGTTCCCCTGTGTGTGTGTGTGTTGCAGAGATTAGCCTCTGAGATTTAACATCTTTTACTTTGTCATTTGAGATGTTTATTATCCAGACCTCCAACACGGAGCTTAACACAGAAACTTCAAGTACATTTGACATCAGGCTCAGTGTTAAAGACACTAATTGTAATTTCCTCTCATGATATTGTGAAACTTTAAAGTATAATCTTTTTTCAACATAAGAGTGAGTAGAGGTTCCCAGGTTCCAGATTTTATGGGTAATTTATCTTATTTTGTGCAAAGTGTGTTGTCTGGCTGACACATTCAATATGCCTTAAGGCCATAAAAGACATTCCTTGATCTGTCTTCACACAACGGGCCTTCAGAAAGAGCAGCAATCTAATCAGGAATGAGGGCAATCGGCAGGAATCTGACGCCCTCATTCCTTGGTCTTCACATAATCTGCACAGGAGTTGCAAGAGATGCTGCATGTAGACATTCATCAACGGATATCTGGACATTTATTCAGCTTCACATTTTAACAAAATCATTGCCTCACGCATGCTCCTCCTAACCTATTTTCCCCCCATTGGCTAACCCTCCCAATGGTTCACGCAAACACCGCCTACCCTCCCACATCTTTCCAATTCATTCACACCTCACTCTGCACCAGACAGACAGAGAAGGACGTGTCTATTGGTCCTGAAAGATTAGATTTTATAGATGTATCAAAAGTATAAAAATAATTGACAAATTTACCATTTATTTCACGCCTATTTTACTTACATTCATTCCTGCTAACCACGCCTGCTTCACGCTCATTGGTCCACGCATAACGCCACTCACTTATAAAGGGAGGATCGGGGGGGTTAATATTTACTCAAAGGTCACCATCCGTCAATTAAAAAGTGACAAAGTATTGTTTATCGCTCTAACATTTATTAACAGACTACAGAATTGGTCCAAAACACCAGTCCAGTGTGGTTTTATATGACCTGACAGAACAAATATTGAGGTCTTTCCTTATCCATGATGTCATGGTATGTAGGTATACTATTTTATAATTGTTTGCATGATTTTAAGTAGAGAAAGTTGACTTGACATTGTATGGTCAATGTAGTTTTAATTACACTTGTTTGGAATCCCAGTATCAGGTGATTAAAAGCCAGATAAAAGCATTAAACTGAACACTTCATTAACTACATTGGGAGGTTAAGAACCAAGGTTCTACACAAACTTGCATTTTGCCAGTAGGGTTTCACAGAACCTGCTCACCTTCTTTAGCATCTTTCTGCAACATGGATTCCATTGACTGGAAGAGGACAAGGGCCTTCTTTATGGAGATCTCATTGGGAGACAAATCTGCCGTACAGAACAAATTAAGTTACTTAGTGTCAGAATGGAGCTCTGAAAAGATTTTAATCATAAATGTTGTTACCTCGCATTCTCCTCTGCAGCCCATTAACACGTCTTTCATTTGCGCCACCAACTGGCAAACAAGAGCCTATGGACATTACACTTGCTGTTAATCAAATGTTTATGCTGTTTTATGGCACAACACAACACCAAGTTGTTACAGTTAAATGACATTTGAGGAATTAAGGAACTTTCAAAAGTCATGGCAAAGCATACTCCAGTATGCCAAAAGACCTTACTCCTACATTTGTTATACTACACTACCATTTTCTTAAACATTTGCTTCAAACAGAAGGAATATAAAAACCTTTGGCGAGCCAAACAGTCAGCACATAAATAAGCACGACCCAAACAGCTCCCATTGCTTCAGTCACCAAGGGAAAATACTACCTGTGCCACATGTGAGGTTTTAAAAAGCCCATCATGCTGGTGATACAGCTGTTGCTGATCAGCTCTAATTGTCTGTCAGGAATCAGTGCTAGTTGAGATTCAGCTCTTCATGTGACAAGCATGTAAAACAATTTCTCAGCTTATAAAACTCTGAGAATGTTGTATGTATTTGTGTCATATTACTTGTTTTGGATGTATGCTAAGGAGCAATTCTAATATTAAATACGAGCTCCTGAGAAAGCTCCATTAAAGAAATGTCACTACTCTTCAGACAGCCATGGAAGCAATAAAGGCTGTAACTGGGAGCATGGCAACAACTAAAAATGGGAGAAAGGAAAGGAACAGTCAGAGGGTCACTAAAGTCATCAGAACGTATCCTCTGGGAACGTTGAAAATATGTGTAACAAATGCAATAGCAATCCATGTAATAGTTGTTGATATATTTCAGTCTGGACCAAAGTGGTGAACAGACAGACTGACGGACAGAACAACTTTGCCTATGATCAACCTATAAAATAGAATGTACTATCATTGATATTATTGCCCTGCAGACCCACACAGGTGTTTGCTGTTATTGTGGTTGATTAGATCTGCTCAGGTTGAAGGAGGACCAAGCTATATGCTGGGATTTATGTGCAGTCACCAACCTGCATGTATTAATTAGTAGTGACAAGAAGATGAAGCCTAATGATGTTTTGGGGTTTTCTGTTTGTGGCGAAAGAAAGATTAGAAGCTTAGATCTGCAAGCTCAGTGACATCTGGTGGTTTGCAAAACATATAGCAGCCATTCAAGACTGGGGCTAAAGCACTACAGCACCTCACGGATTCCACAGTTTCAGTCTCACATGTGTGCAATAGAAGTCCGAAAAGCGGTGAGGACTCCGCCTCGAAACGTGGTTCGCACTCTACCAGGTGAGCTCCTAAGGCGCCCTCAGATCACTTTTTAATACATTTCAATGATCTAAAGTGTTTTATTTGTAAAGAGTATACTTGGGCTTATCTCAGCTTACAAAAATATTGAATGACAACACTCCTGAAAAGTGATGTGAAACGCACCCTCAAAGAATTTACTTAATACTATCACACATGGTGTTATATACAGTATAAACAAGACTGAAATATATACACGGAAAAGAAAGCACAGTACTACTCGCCCCGGTGCCCTGCAGACTTTTCCCACAAGTTTTACTGAGAATAAAAGTTGTCTTTAAAACCAGTGTTGCGTGCCTTGATGCTTCGAAAGTGCTTACCTGATGGCAGCAGCAAGATTAAATAGTGGCCTGGATGAGGGCTTTTCTCGTGCACCTTGTATCATATATTTCATCCAGGTGGGGCTGATTGCTCCCTATTGTTTTGGAGGCCTGCTTAAAGGAATAATTCACCATTTTGGGAACTACACCTTTGCTTTCTGGCAGTTAGATGATCGATTTTCACATCTTCTATGATAAAGGATGGTATCGTGCAATTACTGAATTGTCTCTCTCCATTTGTAATTTATTATGTTTATTTCACGAGTCACTTCAGGGCCCCCCATAGTTAGGCGGTGTTGCAATGAAGTGAGGGGTCACGACATTTCTAACAACTTAAACCAGGAATACGCTGCAACAATAAAATTGTTTAGGATACTGAAAATAAGCAAATCAGGTCAATATATTAATGCTGCAGACATCAGTACATTTTGACAAGACTCCTGTGGTCACGGTCAATATCCTGGCAGCAGCAACAGTTGAGTTGAATTGATGCAACTGGTATCTGGTTTAAACTACAGCACATTAAAAGTCATAAATGTGCAACAATATAGGGATTTGAAAGAAACTAGGCATAGCTGTCATTTAACCTATACACCAATATCTGGAAAAATAAGGAAACAAAAAAGATCAGTTAGAGATTTATTTAAAATCAGAGACAGATAAAAATGGGTACATGCAGAAACATCTTCAATGCAAAAATAAGTCTTGCATGGTTCCTCAAACCTAGTCCCATACTTCAGTTGCCTCTTAATGTGATCAGTTCTGGAGGTCTAGGATAAGGCTGCTTCTACAGTCACGTTGTCGGCGGCTGTCACGTTTTCGGCTCTTCTATTCACTGCTGCGCTTGCATTTCTTGCTGCTGCCGTCACATTGTCGCTGGCAGTCACGTTGTCGGCGGCTGCTGCCGCTGCAGTCACATTGTCGCTGGCAGTCACGTTGTCGGCGGCTGCTGCTGCTGCAGTCACATTGTCGCTGGCAGTCACGTTGTCGGCGGCTGCTGCTGCTGCCGTCACATTGTCGCTGGCAGTCACGTTGTCGGCGGCGGCTGCTGCTGCCGTCACATTGTCGCTGGCAGTCACGCTTTGTCGGCGCTGCTGCTGCTGCTGCCACATTGTCGCTGGCAGTCACGCTGTCGGCTGCTGCCGTCACATTGTCGCTGCTGCCACGCTGGCGGCTGTCACGTTGTCGCTGGCAGTCACGCTGTCGGCGCGCATTTCTGCTGCTGCCGTCACATTGTCGCTGGCAGTCACGTTGTCGGCGGCGGCTGCAGTCACATTGTCGCTGGCAGTCACGTTGTCGGCGGCTGCTGCTGCCGTCACATTGTCGCTGGCAGTCACGCGTTGTCGGCGGCGGCTGCTGCCGCCACATTGTCGCTGGCAGTCACGTTGTCGGCGCGGCGTGCGGCTGCTGCTGCTGCATGCGCTGGCAGTCACGTTGTCGGCGGCTGCTGCTGCTGCCGCCACATTGTCGCTGGCAGTCACGCGTTCGGCGGCTGCTGCTGCTGCCGTCACATTGTCGCTGGCAGTCACGTTGTCGGCGCTGCTGCCGTCGCTGCCGCTGGCAGTCACATTGTCGCTGGCAGTCACGTTGTCGGCGGCGTCCGCGCGCCGCTGCCGCCACATTGTCGCTGGCAGTCACGTTGTCGGCGGCGCTGCTGCTGCCGCACATTGTCGGCGGCAGTCACGCTGCTGCTTCTGCTGCTGTCACATTGTCGCTGGCAGTCACGCGGTCGGCTTCTGCTGCTGTCACATTGTCGCTGGCAGTCACGCTTGTCGGCTTCTGCTGCTGTCACATTGTCGCTGGCAGTCACGTTGTCGGCGGCCGCTGCCACATTGTCGCTGGCAGTCACGTTGTCGGCGGCCGCTGCTGCTGCCGCTGTCACATTGTCGCTGGCAGTCACGTTGTCGGCGGCCGCTGCTGCTGCTATTGTCACATTGTCGCTGGCAGTCACGTTGTCGGCGGCCGCTGCTGCCGTCACATTGTCGCTGGCAGTCACGTTGTCGGCGGCTGCTGCTGCGGCTGCCGTCACATTGTCGCTGGCAGTCACGTTGTCGGCTTCTGCTGCTGTCACATTGTCGCTGGCAGTCACGTTGTCGGCTGCGGCTGCTGCTGCTGCTGCCACGTTGTCGGCTGCGGCTGCTGCTGCCACATTGTCGCTGGCTGTCACGTTGTCGGCGGATGCTGCTGCCGCTGTCACGTTGTCGGCGGATGCTGCCACATTGTCGCTGGCTGTCACGTTGTCGGCGGATGCTGCTGCCGCTGTCACGTTGTCGGCGGCTGCTGCCGCCGCTGTCACGTTGTCGCTGGCTGTCACGTTGTCGGCGGCTGCTGCCGCTGCTGTCACATTGTCGCTGGCTGTCACGTTGTCGGCGGCTGCTGCCGCTGCTGTCACATTGTCGCTGGCTGTCACGTTGTCGGCGGCGGCTGCTGCTGTCACATTGTCGCTGGCTGTCACGTTGTCGGCGGCGGCTGCTGCTGTCACATTGTCGCTGGCTGTCACGTTGTCGGCGGCGGCTGCTGCTGTCACATTGTCGCTGGCTGTCACGTTGTCGGCTGCTGCTGCTGTCACATTGTCGGCGGCGGCTGCTGCTGCTGTCACATTGTTGCTGGCAGTCACGTTGTCGGCTGCTGCTGCTGTCACATTGTCGCTGGCAGTCACGTTGTCGGCGCTGCTGCCGCCGCGCTGTCACATTGTCGCTGGCTGTCACGTTGTCGGCGGCCGCGCCGCCGCCACATTGTCGCTGGCAGTCACGTTGTCGGGCGGCTGCTGCTGCTGCTGCTGCTGCCGTCACATTGTCGCTGGCAGTCACGCGTCGGGCGGCTGCTGCTGCTGCCGCCACATTGTCGCTGGCAGTCACGCTGTCGCTGGCAGTCACGCGGTCGGGGCGGCTGCTGCTGCTGCTGCTGCCGCACACATTGTCGCTGGCAGTCACGTTGTCGGCGGCTGCTGCTGCTGCTGCTGCTGCGCCACATTGTCGCCGGCAGTCACGCTGTCGGCGGCTGCTGCTGCTGCCGCCACATTGTCGCTGGCAGTCACGCTTGTCGGCGGCTGCTGCTGCTGCCGCTCACATTGTCGCTGGCAGTCACGCTTGTCGGCGGCTGCTGCTGCGGCTGCCGCCGCTGTCACGTTGTCGCTGGCAGTCACGTTGTCGGCGGCTGCCGCCGCTGTCACATTGTCGCTGGCAGTCACGTTGTCGGCGGCTGCTGCTGCTGCTGTCACATTGTCGCTGGCAGTCACTTTGTCGGCGGCTGCTGCTGCTGCTGTCACATTGTCGCTGGCAGTCACTTTGTCGGCGGCTGCTGCTGCTGCTGTCACATTGTCGCTGGCAGTCACGTTGTCGGCGGCTGCTGCTGCTGATGTCACATTGTCGCTGGCAGTCACGCTGTTGTCGGCGGCGGCTGCTCACATTGTCGCTGGCAGTCACGTGTCGGCGGCGGCGGCTGCTGCTGTCACATTGTCGCTGGCAGTCACGTTGTCGGCGGCGGCTGCTGTCACATTGTCGCTGGCAGTCACGTTGTCGGCGGCGGCTGCTGTCACATTGTCGCTGGCAGTCACGTTGTCGGCGGCGGCTGCTGTCACATTGTCGCTGGCTGTCACGTTGTCGGCGGCGGCTGCTGCAGCTGTCACATTGTCGCTGGCTGTCACGTTGTCGGCGGATGCTGCTGCTGCTGTCACATTGTCGCTGGCTGTCACGTTGTCGGCGGATGCTGCTGCTGCTGTCACATTGTCGCTGGCAGTCACGTTGTCGGCGGCTGCTGCTGCTGTCACATTGTCGCTGGCTGTCACGTTGTCGGCGGATGCTGCTGCCGCTGTCACATTGTCGCTGGCTGTCACGTTGTCGGGCGGATGCTGCTGCCGCTGTCACATTGTCGCTGCCTGTCACGTTGTCGGCGGCTGCTGCTGCCGCTGTCACATTGTCGCTGGTTGTCACGTTGTCGGCGGCTGCTGCTGCCGCTGTCACATTGTCGCTGGCTGTCACGTTGTCGGCGGCTGCTGCTGCCGCTGTCACATTGTCGCTGGCTGTCACGTTGTCGGGGCGGCCGCCGCTGCTGCTGTCACATTGTCGCTGGCAGTCACGTTGTCGCTGTGTAGATTGTCATCCTTCTCAGTTTTTTTCTTCTGGGCTGTTCAGGGTCGTTGTACAACTTTTTGGTGGCCAATTGATGCCTTAGCTTCCACTTCATTGCTTTCCAGTTGTACTGAAAAGTGAGACATTTCAGATCCAAAAGAAATTGAGTCATGTTCAGTTTCGCTAGACTTGACACACTGCTGCGCTAATTGACTGCCAAGAGACTGAGTTTCTAAAGCTCAAACATTTATTAACAGACTACAGAATTGGTCCAAAACACCAGTCCAGTGTGGTTTTATATGACCTGACAGAACAAATATTGAGGTCTTTCCTTATCCATGATGTCATGGTATGTAGGTATACTATTTTATAATTGTTTGCATGATTTTAAGTAGAGAAAGTTGACTTGACATTGTATGGTCAATGTAGTTTTAATTACACTTGTTTGGAATCCCAGTATCAGGTGATTAAAAGCCAGATAAAAGCATTAAACTGAACACTTCTTTAACTACATTGGGAGGTTAAGAACCAAGGTTCTACACAAACTTGCATTTTGCCAGTAGGGTTTCACAGAACCTGCTCACCTTCTTTAGCATCTTTCTGCAACATGGATTCCATTGACTGGAAGAGGACAAGGGCCTTCTTTATGGAGATCTCATTGGGAGACAAATCTGCCGTACAGAACAAATTAAGTTACTTAGTGTCAGAATGGAGCTCTGAAAAGATTTTAATCATAAATGTTGTTACCTCGCATTCTCCTCTGCAGCCCATTAACACGTCTTTCATTTGCGCCACCAACTGGCAAACAAGAGCCTATGGACATTACACTTGCTGTTAATCAAATGTTTATGCTGTTTTATGGCACAACACAACACCAAGTTGTTACAGTTAAATGACATTTGAGGAATTAAGGAACTTTCAAAAGTCATGGCAAAGCATACTCCAGTATGCCAAAAGACCTTACTCCTACATTTGTTATACTACACTACCATTTTCTTAAACATTTGCTTCAAACAGAAGGAATATAAAACCTTTGGCGAGCCAAACAGTCAGCACATAAATAAGCACGACCCAAACAGCTCCCATTGCTTCAGTCACCAAGGGAAAATACTACCTGTGCCACATGTGAGGTTTTAAAAGCCCATCATGCTGGTGATACAGCTGTTGCTGATCAGCTCTAATTGTCTGTCAGGAATCAGTGCTAGTTGAGATTCAGCTCTTCATGTGACAAGCATGTAAAACAATTTCTCAGCTTATAAAACTCTGAGAATGTTGTATGTATTTGTGTCATATTACTTGTTTTGGATGTATGCTAAGGAGCAATTCTAATATTAAATACGAGCTCCTGAGAAAGCTCCATTAAAAAAATGTCACTACTCTTCAGACAGCCATGGAAGCAATAAAGGCTGTAACTGGGAGCATGGCAACAACTAAAAATGGGAGAAAGGAAAGGAACAGTCAGAGGGTCACTAAAGTCATCAGAACGTATCCTCTGGGAACGTTGAAAATATGTGTAACAAATGCAATAGCAATCCATGTAATAGTTGTTGATATATTTCAGTCTGGACCAAAGTGGTGAACAGACAGACTGACGGACAGAACAACTTTGCCTATGATCAACCTATAAAATAGAATGTACTATCATTGATATTATTGCCCTGCAGACCCACACAGGTGTTTGCTGTTATTGTGGTTGATTAGATCTGCTCAGGTTGAAGGAGGACCAAGCTATATGCTGGGATTTATGTGCAGTCACCAACCTGCATGTATTAATTAGTAGTGACAAGAAGATGAAGCCTAATGATGTTTTGGGGTTTTCTGTTTGTGGCGAAAGAAAGATTAGAAGCTTAGATCTGCAAGCTCAGTGACATCTGGTGGTTTGCAAAACATATAGCAGCCATTCAAGACTGGGGCTAAAGCACTACAGCACCTCACGGATTCCACAGTTTCAGTCTCACATGTGTGCAGTAAAAGTCCGAGAAGCGGTGAGGACTCCGCCTCGATACGTGGTTCGCACTCTACCAGGTGAGCTCCTAAGGCGCCCTCAGATCACTTTTTAATACATTTCAATGATCTAAAGTGTTTTATTTGTAAAGAGTATACTTGGGCTTATCTCAGCTTACAAAAATATTGAATGACAACTCTCCTGAAAAGTGATGTGAAACGCACCCTCAAAGAATTTACTTAATACTATCACACATGGTGTTATATACAGTATAAACAAGACTGAAATATATACACGGAAAAGAGAAAGCACAGTACTACTCGCCCCGGTGCCCTGCAGACTTTTCCCACAAGTTTTACTGAGAATAAAAGTTGTCTTTAAAACCAGTGTTGCGTGCCTTGATGCTTCGAAAGTGCTTACCTGATGGCAGCAGCAAGATTAAATAGTGGCCTGGATGAGGGCTTTTCTCGTGCACCTTGTATCATATATTTCATCCAGGTGGGGCTGATTGCTCCCTATTGTTTTGGAGGCCTGCTTAAAGGAATAATTCACCATTTTGGGAACTACACCTTTGCTTTCTGGCAGTTAGATGATCGATTTTCACATCTTCTATGATAAAGGATGGTATCGTGCAATTACGGAATTGTCTCTCTCCATTTGTAATTTATTATGTTTATTTCACGAGTCACTTCAGGGCCCCCCATAGTTAGGCGGTGTTGCAATGAAGTGAGGGGTCACGACATTTCTAACAACTTAAACCAGGAATACGCTGCAACAATAAAATTGTTTAGGATACTGAAAATAAGCAAATCAGGTCAATATATTAATGCTGCAGACATCAGTACATTTTGACAAGACTCCTGTGGTCACGGTCAATATCCTGGCAGCAGCAACAGTTGAGTTGAATTGATGCCACTGGTATCTGGTTTAAACTACAGCACATTAAAAGTCATAAATGTGCAACAATATAGGGATTTGAAAGAAACTAGGCATAGCTGTCATTTAACCTATACACCAATATCTGGAAAAATAAGGAAACAAAAAAGATCAGTTAGAGATTTATTTAAAATCAGAGACAGATAAAAATGGGTACATGCAGAAACATCTTCAATGCAAAAATAAGTCTTGCATGGTTCCTCAAACCTAGTCCCATACTTCAGTTGCCTCTTAATGTGATCAGTTCTGGAGGTCTAGGATAAGGCTGCTTCTACAGTCACGTTTTCGGCTCTTCTATTCACTGCTGCTCTTGCATTTCTTGCTGCTGCCGTCACATTGTCGCTGGCAGTCACGTTGTCGGCGGCTGCTGCTGCTGCTGCCGTCACATTGTCGCTGGCAGTCACGTTGTCGGCGGCGGCTTCTGCTGCTGTCACATTGTCGCTGGCAGTCACGTTGTCGGCTTCTGCTGCTGTCACATTGTCGCTGGCAGTCACGTTGTCGGCGGCGGCTTCTGCTGCTGTCACATTGTCGGCGGCGGCTGCTGCTGTCACATTGTCGGCGGCGGCTGCTGCTGTCACATTGTCGGCGGCGCTGCTGCTGCTGTCACATTGTCGGCGCGGCGCTGCTGCTGCTGTCACATTGTCGGCGGCGGCTGCTGCTGCTGCTGCTGTCACATTGTCGCTGGCAGTCACGCGTTGTCGGCGGCTGCTGCTGCTGCCCGCCACATTGTCGCTGGCAGTCACGCGAAATCGGCGGCTGCTGCCGCCGTCACATTGTCGCTGGCAGTCACGCTGTGTCGGGGCTGCTGCGCGCGCTGCTGCCGCTGCTGTCACATTGTCGCTGGCAGTCACGTTGTCGGGCGGCTGCTGCTGCTGCCGCCACGCGTTGTCGGGCGGCGCGCTGCGGCTGCTGCTGTCACATTGTCGCTGGCAGTCACGTTGTCGGCGGCGGCTGCCGCCACATTGTCGCTGGCAGTCACGCGGTCGGCGGCGGCCGCCCGCCACATTGTCGCTGGCAGTCACGCGTTGTCGGCGGCGGCTGCTGCTGCCGCCGTCACATTGTCGCTGGCAGTCACGCTTGTCGGCGGCGGCTGCTGCTGCCGCCACATTGTCGCTGGCAGTCACGCTTGTCGCTGGCAGTCACGTTGTCGGCGGCTGCTGCTGCCGTCACATTACATTGTCGCTGGCAGTCACGCTTGTCGGCGGCTGCTGCCGTCACATTGTCGCTGGCAGTCACGCTGTCGGCGGCGGCTGCCGCCACACATTGTCGCTGGCAGTCACGCGTTGTCGGCGGCGGCTGCTGCTGCTGCCGTCACATTGTCGCTGGCAGTCACGTTGTCGGCTTCTGCTGCCGTCACATTGTCGCTGGCAGTCACGTTGTCGGCGGCCGCTGCTGCTATTGTCACATTGTCGCTGGCTGTCACGTTGTCGGCGGCGGCTGCTGCTGTCACATTGTCGCTGGCAGTCACGCGTGTCGGCGGCGCTGCTGCTGTCACATTGTCGCTGGCAGTCACGCGTTGTCGGCGGCGGCTGCTGCTGCTGTCACATTGTCGCTGGCAGTCACGCGCTGTGTCGGCGGCGGCTGCTGCTGCTGTCACATTGTCGCTGGCTGTCACGCGTTGTCGGCGCTGCTGCTGCTGCTGTCACATTGTCGCTGGCTGTCACGCGTTCGGCGGCCGCCGCTGCTGCTGTCACATTGTCGCTGGCAGTCACGTTGTCGGCGGCTGCCGCTGCTGCTGTCACATTGTCGCTAGCAGTCACGTTGTCTGCGGCTGCTGCTGCCGCTGTCACATTGTCGCTGGCTGTCACGTTGTCTGCGGCTGCTGCTGCCGCTGTCACATTGTCGCTGGCTGTCACGTTGTCGGCGGCTGCTGCTGCTGCTGCTGTCACATTGTCGCTGGCAGTCACGTTGTCGCTGTGTAGATTGTCATCCTTCTCAGTTTTTTTCTTCCGGGCTGTTCAGGGTCGTTGTACAACTTTTTGGTGGCCAATTGATGCCTTAGCTTCCACTTCATTGCTTTCCAGTTGTACTGAAAAGTGAGACATTTCAGATCCAAAAGAAATTGAGTCATGTTCAGTTTCGCTAGACTTGACACACTGCTGCGCTAATTGACTGCCAAGAGACTGAGTTTCTAAAGCTCAAACATTTATTAACAGACTACAGAATTGGTCCAAAACACCAGTCCAGTGTGGTTTTATATGACCTGACAGAACAAATATTGAGGTCTTTCCTTATCCATGATGTCATGGTATGTAGGTATACTATTTTATAATTGTTTGCATGATTTTAAGTAGAGAAAGTTGACTTGACATTGTATGGTCAATGTAGTTTTAATTACACTTGTTTGGAATCCCAGTATCAGGTGATTAAAAGCCAGATAAAAGCATTAAACTGAACACTTCATTAACTACATTGGGAGGTTAAGAACCAAGGTTCTACACAAACTTGCATTTTGCCAGTAGGGTTTCACAGAACCTGCTCACCTTCTTTAGCATCTTTCTGCAACATGGATTCCATTGACTGGAAGAGGACAAGGGCCTTCTTTATGGAGATCTCATTGGGAGACAAATCTGCCGTACAGAACAAATTAAGTTACTTAGTGTCAGAATGGAGCTCTGAAAAGATTTTAATCATAAATGTTGTTACCTCGCATTCTCCTCTGCAGCCCATTAACACGTCTTTCATTTGCGCCACCAACTGGCAAACAAGAGCCTATGGACATTACACTTGCTGTTAATCAAATGTTTATGCTGTTTTATGGCACTACACAACACCAAGTTGTTACAGTTAAATGACATTTGAGGAATTAAGGAACTTTCAAAAGTCATGGCAAAGCATACTCCAGTATGCCAAAAGACCTTACTCCTACATTTGTTATACTACACTACCATTTTCTTAAACATTTGCTTCAAACAGAAGGAATATAAAAACCTTTGGCGAGCCAAACAGTCAGCACATAAATAAGCACGACCCAAACAGCTCCCATTGCTTCAGTCACCAAGGGAAAATACTACCTGTGCCGCATGTGAGGTTTTAAAAAGCCCATCATGCTGGTGATACAGCTGTTGCTGATCAGCTCTAATTGTCTCTCAGGAATCAGTGCTAGTTGAGATTCAGCTCTTCATGTGACAAGCATGTAAAACAATTTCTCAGCTTATAAAACTCTGAGAATGTTGTATGTATTTGTGTCATATTACTTGTTTTGGATGTATGCTAAGGAGCAATTCTAATATTAAATACGAGCTCCTGAGAAAGCTCCATTAAAAAAATGTCACTACTCTTCAGACAGCCATGGAAGCAATAAAGGCTGTAACTGGGAGCATGGCAACAACTAAAAATGGGAGAAAGGAAAGGAACAGTCAGAGGGTCACTAAAGTCATCAGAACGTATCCTCTGGGAACGTTGAAAATATGTGTAACAAATGCAATAGCAATCCATGTAATAGTTGTTGATATATTTCAGTCTGGACCAAAGTGGTGAACAGACAGACTGACGGACAGAACAACTTTGCCTATGATCAACCTATAAAATAGAATGTAC
Organism: Siniperca chuatsi; assembly: GCF_020085105.1. Taxonomy (NCBI): domain Eukaryota; kingdom Metazoa; phylum Chordata; class Actinopteri; order Centrarchiformes; family Sinipercidae; genus Siniperca; species Siniperca chuatsi. The sequence goes on from NC_058061.1 coordinate 19,499,218, forward strand.
TATCATTGATATTATTGCCCTGCAGACCCACACAGGTGTTTGCTGTTATTGTGGTTGATTAGATCTGCTCAGGTTGAAGGAGGACCAAGCTATATGCTGGGATTTATGTGCAGTCACCAACCTGCATGTATTAATTAGTAGTGACAAGAAGATGAAGCCTAATGATGTTTTGGGGTTTTCTGTTTGTGGCGAAAGAAAGATTAGAAGCTTAGATCTGCAAGCTCAGTGACATCTGGTGGTTTGCAAAACATATAGCAGCCATTCAAGACTGGGGCTAAAGCACTACAGCACCTCACGGATTCCACAGTTTCAGTCTCACATGTGTGCAGTAAAAGTCCGAGAAGCGGTGAGGACTCCGCCTCGATACGTGGTTCGCACTCTACCAGGTGAGCTCCTAAGGCGCCCTCAGATCACTTTTTAATACATTTCAATGATCTAAAGTGTTTTATTTGTAAAGAGTATACTTGGGCTTATCTCAGCTTACAAAAATATTGAATGACAACACTCCTGAAAAGTGATGTGAAACGCACCCTCAAAGAATTTACTTTAATACTATCACACATGGTGTTATATACAGTATAAACAAGACTGAAATATATACACGGAAAAGAGAAAGCACAGTACTACTCGCCCCGGTGCCCTGCAGACTTTTCCCACAAGTTTTACTGAGAATAAAAGTTGTCTTTAAAACCAGTGTTGCGTGCCTTGATGCTTCGAAAGTGCTTACCTGATGGCAGCAGCAAGATTAAATAGTGGCCTGGATGAGGGCTTTTCTCGTGCACCTTGTATCATATATTTCATCCAGGTGGGGCTGATTGCTCCCTATTGTTTTGGAGGCCTGCTTAAAGGAATAATTCACCATTTTGGGAACTACACCTTTGCTTTCTGGCAGTTAGATGATCGATTTTCACATCTTCTATGATAAAGGATGGTATCGTGCAATTACGGAATTGTCTCTCTCCATTTGTAATTTATTATGTTTATTTCACGAGTCACTTCAGGGCCCCCATAGTTAGGCGGTGTTGCAATGAAGTGAGGGGTCACGATTATTTCTAACAACTTAAACCAGGAATACGCTGCAACAATAAAATTGTTTAGGATACTGAAAATAAGCAAATCAGGTCAATATATTAATGCTGCAGACATCAGTACATTTTGACAAGACTCCTGTGGTCACGGTCAATATCCTGGCAGCAGCAACAGTTGAGTTGAATTGATGCCACTGGTATCTGGTTTAAACTACAGCACATTAAAAGTCATAAATGTGCAACAATATAGGGATTTGAAAGAAACTAGGCATAGCTGTCATTTAACCTATACACCAATATCTGGAAAAATAAGGAAACAAAAAAGATCAGTTAGAGATTTATTTAAAATCAGAGACAGATAAAAATGGGTACATGCAGAAACATCTTCAATGCAAAAATAAGTCTTGCATGGTTCCTCAAACCTAGTCCCATACTTCAGTTGCCTCTTAATGTGATCAGTTCTGGAGGTCTAGGATAAGGCTGCTTCTACAGTCACGTTGTCGGCGGCTGTCACGTTTTCGGCTCTTCTATTCACTGCTGCTCTTGCATTTCTTGCTGCTGCCGTCACATTGTCGCTGGCAGTCACGTTGTCGGCGGCTGCTGCCGCTGTCACATTGTCGCTGGCAGCCACGTTGTCGGCGGCTGCTGCCGCTGCCGTCACATTGTCGCTGGCAGCCACGTTGTCGGCGGCTGCTGCTGCTGCCGTCACATTGTCGCTGGCAGTCACGTTGTCGGCGGCTGCTGCCGCCGTCACATTGTCGCTGGCAGTCACGTTGTCGGCGGCTGCTGCTGCCGCCGTCACATTGTCGCTGGCAGTCACGTTGTCGGCGGCTGCTGCTGCCGCCGTCACATTGTCGCTGGCAGTCACGTTGTCGGCGGCTGCTGCTGCCGCCGTCACATTGTCGCTGGCAGTCACGTTGTCGGCGGCTGCTGCTGTCACATTGTCGCTGGCAGTCACGTTGTCGGCTGCTGCTGCTGTCACATTGTCGCTGGCAGTCACATTGTCGCTGGCAGTCACGTTGTCGGCGGCGGCTGCTGCTGCTGCTGTCACATTGTCGCTGGCAGTCACGTTGTCGGCGGCGGCTGCTGCTGCTGCTGTCACATTGTCGCTGGCTGTCACGTTGTCGGCGGATGCTGCTGCCGCTGTCACATTGTCGCTGGCTGTCACGTTGTCGGCGGCTGCTGCTGCTGTCACATTGTCGCTGGCAGTCACGTTGTCGGCGGCGGCTGCTGCTGCCGTCACATTGTCGCTGGCAGTCACGTTGTCGGCTGCTGCTGCTGTCACATTGTCGCTGGCAGTCACGTTGTCGGCTGCTGCTGCTGCCGCTGCTGTCACATTGTCGCTGGCAGTCACGTTGTCGGCGGCTGCTGCTGCCGCTGCTGTCACATTGTCGCTGGCTGTCACGCTGTCGGCGCGGCTGCTGCTGCCGCTGTCACATTGTCGCTGGCTGTCACGCGTTGTCGGCGGCTGCTGCTGCGCCGCTGTCACATTGTCGCTGGCTGTCACGTTGTCGGCGGCTGCTGCTGCCGCTGTCACATTGTCGCTGGCTGTCACGTTGTCGGCGGCGGCTGCTGCCGCTGTCACATTGTCGCTGGCTGTCACGTTGTCGGCGGCTGCCGCTGCTGCTGTCACATTGTCGCTGGCAGTCACGTTGTCGCTGTGTAGATTGTCATCCTTCTCAGTTTTTTTGTCTTCCGGGCTGTTCAGGGGTCGTTGTACAACTTTTTGGTGGCCAATTGATGCCTTAGCTTCCACTTCATTGCTTTCCAGTTGTACTGAAAAGTGAGACATTTCAGATCCAAAAGAAATTGAGTCATGTTCAGTTTCGCTAGACTTGACACACTGCTGCGCTAATTGACTGCCAAGAGACTGAGTTTCTAAAGCTCAAACATTTATTAACAGACTACAGAATTGGTCCAAAACACCAGTCCAGTGTGGTTTTATATGACCTGACAGAACAAATATTGAGGTCTTTCCTTATCCATGATGTCATGGTATGTAGGTATACTATTTTATAATTGTTTGCATGATTTTAAGTAGAGAAAGTTGACTTGACATTGTATGGTCAATGTAGTTTTAATTACACTTGTTTGGAATCCCAGTATCAGGTGATCAAAAGCCAGATAAAGCATTAAACTGAACACTTCATTAACCACATTGTGAGGTTAAGAACCAAGGTTCTACACAAACTTGCATTTTGCCAGTAGGGTTTCACAGAACCTGCTCACCTTCTTCAGCATCTTTCTGCAACATGGATTCCATTGACTGGAAAAGGACAAGGGCCTTCTTTATGGAGATCTCATTGGGAGACAAATCTGCCGTATAGAACAAATTAAGTTACTTAGTGTCAGAATGGAGCTCTGAAAAGATTTTAATCATAAATGTTGTTACCTCGCATTCTCCTCTGCAGCCCATTAACACGTCTTTCATTTGCGCCACCAACCGGCAAACAAGAGCCTATGGACATTACACTTGCTGTTAATCAAATGTTTATGCTGTTTTATGGCACAACACAACACCAAGTTGTTACAGTTAAATGACATTTGAGGAATTAAGGAACTTTCAAAAGTCATGGCAAAGCATACTCCAGTATGCCAAAAGACCTTACTCCTACATTTGTTATACTACACTACCATTTTCTTAAACATTTGCTTCAAACAGAAGGAATATCAAAACCTTTGGCGAGCCAAACAGTCAGCACATAAATAAGCAAGACCCAAAAAGCTCCCATTGCTTCAGTCACCAAGGGAAAATACTACCTGTGCCACATGTGAGGTTTTAAAAAGCCCATCATGCTGGTGATACAGCTGTTGCTGATCAGCTCTAATTGTCTCTCAGGAATCAGTGCTAGTTGAGATTCAGCTCTTCATGTGACAAGCATGTAAAACAATTTCTCAGCTTATAAAACTCTGAGAATGTTGAATGTATTTATTTCATATTACTTGTTTTGGATGTATGCTAAGGAGCAATTCTAATATTAAAGACGAGCTCCCGAGAAAGCTCCATTAAAAAAATGTCACTACTCCACTTCAGACAGCCATGGAAGCAATAAAGGCTGTAACTGGGAGCATGGCAACAACTAAAAATGGGAGAAAGGAAAGGAACAGTCAGAGGGTCACTAAAGTCATCAGAACGTATCCTCTGGGAACGTTGAAAATATGTGTAACAAATGCAATAGCAATCCATGTAATAGTTGTTGATATATTTCAGTCTGGACCAAAGTGGTGAACAGACAGACTGACGGACAGAACAACTTTGCCTATGATCAACCTATAAAATAGAATGTATTATCATTGATATTATTGCCCTGCAGACCCACACAGGTGTTTGCTGTTATTGTGGTTGATTAGATCTGCTCAGGTTGAAGGAGGACCAAGCTATATGCTGGGATTTATGTGCAGTCACCAACCTGCATGTATTAATTAGTAGTGACAAGAAGATGAAGCCTAATGATGTTTTGGGGCGAAAAAAAGATTAGAAGCTTAGATCTGCAAGCTCAGTGACATCTGGTGGTTGATAGTTGTTGATATATTGATATATTCGAGTAAATGTACTTTCCACCACAGTACACTACAAACATGTGACATCATTGGATGCTGAAGAGTACTTGTTTAAAATATATAATGCCCTTCTAAAATTAAAATCTTAATCTGACAATAATAGTGTTCTCTATACTACAAGTTTTGCTGGAGTTTTGACCTCTTCAGACTTCTCCATGCACTTTGGAAGTAGGGGAAGTTGTTCTGTAAATCCCTACTTCGCTTCTACAAAATGAAATACTTACACACAAAAGAGGCTTCTCATTCATCCTTCCCAGTTATTTGCTCCTCTGTGCGTCACTGCCAGCTAAAATAATAGGCATTTGCTGTGTGGGAGAAACAGATATGACTTAATTCTAACTGAGCTACAACCACTGTTATTCATCATTTTTATGACTGATCTGGGGTTGAAAAAAGCTTGCACATTCTGATAATGCTGATTAGAGAAAATGATATCCATAACATTGTAGCTTTACAGGTTCACTGAGCAGCATTCTGCTTTTTGTGGACTGTTAAAAGTAGCAAGATGCCTTTGAACACTACTGCCATAAGCAGCGGCATGCACAGTACAGGTCAAATGGAAAACAGTTCAGTTAAATTCTTCACATTTGTGGATTAAAAAAAGCTACATTTTTATTACACAGGAAGAGTTTGGATCTATATTGCTGGATCTATACTTGGTGTGCTAATGGTGGTTTGCTTTTTTATGTGCCTCCTTTGCTTAGAGTCAGTGGGGAAATAAAAAAACCTGCCAACCTAAATTTTCCCAACCTAAGAGAAGAAATATCAACCAGTGCAGATAGTTTTGAGATATTCACCACCGACAACCATAAATTACACCAAGACCATATTTTCTGCTTTGCTAATCTCACTCCTTGGTTTCTTCAAGTACCAAATGTAGAACCGACCTCTAAAAAATCCCTTAAAATTTGGAACTGTTTCCAATTCAGAAGTGGGTTTCAGGGGGCATTCCAAGTGGTGGATTCCTCAGAAGTGGACTGTATTTTTTGGGATTTGAATGAACTAACTCTTTTAAAACTGGTGAAGAGCTAGTGAATCACTGGCAACATTGATAAACAACAACTTGCTCCCAGAGGGTTTGCTTTGATAGCAGTTTGGACTCCCTTGCAGCCATAAGCCAACTCTTCTGTGATGAGGCAGTTCTCAAAGACTGACAAGCCCGTTCCACCTGTTTTCAATTGGAAGTCACCCAACTTGCCTAAAATAAACCACCTCCACTGACATAATAAAAAACATTAACACACTTAAGCAGAGGTGCTACTTCACACAGCAAATTCAATATGCATTTATTAAGTGTGGCTATCATTTAGGCAATCATCTAAAAACTAAATTGATGTGAGATGTGTCAGGATCTGCATGGCCCACCACTACAGGGAAACCCAGCATAATGTTATGCAAAAGTTTAAAACATGGCAGGTAATTTTGAAATAGTCAACGAGCAAGAAAATAACGTACTTTATTCCTGTGGAATGTGACCGTTCATCAGACCGAGCTCCCATGCCTTAACATTTATTTGCTAGACTGGACATTCATTAAATAGGTGTCAGAATTTTTCCTTTCTTGACATTTTGTGAGTTTATTTTGTTTATTTATTAGACTAAAAAGGCTAAGAGAGATTGTGTGACGTAGCGAACTCCTCAATGGCACACATCTATGGCAAGCTGTTTTAACATTTATTAGCTAGACTGGATTTTCATTACTGATAACTGCAATGTCATTTTGCCTAGTCAAAACTCTAATTTTAGATATCTGTAATTACATTTTGACTAGTACGATTCAAAAAACTTTTGCCATTCATGTGTATGGGGTTTCTCATTACAGATATCTACAATTCTGCAACTGAATTAGGACTAGTTGTAATTCCAGTTTCAGATATCTACAATTTCTTTGTGACTAGTCATAATTCCAATTCAAGATATCTTCAATTCCCCTCAATTCAAGATATCTACATTATCCTTTTTAGAGATCTTAAATTAAGTTTTAACTAGTCAGAATGATTTGCAGATATCTTGAACTGGAATTAGGAATAGTCGTAATTTAACTGTAGATATCTATTATCGAATTATAGATATCTTGAAATTAATTTTGATTAGAAATATCTCATTTTTGAGATATCTTTATTCTGCCATTCTTGAATTAGAGTTTTGACTAGGCGAAATGACGTTGCGGATATCTGTAATTACGTCAGAAGCTACAGCAAGTGGGAGGCTCGGGAGTTGCTTGCTATTCAAACATACTATCGTTTACGGCCTTGTCAGAACGGCCTGAGGCTTAAGTTCGAGTTTTTGACAGGGTTTTAACGCTGCAGCTCGTGCACGAAGTAATGTACTTATGACTAGTTAAAATGACGTTGTTGATATCTGTAATGTTAATTCCAGATAGTCAAACTTAGCTAATAATTGTTAAAACGGCTTGCAGTAGTGTAGTGGACATATAATGTAGCATAAAATGGACTTTCACTGTTGGAATTGGCAGTTTATTCAATGTAACCTTGCCGAATCTGCTGCTCCTGTGAGGGGAAAAGTTCTGTCTCATAAAGAGAAATACAATCGTATCCATAGCAATGGACTGACAATTCCCAGCTATGGTTGCCTTATTGCTGCCCTCAGCTTTATCTGTTCCCTCTCCAGGCAACCCAGATGGCATCCTTTCTTTTAACTTTGTCTTTTGCCTGTGCGTCACAGAGCCTTTGTTTGGTTAGTGATGAGGTCTTGGTGTTAGCGCTCGGACAACAGGCTGTGGGCACAATGCAGGAAAAAGATGTTTCAAGATTAAAAAAAAAGGTTTTGGCAACCCAGCAAAAGACACTGATCCCTCTAAATTCCTAAAACTAAAAACAACATTTTGTAGCCAAACAAACTGACACTGACACGACTATGACTCTTTGGTCTCTGAGACTTGTTTCTGTCAGGACCCTTAGCTGCAACCCGGCTGTTTCTATTGAGTGCCAGGGGTTTTACAACATGGTAAAGAGCAGCGCTGGCCTCCTCTGTCCACTCTGCTTCTATAACTGTTGCTGAGAGACAAAGTAGAAGTCACCCAGGCGCTCAGAGAGAGTGGAGAAAAGGCCTTTAAAACAACGACACCGCCATAACTCATAGTGTGTTTGCAGGAGGGGGGGTTAGTTGAGGGAAATGGGAGCATGTGTAGAAGACACAGAGTTGGGTTTATAGGGATTGAAAGGAAGACAACAGTTTCAACTCGTACAAGAACACTGAGGATGAGGGGAGAGTCTTGTGGCAGTGACAGGAAAAAGTATGAGCAGAATCTGCACATTTACTGCAATGATGGGAGTGCATTGATCTCAACAATGCTCCTGTGGTGATTAGGGAGAGAGTATTTTTTCTTAAGGAGGATATGATGTGCTCTACAAGATGACAGGTACACTTGCACCGCAAAAACAAGCACTGTGGATTCGTTGTGTGGTTTTGATCACTGCAGTTGGAGGTGAGAAGCTTCATTTTGTACTGAATAAAAATCTTTTGGGAAATTCTGGTTTCGTTTGCCTCCTTCAGAGAGGTGAGGGTTCAGAGTTAACTACAGCAACCCTGGAGCTGGATACTTCAGCTGAGTAGATGCTTTAAAACATGACAAATTTTAACTTGACTAATACAGTTTCCCAAATCAGTGATCATCATTTTGTATTGTAAAGGAAATTGATTCACTGTTTAATTGAGGCAGTTCATTGCTAGTTGTGCTAACTAGCTGGGTTCACACTCTCATTGGGATGGGTCATTTAGATTTTTTTTATTTTAGTGTAGAGGTGGCAATTTTAAATTATGGTAGAAGTTAAGAAAGGGTATTGTGGTTATGTTTGCAGCAGGTAGCGTATAATACATACAATAACTCAGTGGTTCCCATACAACCTTTTTGGCTGTTGGTCCCTTAAAATGCAGGAATACTGTATCTACTTGTGACCCCTCACCAGACATCACAAGTGATCCCTCCTTCTCATATCGTTTAATTTAAAGGATTTTTAACCTCATACTGTACATTATTTCAAGCTTTTATGTACTTTGTTTAAACAGTTTGTACTAATGTAATATAGTTTTTCTTTTACTTCATTACAGTATTATCAATAGCTAACTTTTTTTAGTTTTAGTTCACTAATAACCAGTGGTGGAAAGTTACTAAGTGCATTTACTCAAGTCCTGTACTTAAATACAATTTTGAGGTACTTTACTTGAGTATTTCTATTTTATGCTGCTTCATACATCTACTCCACTACAATTCAAAGGGAAATATTGTAATTTTTACTCCAATACATTCATTTATCAGCTGTAGTTACTAGTTGCTTTTCAGATTAATATTTTACAAAGTTCAACTTGATATGAATTTATCAGAAAATATGATATAATGTTATAGAACAATGAACTACCTAACAGTATACAGTAGTTAAAACAAGCTCCACCTCAACCAACTATAACAGTAAAATGCTACTTACACACTGATGCAGTAATGATCCATATATATAGGTAGGAGGCCATATTTCTACCTAATGAGTACTTTTACTTTTGATACAGTACGTTTTGCTGATAATTCTTCTGTACTTATACTTAAGCACAGTTTTGAATGTAGGATTTTTACATTGTGGTATTTCTACTTTTACTTCCAGCCTTCCACCTTCCAGAGGACATTTCTTGTCCAAAAGGAGGTCAGATCCACCTGCCCAGCCGGCGATGCTATTGGCTCTCTGAGATGACATCTTCATGGTTTGAGGCACAGGATTCATGCAGAGAGACTCAGGGAGGAGATCTGGCTTCTGCTCACAGCCTGGAGCTGCAAAACCTCATCCACTACTCCTTTCCAGTGTGAGTGTTACAAAAATGTCTCCTTTCATGTGTTTATATATGCTTATATCTATTAATATACCCTTCCCCCTTTGTTTTTGTGTTGGTTTAGGAAAACCACTGTGTGGGTATGGCTGAAGGGATCGGGGGGAGATGGGTCTGACCAGGTTGGGGATGTGGAGCCAGTAAGTCCTGCATGGTGGGCCGGAGGCAGTGAAAGTCAGGGGGGGTGTACTCAGATGGCCTTGGGGACACAGGGACGGTGGAGGAAGACTCAATGTGCTGGACGATACCTCTTCCTCTGTGAAAAAGAAGTAACTGGTAAGACTTTTATTTCATTGGTGAACACCAGAGGCACACGTTAATATAAAACACTCCTCGTGTATGGCTCATAATATTAGAAATGTGTTGTGAAAGTACCATGAGAAAATTTTGGTTAATCCCTCTTCATGCAGAATCTTTACCATCTGTGGACAGTTACCTGATTGGACTGGTTCTCATGACCGGCATCTATGCTCAGACCCAGATACACCCCTTTCCCAATGTCCCAGACATCGGTCAGCTCACAGTGGAGGTCAGTAAAGTGTCAGTCTAAAATGTTGGTTCCCAACCCAAGAGGTTGCAAGATAAGTCTGAATGGTTGCGAGATGATTAACAAGAAAGGAAAAAAGAAAAACAGAAATCTGCAACACAGAATTATGTTTTTGTTTTCCGACTTTTTTCAAATGATTGCTTTTCGTCTGTGAAATGTTGGAAAATGGTTACTTCTTCAGGAAGTATTAACATGTTGTGACTTGTTGAAAGTGCATGAAAAATAGTTGTAGCAAGCAAGCAGCAAGGAGAACAGTATTGGTACCAGAATTGAACCTTGAGGTACTTGATATGGGAAAAGGATGACGTGAAGTTATTAATGCTGACACAGAATTTCCTATTGGACAGATAAGATGAGAACCAGTCTAGTGCAGTGCCAGATATGCCATGATAAATTGTGTCAAAGGCAGCACTTAAGTCCAACAGCACAAGAATTGAACACATGCCTACGTCTGCATTCATTAAAAGGTCATTAGTGACTTTGAGAAGGGCTGTCTCAGTGCTGTGGTGTTGATGAAAGCCAGATTGGAACTTTTCAAAGGTATTAAGTTTTCCACAAAAGCAAGAAGCTGCTTAGATACAACTTTTTAGAGAATCTTCAAAATGAAATGCAATTTGGAGATTGGGCAATAGTTATCCAGGAGGGTGGGATCAAGCCCAGGTTTTTTTTTTAGGACTGGCTGGACACAAGCAGTTTTAAAGTAAAGTAGTATGAAGGAGTACTTACCTGACAGGGCTGTGGGGGTATGTCGAACAAAAGGATGGTTGAATAATAAAGTTGATTTAATTATGTGTTTGCCTGCTTAGAGACGTAATCTTTGACCAAGTACTTAACAGAATTTCAGAATTTGTATTGCTGGCAGTGTTTAATTACACTGTGGCTTTTGCCCTATTTTTCAGGGGTGGGAGGGTGCTGTACACATGCACGCGCATACATGAATGCGCCCGCCTACATGCAAAAATATACTATCAATACATTTCACTACAGAGAACATTTAGCCTGCGACAAGAAAACCCCTTGAGGCAAATTGCGATTTGTGATATTGGGCTATATAAATAAAACTGGCTTGACTTGAAACAGAAAAATTATTCACCGTTGCAATGTTTTGTTTTAAAGGTGGGGTATGCGATTCTGGAGAAATCCAATAAAATGACAAATACCATGATATAGAGTAAACAACGACACAGCAAGTAATATTACTAACATTAGCTAGGTTGTAGGTTAGCTTATCTAGGTTGTGGGTTAGCAAACTGTTGCTACAGTTGCTGTAGCGACAGCCAGAGAGGACAAGATGGTTTCCCAGAGTCAGCACAGCAGCTCCAGACAGCGATACTCACAACTCTCCCGCTCCTATAGCTAACATCACAACAACAGCATATCTTGGCAAACTAGAAAGTAAGCTGAATGTCCGTGGGCAAGTCATTTAACGTTAAGTGACACACAAATCATGGCTGGAATAGTGTTGTGTGGCTCAGTCCGAGCCACTTTTTTTGTTTTCCATTTACAGAGTCAGGGTTGTGTATAAACACCGGATTTTTATTCAGCGCACACACAGAACGCTCTCTGCTGAGAAACAATAAAAAACAGTGGTCAGGCAATGGTTTGCATTACTTTGTTAAACAGACCAGACTTAGGTTGCATCCCATGACAAGTTTGAACAAGCCCACAGCCCCAAATGTTGGTCTTACGGAAAAAATTGCAAGATAACAGCTACACTAAAAACAATACCCAATGCGCACTGCACAGTAAAACATTCTGGAGGTAACGTCGCAATGCGAATACACCATCATACAGTCGGCTATGCATCAAACTGTGTCAACACCTGACAAAGAGAGGAGAGGATTGAAACACCACATGCCAAAATAATATAGCATTACATATCACACAGGCTACATCAAACTGGAAGCATGTGCATAGCAGCACTGTACAATCTTTCACACAAATATTGCCTACATGCGCCAAAAATTACGATACTTTAGAGCTCGACCTACATTTCTCAAACAAGGCTTTCTGAGCTCATGTCTCTTTAAGGGGAGCCGAGTTCCCCGTAGCTTTTTATTTGAACCCTGGTTGCTGGTTTATATTTTAGTGCTTCTTTGACACCCACAGATGCAGCTGTTCCCAGGGATGTGGTTCAGTCATGCAGGTCAGTTGGTATCAGTGGAGTTGGTTGTCCAGCCCAGCCCAGTGTCCTCTCTGGCCCGTGTCCAGATCCTCCGACCCTACTGCAACCCCAACCACCACCTGGTACCTCCAGGTACAGTACAACAGTTGCTATGAAGGTTTTCTGAAAGCTCCTGTTTGTTTAATATTGTAGGTAATAATCTCCTCTCCTCTCGCCTCTCCTCTCCTCAGGTTGCAGCTCTCTCCTTAATCCATTCACCTGCTGCTCAGCAGTACCACTGTGTAACACCACAGGGGGCTGCAGCATGGGCCAGTACTGGTGCCATCTGCTGGAGGCCTGTGTGAGCCACACCGCTCCCTGCAGCCCCTACGACTCTGCAGCAAGGGGCCGTGGCTTTGCTTTACCTCCCAGATACCCTGCAATACCACCTTTCTACCACCTGGTGGCAGACCTGCCTCTGAGACTAAACCCTAGCTCTGAACTAAAAACAATAAGCGTGAGTTAACCTTTGTTCCATGTTATTGGCTTTTCCTGCAGCCACTATGGACCTATGTTGTTGAATACAAAATATTTTAAAATACATTCCTTACACAGTTTTCTGTTTTTTCTGTAACAGCTGCTTCTTCCAGATCGAGCGATCATGGTGTACCCTGATGATATTGTGGCTATACAACACACTCGCAACTCTGGAACATTCCTACATTGCCTGAACAGTGAAGCTTCTCTAAACTCCCCTTGGCGCCAGAGTTACATGTCCCTTAGAGGGATGGAATGGGGAGGCTGGTGGGAGGGAGGCCTCACTTCCCTGCCCCAAAGAGGCCAGTGGGTGGATGGGGTGGTGTGTGATCTGAGGATGCTGTACATGGACAATCTTCACACAGGTACTGAGCATGATGATAACTTTGGCTTCACCCACAGAGAGACAACCACAGCTCCAGATATTTGGGCCCTGACAACTGGTCTTACTCCAAGTCTGAGGTCTGAATATGGGCTTGATGTCATCCACCCCCTGCCAGATGAAAAGAATCAGATTCATGTCCAAATCAACGTCCCAACACTCATTGTTGTCAAGGTCCTGTTTGGAGAGAAAGCCAGGAGCTCATGGTCAGGTCCAGTTCTCCAGACTGGGGTCCCCTTCCTTCCATCTTGCCCTGAAGAGGTAGCTCAGTCTTGGCCTGGCTGTAAGAGACAGTCCCACGATGCCTGGTTCTCCTCTGTGACTGTGGAGTTGCCCTCAGTGGGGGTTCAAACGCTGAACATCAGTGTGATGGATATAGTAGGCTCTCAGAGTGTGAGTGTGAGGGTTTGTGGCTACGAGGCAGTGAAAGGGCTTAGTATTGAGCCACATGGATGCCTGAGGATGCTTGTAGAGACTCCACAGGTGAGACTGCAAAAATGAATTTACAACACACACATTCTTCTTATTTGACCAAATATTGTTAGTGATCATGTTAGCAGCGTGGCTCTAGAGATGGCAACGTTGTCAAATGTTAGCATGCTAAACAAAGATGGTAAATATGGTACTCACTGAAGAGGTCAAAGACTCCAGCAAGACTTCACTGTGAGACCAAAACGTTTTGGCTCGTGGCCTTCATCATGGTCAACATTACCTCATGAACACCGGCATGTGAATATTGTCGTTGTGAGCATGTTAACCTTTATACTTTAGAATTACACTCAAAGCACTGCAACTGCTTACTGCCTTAGAGCTGCTAGCATGGCTGTAGACTCTTAGTATATCCTTTCACATTTTGTGAAAAAAGGAATGTGGACATGTAAAACAAAAAGTCACCTTAGTTTGATTATATATTCCCTCATATTGATATCTGTCTTTTTTACACTGTAGTCATTTATAGCCAAGGTGGAGAGTGGTTCCTCAGTCAAATTCACATGGGTGATTGACAACCTGGAGACGTTTGCCCATGAAGGAGAATCTTACAGTGTAGTGTTCAAGAAACCTGCTGAGTATAAGCTCAGGGTAAGATAATTTGCTCAGTTACTTATTTTTTCGATTTTAAATATAAAAATTCAACTTCATGATTTATTACTAAATTACATTTTTACATTTTCAGGATCCCCATAATTGTAAAAAAATAAAAATAAAAAAGCAGTAGCCTAACCTTTTATCTTTCTGCTAGGTGACAGCTTCCAACCCTGTGAGCTCTCAAAGCCAGCAAATCCTCCTGACTGCTGATGAAATGACCCCACTGGCTGGGCCAGAGTTTCTGTTAGTCAGGGAGGTCGTAGCTGTGGATGCTACACACCTCTACACCCTCAGGGTCAAAGTGGACATCTCCCTGCCAGTCACGTTCAGGTAAGGCATTGCATTACCCATAACCCTCAAAATCATTGGGATGTTATGCTGTATACCCTTGACTTTACAACAAAGACTACCACTTGAAATGTACCTGTAAAGTTGTTTGTCTGGTTGTCTAAATTCCCATGTGGTATATGTCATGTAGATGGGATTTTGGGGATGGCAGTAGCAAAGTGATACACACCAAGTCTGCTCCATGTCAGAACATGGAAAGGCTTATGGCAAGAGGAGAGAAGCAAGTGTATATCCATGATTCGGTGAACTATACGTATTCCATCTCAGGTAAATACACACAAACTATAACAGCTGCACTAATCAATATTTTTATATTTACAATGGGTCAACTGACTATGTATAATGTGAGAGAGGTTGCTTGTAGTGACGAACCCACAGATAATTATCACCTAACTCTGCAGTTTCTTTCAGTTCTACAAAGCATTTTAGCATCTTTCAGCTTATTGTTTTGGTTTCATGGTCTGCAACTTCTATAATTCCGTCTCCAACAGCAGCAGTTTGCTGTTTTCAGCAAATAAGTTATGATAAACCCACTGCATGCCTCCTACCAAACAACAGACACAATAACTTAGCATCTAACTAATGAACATAGTGGAGCATTTAGCAGCCATGGAGCCCAATATTTCACGTAAGGAGTTGGTGCAGACCAAACCAGAGCTTAAAGGAGAATGAATATTGGACTTACATTCCTTGGGTGGCCAGAAACGCAACCTTAAGTTCATGCTAATGTTGCTCCATGTCTGCTGGATCTGTAATGATCTAACAAGTTAACCATATCAACTTTATAAGGTGATGATATGTCAGTGTTGTATTTACAGCTTATTTATTCAAAGCCACATAATGTAGAATTTGAAAATTCCTGATTTTGGTGACATTGGTGATAAGAATGACACTGATAGAAACTGTGCTTTGTACTTACTATTAAGTCCATCAAGGTAAAATCTATCTTCCTGTGTGTTTGTTTTATGCAGATGACTACACACTTCATGTCCAAGTCTCCAACCAATATGACAACACTGATGCGTCCATGAAGATAAGCGCCCGCCCTCAATTAAATCACCTCCTCATTTCCTCTTCGCTTCCCATGCCCCTCGTCAAACAGACTCTCCTTCTGGAAGCTTCCGCAGAGCCCTCCTCCTATGCTGTCATCTACACATGGGACTTTGGTGATGGCTCCGAAGCTGTCCAAGGTATCCACCGTAAAGTCAGCCACACTTTTACTTCTGCAGGGGTTTATAACATCACAGTGTGTGCTAACAACACTCTTGCAGTCCTGACCACATGGCTCATGTTGGAAGTTATGGAGAAAATCTCTGGATTAATGTTCAACTACAACGGACCCAGTGAACTAAGCTCTGTTACAGATTTCAGAGCTACAGTGGCCACGGGTACGAGTCTCATGTGGAATTTTGTCTTTGGTGATGGGTCCCTGCAGGGAAACCTTACAAATGGTTCAATCTCCCACATCTATAAGTCGCCAGGGAACTATACAGTCAGTTTAACTGTCTCAAATTCTGTCAGCCAAGCTCATCAGTCTATCAGTGTAGAGGTCTATAGGTTGACTATTAGCGGAGTTCTCCCTACAGAATGTCACATGAGTGAAAGAGACATACAGCTTACAGCTCTGGTTAATGGGAACATATCCAAAATGACTTTCCATTGGCTCTTTGGAGATGGATCACCTCTGACTGTAGTGAGGGGACAGTCAACAGTCATGCACAAATATCAAAGCCCAGGGATTTTTCATATTAGTCTGACTGTGTTTAGTTCTGTTACATCTGTGTTATTTAATACGAGTATCTGTGTCGAAGCACCAATAACCAACATGACAGTGCAGTCATCACAGGAAGTAGTGGCAGTAGGAGAAGAGGTATGCTTCAGGGTGTTAGTTTCCCCTGAACGGATGATAGGTTACCAATTTAAGTGGTTTAGAAGGCCCTCTAGTCTCATTGCCATGACAGAAAATGCTCAAAAGTGTTTCAGCTTTAAAGAAGAAGGTGTTGAAGAAGTATCAGTAACGGCAAGTAACAAAGTCAACAACAAAACAGCCAAAGCTAGTATCACCATTCAAAACCCTGTAAGTGAGCTGTCTGTGGCGCATGATAGTCAAAATGACACACTGATGGTCAATACATTAGCATCATTTTGGGTTGCTAGTTGCACTGGCAGCAATGTGTCAGTGCTGTGGGACTTTGGAGATGGCTCTCCGGTGGAGCAGAAGCAAAATGTGTCACATGTCTTTACCTCGACGGGTCAGTTCACAGTCACCACCACAGCATTTAACGCTGTTAGCCGTGATTCTGTGACCATTAAAGTGAATGTTTTACTTCCTGTTTCAGACCTTTCACTTCACACCAACCAGCCTTATGCTGTAGTTGGAGAAGAAACTCTTATCTCAGCAATTAGCAGTGCTATCAGTAGCAGCAACTACTACTGGACTGTGGACGGTGTGACCTCAACCAAACAGGGTACTTATCAGTTTAGATTTGCTTTCCTGAAACCAGGAGTGTATCAAGTGAGGGTTATAGCACAGAACTTGTTGATTAGAAAAGAGGCAGCTATTTTAATTGAGGTCTTTGAAAGAATAGAGGGTCTTCAGATTGAATGTCAGAACCTGACAAACATGAAATACATACCAACCCAAGAGGAACTGCCGTTTATTGCTTCAATCACCAAGGGCTCCAATGTCACTTATCACTGGCTTGCAACACAGAGCGAAATAAACCGACAAATTACTGGTGATGGAGAGCTTTTTCACATGTTAGCTGAAGCTCCTGGTGGGATTTCAGTTCAGCTAAGAGCTTTTAATAAATTGGGTGAGGTCACCAGCATTGTTTCTTTAGTGGCAGTACAGCGTGTAACAAGTCCACACATTACAACACAATCAAGCATTGTGGCATTAGGGAAAGTAGTGAATATCTCTGTATCCGTGGTTACAGGATCAGACCTACAGTACCTTTGGTATATGAAATCTGATCTTTCACCCCTGCGGACACATGCACCCTTTCTTCTCCACACTTTTACAAGTTTGGGCAACTGTCTCCTCAAAGTTTCAGTTCAGAATGTCCTCAGCCACAGCAATGTCACCAAAGACTTTAACGTTCAGGAGGAGGTCCAAGAGGTGGACTTTGAAATTGAAGGAAAGATGCATCCATTTTATATCACCACAAGTGCTGCCGTTCCATTCCATGGCCTCATTCGGAAGGGTAGTGATCTGCACTGGAACTGGAAAGTTAGAGATGTCAAAACCATGCTTTTTAATGCCAGTAATCAGACCTTTGTCTACATTTTTCCACATGCAGGCATCTATCAGGTGTTTTTGAATGTCTCCAATGGTATAAATTGGCAGATGGTTTCACACAGTGTCACAGTCCAGGATGCAATCAAAAGTCTAATGCTGAACATTTCCAAGTCTTCTTTCTGCACCGAGGAACAAGTTAGTTTTATTCCAACAATCTCCAAAGGAAGCAATGTAAGCTTTGTTATAACATTTAGAAGCAAAGATTGGATTCATAGTCAGGGCATTCTCGAAGGGCGGTTCACCACATCAAGCCTTCCAGCAGGGACACATCTAGTTACAGTGAAAGCATGGAACCAGGTCAGTAGTGCCAAGGTGTCTTCCAGTATTCTGGTCATTGAGCATATTCAAGGTTTGCGACTTCTGAACTGTTGTTCTGTTCCTCTGGAGGCTCTGAAAGGAATCCAGTTCAAGGCAGAAATTCGAAGTGGACTTCCAGTCAACTACACCTGGATATTTCACTTGGTGGGGTCTGAGCCCACATGGCTCATGGGACAAGAAGTGATCTTTACTTCACCAGAGAGTGGTTTATTGTCTGTTAGCGTGCTAGCCACCAATGGAGTCTGTTCCAAGACACTAAATGATACTGCTACAGTTCAGTGGCCTGTTAAGAAGGTCAAGCTTGTCTGTCATTCAGAAAGAATATTTGTTGGGCATTCTGTCACGTTTTCTGCAAAAGCAAATGGAGGGAGCAATCTCAGATACCTCTGGGACTTTGGAGACTCCACTGAAGCATTGGTGACTGACTTAAGCACAGTCAATCATACTTATTATACTCCTGGGAAATACAGTGTTATGGTTAAAGTTCTCAACAGTGTCAGCCACGTATCCACACAGTTACACATGGAGGTGGAGGAGCCCCAGTGTTCCAGCCCTCAAGCTTCTCTTGTCCAGAGCCACTCTACTATCTTCAGGTCTAGACCGAGTTTCTTTGAAGCAAATGTGGACATTAACTGCTCTGCTTACAAAACCACATACCTATGGGAGATACTCAAAGAGTCAGATTGTACCAATGCCAAGTTAAAATTATCAGGGAACAAAGTCATTCTTAGAAGTCAGGTAGATGCAACTTCAACTTTTCTCTTACTCCCAAAGCACACTCTCGATATGGGACAGTATTTCCTGGTATTCACCGTTTCACTCCAGGGAACTCCTCTACTTGTCCAACGAAAAACCAGTGTTACAGTAGTCCACTCCCCACTGGTAGCTGTCATCAAGGGAGGCTCACACAGACTGTGGCCCAGCCTTAGTGACCTCATCCTGGACGGATCTGAGTCCCAAGACCCTGACGTAGAGCCAGGAGTGGAGGATACACTGCAGTATCACTGGACCTTCATGACAGTGGTAAAGGCCTCTTGATGTTAAAGCAACTTTAGTGTAATAAAAATTCTATTAAAGTTAAAAGATCCAGTGTGTAACAGTTAGGAGGAGCAATTCACAGAAATGGAATATAATATTTATAAGTATATTTTAATTAGTGTATAATCACCTGAAAATAAGAATTGTTGTGTTTTCATTACCTTAGAATAAGCCGTTTTTATCTACATAGGGAGCGGGAGGTCCACGGAGGTCGCCATGTTGCACCGCCATGTTTCTACAGTATCCCAGAACGGACAAACCAAACACTGGCTGTAGATAGGGCTGATCACGTTTTTTGCAACTTTTGCGGCCACCGTAGTTACTCCTACACGCTTGGAAGTGTGTAAATCCTACACACTGGACCTTTACTTGCTATTATTATGAGTTGGATAAAGAAGCATGAGATAACAAATTAAGATAAAATTTTAACGCATCAAAAGTGGTAGCATTAATTATATGATACACAGTCATCTCCCACTGTAGGTGTTACTAACACCTGGGTGTTTGTATTTTCAGAACTCAACAGAGTCTCATTTTGTAAAGCAGCTCATTGGGAGTAGCAGCAGTAGAATGATTGTACTCAGCACCCAGCTGCACTCAGGCACAGTCTACGTTTTCACCCTAACTGTACACAAGGCAGGGAGAAGACCTGCCTCTGTCAACCAGACAGTGAGTATTACCTCACTCCATTCTCACACAAAAGCATGCTTTTTCTTGTACATGCTGTTCAGTTGAGAAAAACTATATGAAGTTGAATATCTCTTGCAAACAAATAGATTTGGAGACTTGGGCAATTATGGAAGAACTTACCAATGGCACACCAACGAATTTAGTTGAACAAGACACTTATCTCTCCTATCTTTAGGTGACTGTGTGTGAAGCTCCTGTGCTTCCTGTAACTGTGGAATGTGTGTCCTGTTCTGTGTTGTCCTCCCCTCACCACATTAGTTACACCACCCCCATTATCCTCTCTGGACAGTGTGGACAGTGTGACGACCAGGCTCAGGTAATGATTCTGATACTAAAGTTCAGCTTACATGTAAAGTAATTTTTTAAGTAAATTCACTTTCACCAATGTTTGTGAAAAAATCTGTTAAATAGTGGTGTTCTGAAGAAAATGAATATGTTGAAGGTACTGGAAAAAAATCCTAGCATAAGGCAAAACATTTCTTTAAAAACATAACACGTAAAAATGCAACGGTAATACAAGTGGAAAGAAAACCTATCAACGCACGGTGCTTCCTCTGCTGCAGTCTCTGCTGTTATTCATTATCTTTTTAATTTTGGTGTTTATCTGCTTAGAGAATTAATTTGTAATTGGACAGTTTAATCTATATTCAATCTTAGCAATGCTTAATCAGGTAGATAAATTAACAATACAATGGTTTGTTATTTGCAGCCAAGAAATATACAAATATTCACAGACAATAAGACATTCAGTATTATTATGATTCATTTATGTGTCTTCTCACAGTACAAATGGAATGCTGAGGACCAGACTGGCATGACCCTTCACCTTAACAAGGTCGCCACCTCGACAGGGAGACATTCTCCTAACTTGGTGGTGCGTTCAGGTGTCCTGCAGCCTGGGCAGAGTTATACCTTCACTCTCAATGTATCCCAGCCTGGCAGAGGGCAGTGGGGCAGTGCCAGCCTGACGATACTACCTAACAATCCGCCACGAGGTGGCCTGTGTGATCTCAGTCCAGAGTCAGATATACGTCTGCTGGAGACAGTGGTCACCTACAACTGCTCAGGTAACACTGTGGTATTAGTAAAAGTATTTAGCATCAATATCTTTGTCGCTTTCAATGGACAAAAAGTAGCTTTTGAGCAAGCTTTTGAGTAAATGCTTCTTCAACAATTTGACTGTTTCACTAACATCTGTTCTCTCTTGACAGGGTGGCAAGATGATGAAAGCAGGGCCTCTCAGCTGATCTATACCTTCCAGGTAGCATCATGCCAGACCATTGGCATGATGTGCCCCCTGCTCACTCTGTACAGGTGAATACAGGCCTCAACTTACATCTATTAATAGAAAAGAAAGTGCGATCCTGACCTGATGTTAAAAACTGCATTAAGATGTAAATTTGGGTTTGCTTCCTGTCAAATTTAAGCTTTTTATCTTTTTAGTCTTAATTTCTCTTCATAGGGGTACTCGTTCAACATTTGGCAGCCTCGTTCCAATGGGAAGTCCTGGGCATGAACGAGGCATGTCAGTTATCACAGTTACATTGCTGATAGAGGACCATCTGGGGGCAAAGGTCATTGCTCTGAACAGGTAAGGTACCAGGATTTGATGTAGCCAAAGCAAAATAAACAAAAAAATTATGTGCAACACCTGCCACTATACTTTATTTTTCAGTCAAAGGTTAGAAAAATCATTTAGGTTATTACATGTCTTGTCAATTTCTTGTGTCATGTTTTAGTGAACTCTCAGTATTCCTGATTGCTCCTTTCTCCAGAATGTTGACAGTTGAAAATCCTGCAAGGGACGAAGTTGCCAGTCAGTGGCTCAGAAAAAAGAGCCAGACAGAGCTGTGGGCTTTAGTCCAACATGGCAACCCTCAAGAGATCATCCCTTATTCCATTGCTCTCACTAGCCAGCTCAATCAGGTAGTGTGTCATCATATCACATCTGCCAGTGCATGAAGTGACACTTTAAACTGATTATGATTAACTAGCTGTTATCCATAACAGAATAACTGAAGCTTATGAGCATAGTGGATGTGAGAATCTCGAAAGGTTTGCATTTTCTCAGAATATGGACTAATGAGTTTCACCCATCTGTCCACAGATGGAGTCTGGACAGACTGCCAGGGAGCTCATGGACAGAAGGGAGATCCGGGAAAATGTGACCCAAGCCCTGGCCTCTCTTCCCATGTCATCCTTGCTGGATGTTGATCAGATCAGCTCCGCATTGTCACAGTCTACTGTAATTAATCACCTAGTTTGTTTCCTCGTCATTCTCAGCTCAAAAATATTCAACAAGTGATCAGTAATGATGAAAATGCTTCAGAGGAGACAGCTGCAGAATCTCAAACATAAATAGAATTTTAATCCATTGAGAAGATTCTCTTATTGGTGCCCACAGTAATTCATGCAAACACAAACACACAAAGAGACAAGAAAGCCATTTAACACCAGAGCTTAACATCATATTTGTCAAAATTTGCCTCCATTTCATCTTACACCTTTCAAGTGTTCTGTAAAAAATGTCTTTA
Source organism: Siniperca chuatsi (assembly GCF_020085105.1). Taxonomy (NCBI): domain Eukaryota; kingdom Metazoa; phylum Chordata; class Actinopteri; order Centrarchiformes; family Sinipercidae; genus Siniperca; species Siniperca chuatsi. The sequence goes on from NC_058061.1 coordinate 19,521,527, forward strand.
TTTTCTCTGTTTTCCCGAGGCTGTTTCTAGTGAATTGGTATGTGAAAACTGTCAGGAGAAGGTTCTGGAAGCTGTGGGGAAGATGATCCATATAATGAAGGAACAGATGAGTCCTGGTGTTTTGTCAGCTGTTGAAATAGGAAGGAACATCCTTAACATCATAGGTGCTGGTCAACCACCATCTTCTGCATGAAACAGTCATGTACTGATTGCAAACTTTACCAAATGGGTGAATATTTTGTGTTTCCAGGTAGCACCCTGGCTGCTGTGTCTGAGTCTGTCAGTGCTTCCAGTTCTCACCCAGCCTACTCAGGCACTCTGCACGCTTCCACAGTCGCCCGGTCAGCACTGGGTCACGCAGGGGCCCTAATGCGCTCTCTGATGCATGCACGTGTTCATGGTGAAGCACCCCTTTCGCTCTCCACTCCTTATATCAACACAGTGGGTTTCCAAGGAGACCCCTCTGACCTCCTCTGCACTCACCAGTCCAACCAAAACCAGATCATCCCCTCTCAGTCATCATCAACTGACCAATCGAAGAGTTCTCACTGTCAGTTTCATATCCCCGCCTCCCTTACTGCTCACCTGAAGAGTCAGAAGTCTGAGGTGGTGCAGGTTCTGTTTGGTATGGATGCAGAATTGGGATCCAACCCTTTGCTTACTGCAGCCAACCCTCCAATCTCCACTACTCTTGTTGCCATGGAGCTCACCACACCTCAGGGCCAGCCCATACCCATCCAGGACCTGGACCCTGAACAGGCCATACAGGTCACCCTGCCCAACAAGTACCCTTTGGGACAGGACGATGGGGGTGGAGATGGGAGGGTAGGTGAAGCCGGGAATGGGACATGTCTTACTGTAACACTCCCCATGGAAGGAAGGTTGAACCTCACAGTAAAAGCTGTGGATGGACTAGATAAAAATGCAGGTTTATATATCTCCTTCAACTTCAGCCTGGACCCAGGTACAGTAGATTATTTTTCTTTCTCTGGATCTATTCTGTTTTTTTTTTTCAGATCTTTAACTTTGGTATAATGCTAATGACCATTTGACTTTCTGAATGACTTGCAATGCACCTACTTCTGATGGGTACAAAACCAAATTTGATCTATTTAAAGACCATATGTGTTAGAATGTCTATGTGGTTATATCATCTTTAAATAACTCTAATCCGTTATTTTTAAGTATCTTTTTTTAATACTCGCCAAACTGATAAATGTTCAAATTGTACGCATAGCGGCTTTAAAGCTGCAGTAACCAATATTTTTATAGTAACAATGGATCAAATCACTATGTGTTCCGTTATTTAGATTGACAAACCCAGAGAATTATCAGCAAAATCTGGAGTTCCCTTCAGCCCCATAGAGCATTTTAGTGTCTTCCAGCTCATTGTTTTGGTTTTATGGCCTACAACTTTACTGTTTTGGTTTAGTTTCATCACTCTTATAAACCTGACAGCTGTTTTCAGCCAAAAAGCTTTAATAAACCCACTGTACACTACCAGCCCAACACCAAACAGGTGACAAACAAAGTTAGTGACTAACCGGTGGGTAGACATAGCGGAGCATCTAGCAAAGATCCACGAATCCCCTCAGGAGTTGGTGGAGAGCAAAACAGAGCTTAAAGGAGAGTGAATATTAGACTTATATTTGTCAGGTGGCCACGACTCCAAATGAATGCTAATGTTGTTCTGGGTCTGCTGGATGCATAATTAGGCATTTGGTTGCTAACACATTTGCCATAACACATTTATAAGATGATAATATTTCAGTGTGTGTTTACAACTTGTTTCACTCAAATGTTTTCAGAAACACATTTTAGTGTACTGTTTAGCTCAAAGTTTGTGACCAGGCCACCATTTTTGTCCTGCTTGAAAACGGACCAAGCACCTTTTCGTTGCTCTGATTGGTTGTAGGTCTTTCCAATTGCGTCCAGAGATATTTTAGTCTGTGCCCGCTGATAACGCCCCTTGGACATCGAAAATGAACTGAGAGGTTTCGAATACACATTTCAGTTTCAGTTTGTAGAAAAAATTTGCCAATCACAGTGAAAATGAACTACCACGGGAGGACAGCAACAATTAGACATTTAGTGGCTTTAAATGTTTATTCATTAAGAGTAAATACAGACTAGCTTACAAACTGTCTTTTTAATAAACGTAATAAGAATACAGTTAAAATTATTAGTGGGCTGCCCTACCACAGTTCAATCCTAAAGTACGAATACATTTTCAACGACATTTGAATGACAGTGACTGTGACAGTTCTGGGAAGTTTTGCTGCACACATGACATTTCAGGATGTCTAAAGTCATTTGTTTAATAATGAAAGTGAACTATCTTTAAGGTTGATCATGCATGCAGTAATTATTCATTAAGTTTACTGTATATCTGTGAGTTTTTGCATGAATTATAAATTAAAAAGGCTGGTTTCAAACTGCATTATGCATATTTAGGCACTACTCCAGTGAGTCTGGGACATGTCAAGATAGAAGTGAGCTCTACAGTGCCAGGGACTAATGCATCCCAGAATTCCCTAGTGAAAAAGTGGGCTCTCACTCTTTCTGCTTCGACCACCTCCACAGAGGAAACCATCTTTCTGTCTCCACTGTGAGTCACGGCTCTTTTCTGTAACTCAGTGCTCTGCTTGATGGCTCATTTTGCTGAAAAAAGAATTACTTTACATGTCTGAATTTTCTTCCACAACAGTTTGAACGGGACAGACAAGCCTCTCTCTGTCAGCCTGACCTCATCTTTGGTCGACAGCGGTCCTGTCCATGTGTCGGCGTGTGTGTTCAGCTCTCTGTGCCAGTACTACAGTGTGAAGCAGAGGCGTTGGAGCAGTGAGGGTCTACAGCCACTGGAGGGCAGCACACTCCACGCAGCACACTGTCTCACCCAGCACCTCACCATGTTTGGGGCCAGTTTGTTTGTTCATCCTGGGGCTGTTGTTCTGCTGTCACCGGTATGTGAGAACACAAAGCATTACACCAGCTGTTATTTAGTGCATATTTTTGAATATTTTGACAAATACACATATCTAATCCATTCCCCAAATGCCAGGATTAGAAAGACGATAGTTATCAACAGGCTCTTCCCTTTCTCCCTCCATCCGTGTTATCTGTGCAGTCAGGCGGTCCCATGCGCAACATGGTGGTGGGGATTGTGTGTGCTGTCCTGGTTCTGATTCACCTGCTGGTGGGGCTCATCGCCCATAAATTGGACCACTTGGACAGCTTAAGACTGAGCCAGGTCCCTCTGTGTGGCCGACCGGGGCTATATCATTACAGAGTGCTGGTCAAGACTGGCTGGCGGCAAGGAGCAGGTCAGCCAAGGACAAGTCAACACGATGTAGAAGTGAAAAGTGAATACATGAATATAAGGAATAAATGCATTTTCATGATTGAATTCATTAAACCGTTAACTATATATGATTGAAATGATTAATGCTGTGGTGTGACTCACCAGGCACCACAGCACATGTTGGCATCAGTCTGTATGGTGTGAACAAGAGCGGCTCTCGCCATCTGCAGAGGGATGGAGCTTTTCAGCGTGGCAGCCTGGACCAGTTTCACCTGGAGACAGATGACAACCTGGGAGAAGTTTGGAAAATACGCATCTGGCACGATAACACAGGTACATGGAAACTGCAAAAATATCCTCCTTTTAAAACTATTGGTGTTGTTTTAGGTATAATTATTTCATCCTCTAGATAGATATTTTGGTTAATTTTTCGAAATAATTATACATTTTTAAAACCTAGTGCGAGACCAAATGATTCGTTGAAATAAAAAAATGTTTTAATACATTTCTGCATCAGATTCCAGTAAAAAAAAAATAAACTGGTAAAAGTATGAGCTTGTATTTACATGCACACAGTTTGTGTGGCTATGTGAGGATGTGAGCCTTGAATAATCCCACTTTTCATCCCAAAAAGTCCCTCCACAGCTATGTAATGGCTCAAGAGATCAAACCCACCTTCACACTGGATACTGTAAGTGGTCTGAATGATTACATGTGATCGTAGCTGAGTATCATATATGTAAATGTAGGTCTGGACCCGTCCTGGTACATTCAGCATGTGGTGGTTTGGGACCCTCAGACAGACCACATGTTCTTCTTCCAGCTGGAGGACTGGCTCTCTGTGGAGAATCAGAAGAACGGCTCTGTGGAGAAAGAAGTTCTAGCCTCATGTAAGCTCATACACATTACTTTCAACTGACATAGCAAAAAATATTCATGACCTGCTTGTTAATATAGTAGAACAAGCAGTTTGAGTTTTCTTTAAAAGTAGCCCTATGAAATGCAATTTGTTTTCAGTGAGTATCAACTTTTTTCTTAAACCTGTGATTCTGCATGGGAAACCAGTAAGTATCTTTCCATTCTGGCATTGTTTTCACAGTCCTGTATTCAAGGATTTATCAAACCGTCTCTGTTTGCAGAGTGCTTGATCCGTCACAGTCCCATACAAGCAAACACAAACCTTCATGTGCGTGTGCCACTTTTTGTTAATAATGAAGTCCGGTGGCTGTGTGGTGTGTTTTTCCTGACAACTTCTTTTCAACCTTTCAATTTATCCTCCCCAGGTCCCGAGGAGCTTTCTCAGTTTCGACGGGTCTTCACCTCCCAGCTGATGTTCGGGATGGTTGAGCACCACCTGTGGCTGTCGCTGTGGGAACGCCCTGCCCACAGCCGTTTCACCAGGGGTCAGAGGGTTACATGCAGTGCCCTCATGCTGCACCTCTACCTGGCACTGGGGGCTCTGTGGTACGGGGCTGTTGGCGCCGAGGGGCACAGGTAGGATGGCTTATAGGCCTCACTATGAACCCAAAATCATTTCATGCAGGGAATTAATAATATAACGACAGATAATGTAGTAATTGTTAAATTGTTATATATAATTTTTATAAATTAGTGTACCTGCTAAAGTAAGTTTTGTCCAGATGATTCGATAACATTTTACTAAAGATACAGTCCATTTAATTACTTTAATAATTTAATTAAAACTGCATAATCACTAGTTAAGGTTATATAATATTGCATTATCAGCAAAAGAAAATTATGCTTTATAGTATTTTTTGCTCATTCAAAGGGACATTATTGTCAATACATGGCATTAAATTTGAGATTTTCCAGATACAAACCAATCTGTCAGTAGATGCAGCAGAGTTTAGAGGATGAAACTGATTTGTGTCTCTTTGCCACAAGTGGACCGGTTTCCGCCCAGCTGCTGGTTTACGCGGAGACAGTTGCCGCGGGGATGACTATTGCGGTACTGGTGTTTCCTCTCCAGTGTTTCCTCTGTTTCCTGTTTAGAAAAACTCACAGTCAGGTAACTTAAAACAGCTTAAAGCTACTTCATTTTCATGATACATTTGAGTGTTGAAAGAAGCCCTGTCCTCATATGACCTGAATCAGTTTGATATGACTTACTGATGTGTTGATTTTAAAAAGGTGCGTAGATGGAGTTTTGGTGGAGTTTGTTCTTGTCTGCTCTTATATCTGCCTTCAGTGCTGATTACAGGTCATTACAGCGATGTGTTGGACGTGCGTCCAAGCTTTGTTTGTCAAACGGTCTTATCTCAGAATGAAAACAATACAAGTGAGTGTTTCCCATGTATCTGAATGTACACTCAGAAAAGCTCAGGCAGCAGTTTACGTGTGTGTGTAATCCAGGTAACCGTGGACATTTCAGTTCCTCCTTCTCCTGTTTGTCACTCTGTGGAGATGGATGTCTACCTCGGCCAATCGAAGCTCTCCGGCCCTTCCTTCCTGTCTCTCCCAGACTCCACCGTCCCAGTCCGGGACAGTCCTTCATCTGTGAGAGCACACACATGTGGACACACACACACACACACACACACACACACACACAAATAGTTGCTATTATCTGTCTGTCTCATTAAGTGTTCTTCTGGTTTCTGTAGTTACTGGAGAGCAAGGCGTTTGACTCCAGTATTCTGGACTTTTGGGCTGCGTCTGGCTTGGCACCCCAGACACATGGAGCATGTCAAAGGGAGGGTGTAGGGACATGGCCTTCCTGCAACAGCCTCCTCAATCTACCAGTAGGTCCTTACCTCACCAAGATGACCCCAGCCCCCAACCTCTGCAAGGCTTCACCTGCTCTTGGCCCGATACGCCAGCTGAGAAGAAAAAAGGCCCTGATGCAGCTCCGCCTGGCCTCCCCCTCCTCCACCGGCTCATCTAGTGCTCTTCTCTCTCCCTTTTGCACATATCCCCTTTCAAAAGACATCTCCAGTTCTCACCAATCCCCTGCTGCACCTGGCCAAAAGGTCTCCACCAGGAACACCAACTTAGTGCAAGCTCATAACCACAATCTGACAACACTTCTGACTCTGTCTGGTGAGAAACTGTAAACAAATAAACTCAAATATTCACTGAAGGGAAATCAGGGTTTAATTTGAGTATTTTTGTGGTTTCTTTAAAGCAAAAATTCAAATGTTTCCAACCTGTTCTCTGAAGGTTGAAAGTCATCAACTCAAGAAGAAGGAGTGCAGGCAGGTTTAGGGAAAGTGTACTGTCTAAAACGGAAATTACAGCACTTAATTGCAAAAGACAAAATCACACATTGCTCATAACTCATTAGGTGGATTCTTAGAAATATGTGGATAGATACAGTGTGAATATTAGTCTGATTGTGTATTTTTGTCCTTGATGCCAGAGGAGGATCTGCTGATGTCTATAGCAGCAGCAGCAGAGGACACAGCAGATATAAGTAACAGCAACTCAGACAGCGGCCGGGATTCCCCTAGAACCACATCCTCACTCTCAACCACGTAAGGATCACTTCTGTGAAACATCCAAATGCCATTTCATGCAGTTCTGTGTTGCTTAGACTATTCTATAATACTGTGATTTTGTGCTTTTTAGCAGCAGCTGGTCAGAGCAGAGTGACGATAAGTCCCTGTATGGTGCAGAGAGCCACAAGCCAGATCCACAGTCCTGTCCCTCCCACTACGGGGCAGGACTCTACAAGTGTCCCTCTGTGCTATCTGTAGACTCCGTGGCCAGCACCTTCCTGCCGAGCCCTTCTCCTGACTCCACACGCTCCTCCTCCACCACACGCATAGGTACTAGACCAGCGATTCCCAAACTTTTCTGTCAGATGTACCCCAACAGCCCTGCATTTGTACGACTCATACTGGGAGTGGCAGAAGTTGGAAGTTTCAACCATTTATCTTCTTTAGTTATCTATTTCAGCATTCAATACTTTTAGCTATCTTTTTTTTAAATATTTCTTTTAGCTAGGTATTTCAATTGTTTATCCATTACTTTTAGCTAGCTATTTTAACTGTTTATCCTTGACTTTTACGGTTCAGCTTCTCTGCTTGCTTGATAACTAACTAGTTTTAATGCACTTGAGGTACAGCCGACTCAATATGTGGATATATTTTTTAAAATTCAAATCAGAATTCCTTTTTTTTTTTCAAATTACCGTAGTTGAGCTACTCCACAATCTTTCCATGTGTACCCTGGCAAATGCATAATAAGAACCCCCTGGGGTACAATTACCGGTTGGGAATCACTGTACTAGACTATGGGATAAAAACACCCAGTAAATATGTAATTGGTGTTTTTTATTCACATCTGGTAATCTCGTGTGAACAGTGTTTGAGATGTCTGTTGCTCTTTTCCCCTTCCTTAGGTGTTGCTCGAGGTCAGCCCAGCTGGCTGCTCCCTCCCTGGGCACTGTGTGTGATTTACCCCCTGGTGGCTCTGCTGCTAGGGGCCTGCCTGACTGTGGTCGGACTTTACGGCAGCTTCTTGTCTAGAACAGTAGTCCTCATGTGGCTGGTATCGGCTCTCTCTGCCTTTCTCACCTCGGCTCTGCTGCTGGAACCTCTCAAGGTGAGTTCAAACATGTCATCTAATTAACTCACTTCTTAGATCTTTGGTGGATAATTCCTTTGATTTGCATCTCCGTCTTCCTTGCTCAGGTGTGTGTGCAGGCCTTGATCTACACAGCGCTGTGGAGGCCTGTGGATCCGGAGGTGGAGGACCAGCTGGCTCAGGAGACCACTGTGGTGAGGGCATTTGGAGAGCATGGCGGGAAGGTTCGGCCACCATGTGGCTACGGGCTGCTACAGGCTAAAGAGGAGGCCCGCAAAGTCCGAGCTCTGCGATCACTTATGAGGGTAAGAATAAAACCAAACTTAATAATTTTGTGGCAATTTGTCTCCAGAAGCATCTAATCCTTTGTTAATTATCTTCTGTATCTTTTCTGTAGCACTGTGTGTGCCAGCTGTTATTTCTGTTGCTGGTGCTGATGGTGAACTACCAGGACAGCGTAGAGCAGAGGCAGGGCAGGCTTCTGCACTCTGCTGTCAGGCGCCGTCTTCACACAGCACCCTTGGGGGTCCCTAACCTCACCTCACTCCGAGAGTAAGGACAACACTCAGCTTCCTGCTGTCAAATGACTGCATCATACCAAATGCAGCCACACACTGTATGATCTGGGGAGAAACCCTTGAGCATAAGACTCTGCTTGTTCCAAAAGACATATTATAATGACATGTTTTCACTGAGTTGGTCTTCATCGGGTGTGCACACAACTCTCCCAGTCCAACATCAGTGTCAGAGGTCGTTATGCGCATCCTGGTACTTAATTAAAAACATATTTGGGGCCTGAAAAAACTAATTTCTCAAATCATCACCCAGTGTATTTTGTAGGGGATATGGAATCTTTAACATGCAAGAGCAATATTCTTAGTATACCACTAATTATGTTCTCAGATCTGTAGAAGGCTTGGGGAAGGGTGGGTAATGGCAAGCATTGCTGTCAACCACATGACATATCTTTGATATTACCTCTAGGAATTACCAAAGTCAGAAAATTAAAAATTACAACAACTACTTTTGTGTCATATAATAGCCATGATCCTCAGTTGCTAATCAAGAACTATTTTGAAATATATGTGCTATTGTATATACTAAAATAAATAAACCGTATAAAGCAAAAAATCCTTTGGTTGTCACTGACAATGCTTTCGTGCTGTTCTAAAACAGTACAGCAAAGAGTCTCATGTCTTATTATCATACACAGTTGGTTTGGTTGGTGTAAGGTCTAAAATGACAAGGACCTAGGACAAAGGTGATACACCATTAAACGTCAATAACTTGGCAAAGTAATGCAACCCTGGACAGAAGGTCTCAATTAGCAACTGCAGCTTTTTGCACATTAAATATTAAACAAGCGTGTGCTGCCTGGTGGTTTAGATTATGGTAGATCAAGAAACTTGTGGAATGGTGACAACTATTATATATCATTTTGTTTATTTATAAGCAAAAAAATCCCAAGCAGCACTAAAATGTCATTCTAGTGTACTATCCAGCCTACTAAAGATAATAATAGGAAATTCTGAAGTCTCAAGTTCAGCCCTTAGGAGTTAATAAAATAATCATATCATGGTATCAACATGGAAAAAGACAAAATGTTGTCCTTTCATGTCTATAACATCTGTGCATGAGCCTTAATCCTGCCATGGCAGCACATGTGACTAATGACCTAGATGACTTTTTAACGTTTAATTTCCAAAAAAAAGTATATACAATCTAATGGTCAGGACAAAAGAGAGTACCTGTTGAGAAACAAGCTTGAAAATCTGATGTTGTATCTGTATATATCTGCATTTTTACTTACACACACAGACACAATCCTAAACTTATGTCGATTCTCTCTTCATCCAGCTGGTCAGATGCAGAGCAGTGGATCAACCACACCTTGGTGCCACACCTACACCAAAACCCTACACTGCGCCTTGTTGGATTGCCACGGCTGCAGTACACACATACTCTCAGTCCTCTGGCAGGGGTCTTTCTGGGAAACAGCAGTGTAACAACACACCAGCTCCTAGCTGAGCTGCACATTGCAGACTGGTGCAAGAAACAGTAAGTGGATTTGTTACGGCGACAGGTGACTGCATCTCCAAGACACGCTGAGTGTGCATTTATTAATACGTTCATTGTTCAGTCGTTGATTCCTCTGAGAGCAAGAAAAGATTGAATTACTCTTTTGAAAATAATGAGGCGCGCCACCCCATTAAAACTTGCCAAAAAACAAAACAATGCAACTTTTGTTTTTCCGGGAACAAATGGAGCAATAAGAGATGATCATTTTCACATGTAGATTACCAAACAATTTTGCATATTTTTGCATTGGATACTGAATCTTCTAATTTGATATTTTGGCATAGAATCAAACAGATGTTTTTGCATCATCTTAACGCTCCATTGTAATGATGAAATCTACACTTTTAGAGACACATGGATTATTTATTGAATGCTATACATTACCATAATCAGATGGCATTCATTAAGAAGCAAAAATGTTAAAAACTCATCATATGAATATTGATTTTGATTTGATGCTTTCTAATTGATGTTTTAAATCCCAGGTTCAAAACGCTTTCTGTCGGCTTCACACACTACCACAGAGAGTCTGGTTTATTTGTGTGTGTGTCCATACAACTAGAGTGGGCTCAGACACAGGGAGTCACCCCCTTTCTCTCCATCTGTCCACTCCTTCTTCCATCATCCTTCTCTGGACAGGAGCTGCAGGTGGCACTTGCGGTAACAAACACTGTAATCCTTTCAAATACACAAAGAATAGAAGATAGGAGCAATACATATTAATAAGCAAAGGATTACAAAATCATTTCAGTGATAAAATCCACTGGCTTTATACTGCAGGTTCTTCTTCTCATCTCTGCTCTTCTCATCTTGTTCGGCGAACTTTGGTCCTTGGCTACTGAGCGTGCCCAGTATCTGCGACAATGCAGACACTGGTTCCAGCTTCTCCTGGCCTTGTTGTCCCTGGCAACAGCTATCCTGCAGCTCTGCTTCCTGTCCCAGGCCACTTTATGTGTTTCCAAGGTAACAAATAAAAACAGAAAACTTCCATTGAGATTACCTCCAACGTGAGTGTCAACTGCTAAGCAGGCCCTTGTTATATGTTAGCCCAATGAGTCCAGATTTGACCACTGCTCAGTCTAGATTTAATGGTAGTTTGATAACCTACATCTAAGAAGTCAGAGTCAGTGCATCACTTGTTCCCTTGTCCTTGTAGTTCAATTTAGCAGATTTGGAGGCAAATGCTACTTAAGCCCCTACATATGCATGCAACCCTAACCCTACAGTATATTCATTAATTATAATTACAAAGAAAAAGAATTACTATTACTACTATTGCAGTAAAAACTGACTATTCTATGTGTCACTTTGATTACCTGACAATAACCTGTATGTGTCGTTTAGCTTCGGTCCCAACCAGACAACTTTGTCAACTTCCACAGTGCTGCCCTACTGGCGCAGAGGTATTCTCAGTGTGCGGCTGTCCTGCTCACTCTACTTGTTCTTAAGGTAAATGAGAGCTCTGGTTCATCATTATACAACTCTATATTGGACCACAGCTTTCCCACTCTGTTGAATGTCTACTCATTTCCATTGCTGTGTGTGTTCCAGCTGCTGGGAACCTTGAGGTTTGTGCGGAGATGGGTGGGGTTAGGCAGAGTGCTGCAGAGAGCCTGGAGGGAGATGTGGACTCTGACTGTCCTACTGCTGTTGCTGCTGCTGCTCTGCACTCACCTCGGAAACACGGTACGAGAAGAAAAGTTCAGCTGAATTGAATATTCATAAAAAAGAAATGTATTTGATATGCCTCTGTCTTTGTTTCAGCTCTTCTCCCGTTCAGTGGAAGGTTTCCTGTCAGTACATCAGACCGGTGTCTCAGTGCTGTCCATCCTTCGTGGCCGGAGGGCTCTCCAAAGACTATGCAGGGTCCACCCAGTCCTGGGCCCTCTTTATGGGCTACTACTGATGGGGGGAAGTGTTTGGCTCTTGGCCAGACTCTGCGGAGCTTTTCTCATCCGTACATACAGGTACACAATGTATGTACACAATATTAGCAGTGGTAAATGTAATTAATTTTTATGTAGAACCTTTACGGCAGGTCCAAGTGGTTTTCAGCATTTCAGATGTCTCCAGCTGTCCAAGTGGTGCATAAAATCACAGATGGGCTACTCTGTTGTTTGGAAGGTTCATGGAGGTGGAGTGACTTTCATTAAGGACTTAAGCAAGTAGAAGTATACAGTTCTTCACATGTAGAGGAACAAGAAAATGTAGGACCGACCTACATTGCCATTCCAAGAGACACGCCACTAGGAATGCTAAAAAAAACATCAACATGTAGTCTAGCCAGGTATCTGAGTGTAGAACAGGCCAAGAAGCTGCTGACTGTACTCTAAGGAATGAAGAAAGATGTATGATTGTAATTTTGCCAATGAACATGCTGAATTGAATGTGCGATTGCTAATAATGCTTCAAATTTTCCCCTAGCAGAGTGCCAACAAATTTTTAGGGGTGCATTAAGTAGATTTCATTGTTAACTTTTGCTGTGTCCTTAAGGGCAGAGCAGGCTGAGCTGTACCGTCCAACCATTGAACCTCAGGACTATGAGATGGTGGAGTTCTTCATCAAGAGACTCAAGCTGTGGATGGGACTCACCAAAGCTAAAGAGGTAGGTAGTGCATTAGTTGTGGTGCATTTCATTGGAAGAACAGAGTAAATGAGAAACTTCCAAAGTCAATTCATGTTACTGATTTCACATTTCTTTTCCTTTCTAGTTCAGGCACAGGGTGAAGTTCGAAGGTATGGACATCCCTCCTTCCAGGTCCTCACAGGAATCCTGTCTCTCCACCTTGTCTTCCACCCTCCCTTCTACCCACTCTCCTTCCCTGTCCTCCTCATTTTCATCCCCCCGTCCCCTGTCTTCGGCTCTCTCCATGAGGTCTGAGGACTCATCAGTGCCCGAGCCTGGGTTTGACGTCCAGCCTTACCTGGACTGCCTGCTGCCCTGCGTCAGTGCACTGCTATCTCGTTTTGATCAGGTCAATCAGATAACTGAGGACATTCACAACCTGGAAATGAAATTAGAAGAGGCTCAGACAAGAAGAAGGAAGATGTGGATCAGTAACGAGAACAAAGGTGCAGAGAGATTTGGAAAGTCAGCAAAGCCAAAGGAACTGGTAAGAGAAGAAAGGGAAACAGCAGAAGTTAGACACAGGAAGACAGGTCTTCTTTACCCCAAGCCACGAGTCTCCCTTCCCTCCTTGTTTTCTTTAACTCCCTCCGCACTTCAATACTCCGCTGCATCGATCTACATCTTTCCTCGTACACATAGCACCTACTCTGAGTCTGAATCAGTACCATTCCAGCCTCAGGCATCTAGTGACAACCATACTTCTGAAGCAGCCAAGCTTGCATCTGGAATATGTGGTTTGTATCCTGCAGGTTCTCCTGGATTTGACAGGTTCCCCAGGAGGAGAGCTTGGCATTCTGGGAGCTCTCATTCAGCTGATGCAGCTCAGAGGATCTTCCTGACCCAAGGAATGGGTCCATGTGGCAATGGAGGAGAACATTTAGCATTCAATAAAACCAGACCCAGGAGTGAAGAAGGGGTAAGAAGGCATATCAGTGACGGAGTCCCTGTGAAGAGGAAAGCTTGGATCTCTGAAGGATCAGAGACTGAGCAAGACTAACCATGTAGTTACAGTGGAAGTGAACTTAGTTGATAGATCCTATTCTCACTGAATCTGTGTAGAGGCTCTGACTAGATTTCTGTAGTACAAAGTGTTGCAAACCACTGTATTTGTTACTTGGCATTAAAAGGACTCTGAATTTGCACATAAAAATCAATTTACTTGTCATGGGGAGTACTACTCAGCCTGTGAAAATAGTTGCATAATGTTTTCTGTGGTTCTGGAGGAGTTTTGTCAAGTCTGAGAAAATAACCCCAGACAATGCCATCAGGGTTATCTCGGCTTAGGCTTTGAGACTCTGATTAAAAACCAAAAAGCAAAGCCTGTTTAATCTAGGGGTGTGGACTTCGAAAGATGTGGGCATTTACCAATGAGAGAGAGTCAAGTGAAAGTCGCTATTGCCGCTACCATGGGATCTTACACTTACCACAACTGTAAGATCCTGCGTTTTGCAGCTTGACCTGTAAAGGGACTAAAAGTTAGGATATCTTGGACTTGATTTTGACCATTCTGGCAAGTCCCACAATACTAAATCGCTGGAGTACCATTTAACATATTCCTCCAGAAAACAAAACTAGTTCAGGGCTTACCATCAACACCATTTATGGACTGAAGCTGTTCTTCGAGCATTTATGATATTTCTGTAAAGTCTTCTAGTATTCCAAAGAAAAACAAGCAAGAAGCTTTGAGTAGGAGTAATAAACTTTTCCATTTTGAAGTGGTCACTAACTATTTCACATAGAAAAGGAGTTTCTAGCAAACTACACTTGCACGTATGACATTTATTGAATCAGTCCATCAAACAAACTTTTCAAGTTCAATGTCTTTATTTGTCATATGCACAACAATTACACTGAAGCAGTTGTTTGCATGAAATTCTTGTTCTCAGGTTCCCTCCAACTTGTACAAAATGTATGAAAAGAAAGTCACGCAAGTAAAAAAAGAGAATCTAAGAGATAAGACATAAAATAGTGCAGATGTTAAAATATAGGAATAAAATATAATATATATAGAATTTACTTTGCTACAAAATATTGACCTTGATTTTCTAACCCCAGTAATTATTTAAGCCAAAAAACCTGATGACCATCCACATAAAGACAGACAGATGTTGGTAAGCCAAGTTCTTATACTCTGAGTAAAGAAAGAGAGAAAAGGAAAGTAATTAATGTAATATTTGTAAAAATTGAACACTGTTGTCTTTGTACATGATATTGTTCCTTACAATACTGCATGTCTGTAACTGCATTTATATGCTGATATACTTTTGTAAGAGACTGTGGATATTTTAGTCTACAGATGAATAAAGACAAGTGACCATGTGGTCTGAAAGTCGGTGGGTGTTTCATTTCTTCATTTTACTTATAACAGGAAAGCAGTGTTCTACTGTAACAGTACTTTGTGTACTAGTTTTTATCGTGTGTGTGTGTTATGTGTTTATTTTAAATGATAACACAGCTCTATGACTATTTTATCAGCAGTAACTCATTATTAACTATCTAAAGGAAAAGACCTTGATATAAGAGTAAACACATGATAACGTAGCAGCAAGCTCAGCGTATTGCTGAGACCCACATCCTAAGGTGACTGACTGTGGTGTTTGTTAGTTTAAAATTAAATGACATTAAATATGTGAGATGTTTGACTCTAATGTGCATGGACAATGCATTAAAGTTTCGATTATATGAAGTTTTGGTTTCATTTGGTTTCATTACTGTATGTCATAACACAATATATACAAAAATGGCTAATACACAAAAGAAAACACGGATGTTTAAAACAAAGAACACAGATTTAATCGTAGAGTAACAGTGCATGGGGTATGTACAGTATGTGCAAAGACAAAAGTTTAAAATAAAATAAAAGTATAAAAAGTATGAAATAAAAACAAAATATGCATAAAACTGTAGCATTAACCAAGATAAAACACTAAAAGTGTTTCATATGTCCTAGAGCCGTGAATCATTTTGCATCACCTTTTGACTTTGCAAAGAGAACCTTTGCGATTTATTTTACCAGTTAGCACCTTCAGCATGAACACAAATATTATACTACACTGCAGTTGTGCAAGCTTTTTCTAAAAGTTTGTGTTCCTTTCTTTAATCACATAATTGACATTGTCTTGAGGTCAACGATTACTTTGTCCATTACTTATCTTTACTTGTGTATCACTTGTTTGTGTGCATTGCCTTATCAATGTGTAATGGTAAAATGTCAGTCCACCTGTATAAAAGAGGATGCATGCCTGTCTGTAGGCACTCAGGTTTGAGAGTCTACAGGTGAGTATACTACGGGATCATATACCTGCTATATTACTATTGCAGAAATTCAGTTTGAATGGTTCTGTAATGCGACCTTAGTGACATGAACTGCTAGACTGAAATTAATTTTTCTTACACAGTTGACAGCAGAGCCGAGACAATGAAGTGGGTCTTTGTTATGTGTGCCATGGTGGCACTGTCTGAGTGCCTCATCCAGTAAGTCAGCCTTACCACTCTAGCACATTCCTGTACTTGTTCTATTTTTGATTTTTCCTAAACTACCTAAACTTCATTAGCTCAACTGAAAAAAACTGCAGATATATGACACTTAAATGAGGCCTCTTCATATGTACTGTGAGTAAATTTGAATTTAAGTGAAGGCAGCTGTGTCAGGAGAAAGTTTCCTCATATACGGGTAGTGGGAGGTTTAAGAGGAAGGACACATGAGCAAAAAATGATTTACAGGTCAATAAAAGGCAATGTAGCCGAACGGGGAAAAAATAAGGTTGCTCCCTTTGGTGAATCCTAGGGTCCCTCTGGAGAAGGGTAAGACAGCCAGGGAGTTGCTGGAGGAGCAGGGTCTATGGGAGGAGTACAGGCTCAAGTACCCATACAACCCCATGGCCAAGTTTGACGAGCGCTTTGCAGTGGGCAGTGAGTCCATGACCAACGATGCTGATGTGAGTAACAGCTGCTAAATCTTGAACAGACGGATGAATAGAACTTTAAGAAATGGCTTGTTTTGCTCATGAATAATCTCAGTATCTCCTCTTCATCTCCAGCTGTCTTACTATGGAATCATCTCCATTGGAACCCCTCCTCAGTCCTTCAAGGTCATCTTCGACACCGGCTCATCTAACCTGTGGGTGCCCTCCATCTACTGCAACAGTGCAGCCTGCAGTATGTAAAACTATTCAAGCATTTACACCTCCACACATTTAACAGACAAATGTTAGATGTCTGGACTGAGGTTTAGTAACCATTTTCAGAAAGTTTTGCCATCTTATTTATCTCACTCTGAGGTATTTTCAAAATTAACAATTTACACTGGTTATTTGTTAGCTTAAGCTTAGCTTTGTTAGGTTAGGGTAAGAGATTTTGTGAAGTCCTGCTTGTCTTGACTGACATCTACAGAAGTTAATACAGGACCACATGAAAGGCACAGGCTGGCTGGCGCATGCCAGGTGACCACGAAGGTCCCTCTGGTAACCAGGTGCCCATTCAAGCTGAGAAATTGAATATAAGAATAACAGATGACACCTAAATCCCATAAGTAAGGATAGGTAGGGTTAGGGCTAACCGGCAAGGAGATAAGTAATCATTGGCTGAAGAGAGGTTGGGGTTAAGGGATGCAGGTAGGCCTGGCACCTAGCTATATCAGAGGCCTTGCGATCCCTTTAGGCCAGAACAGAGGTCCTCAAACAGCCTCTGATTAGTTGTTCCAAAGTCTAGGGATTACAGAAAAAAGATTCATATTGGCTGCGCATCAAACCAGAGTGAAAACAAGAGGGGAAGATTTAACTGTTGACTTTCAGTTTTAAATCTCACTTTTATAAATTAACTTTGTAATTTACATTGTAAAATTGTATGAATGAACATGTGCATAGATATGTTGCTTTCAGCTACTTAACTTTTATTAATTTCTTACTTTGCACATTAACAACTTTTTTCATGTGTACCTTCTCAGACAACCATGACAAATTTAACCCTGGCAAGAGCAGCACCTACAGAAACAATGGCAGTCCTCTCACAATCCAATATGGCACCGGCAGCATGACTGGCTACCTTGGATATGACACTGTGACGGTGAGAAACAAAAGCATATAGTATTACTTTGAACTGGAAAATATATTTTTATATTTATTCTTACACACTGATTATTACCACCATGTTCAAGGCAAAAATGGACCTGGATTCCTTCACAATTAAAATCTATTCACGTGTTTTGCAACCAAAAATGTCATTAAAATAGAAAAGGCATAGGTAGGCGGGGACATACAGATTACTTTAAAGAGCCCACTGTAATTTGAGACAGTTTTAAATCCTTGTACCGTCTTTGTGTTTGTCTGTCAGGTCGGTGGGCTTGCTGTTAAGAACCAGATCTTCGGCTTGAGCCAGACTGAGGCTCCCTTCATGCAGTACATGCGTGCTGATGGTATTCTGGGCCTGGCATACCCACGCCTGTCTGCTTCTGGCGCGACACCCGTCTTCGACAACATGATGAACGAGGGCCTGGTCAACCAGGACCTCTTCTCTGTGTACCTGAGTGCGTAAGTACAGCCATAGCTTTACAGTATCCTATCTAGAGAAATATTTCTGGACATTAAACTGTTACTATACAAATTTTTACTAAGACAGCACTAGTTTCTAGTAAGTTCAGTAAGTTCTCGCTTTCCTCCGTAGTAACTCTCAGCAAGGCAGTGTTGTGACCTTCGGTGGTGTTGACCCCAACCACTACTATGGTTCCATCACCTGGATTCCCCTCTCCAGTGAGCTGTACTGGCAGATCACAGTGGACAGGTAAAGCCACGGATACAGCATCACAGGTTCTCTGAAATGTATTCAAACCAAAGTGATATTGTAGGCAGAAGTGTTTGATATCTGTCTGATGCATGCTGTACTGTGTATCCCTTTCAGTGTTACTGTCAATGGTCAGGTTGTGGCTTGCAGCGGTGGTTGCCAGGCTATCGTTGACACTGGCACTTCTCTGATTGTTGGACCTCAGAACAGCATCAGCAACATCAACAGTGGGGTGGGAGCTAGCGGCCAGAACGGAGACGTAAGTGCCAAGAAAGACGAGTTGGTGGACTGAATTCATATTTCTGTAGCTTCAGCTTGAGTAAAATACTACTTTACGTAGCTGAAAGTTGGATAATATAACCAAGTTCCTTTTTCTTTAACTTTATTCTCTCTCTCCCTCTGCCTCAGTATGTTGTCAACTGTAACAACATTGCCCAAATGCCTGATGTGACCTTCCACATCCACGGACAGGAATTCACCCTCCCAGCTTCTGCCTACGTCCGTCAGGTAAGTGTTTGTTTCCCTGCCAGACTTTGTATTTTCTCATCGCACTATACTTCCCCTCCATCTGAAATTCTTCTCCTAAATCCCTCCCACAGTCTCAATACTATGGCTGCCGTACTGGCTTTGGCAATGGAGGTGACAGCCTGTGGATCCTGGGTGATGTCTTTATCAGACAGTACTATTCCATCTTCAGCAGAGCCCAGAATATGGTGGGTCTGGCCAGGTCTAGATAATCAACCTGAAGTCACCTTACCCACTTTACAACAATCATATATACATCTTAGTACAATTGTAGGATTTTCAGCATGCATGGGTTTCAGTGCTACTGTAATTATGTGTGATGCCAAATCTTTTCCTTGTCCTATAAATGATTAAATTTCCTCAAATTCAATAAAAAGAGTTATCAAAATCAATTTTACTGGAGTTTTATTAAATTGTACAACAAATAGACATGACTGTTAGAGAGTAGATTTTTGTACATACTGTATGTTCACCAGATTGTTGAATGTTCCAGTCTATTTCTCCTCTAACCTGTGCACTGCACAATAAATCTATGGTGTGTTACACAATGGCCAAAAGCAATTATGGGATAATGGTAAATGCTAAAACATACAGTAAAAGTGAAGTGAAGTAGATAAAATCATAAAGTCAGTGAACTGAATGAGTAATGTCAGTTACACAGCAAAATCTTTTCAAAGTTTGCTTACATTAGCTAACATTAGCCACCATAAGCTACTGGTCATACCAGACCAAATAAGACTGTCGCAGTAAAACTTCTGAGTGTATTGAATTGAGCAAGGGTGTATTTAATTGCTTATTAGTCCAATTTGTCATTTGTAAAAGAATTAATTTACTTCTTTATTTACTTTTTTCAAAACTTACATAGTCTCTGATAAAGTTCATTCACTTGCAACAAAATAACCTATGGTCAAAGGCACACACTAGCTTCCGGAACCTTTGGATTTGTCTGCATGGGGGCTGTAGCCAAGAACGATACTTGGAGCTTGGAGTGTGGTGTCTTTTTTTCTAGCCTTTCTAAAACCAAAAACACAAGAGCAAGGGTGTTGAAAGCCGTTGAAATATTTGGCCAAAATGAAAGTTAAAGCGATGTCAGGTCGCAATGTCGACTTCGTCTCACCTGCCGTCTTCAACGTTTCCAAAACATCAAGTCACCACGTCAACGTCTCAACGTGCAGCCTTCAACTTGAAAAAATGTCTCAAAATGACTCAATTTCCATATCCCGACATGTTTTGTGAATAACTGTCTTGCAAGAATTTCACCAATGCTTATGTTGGCATCAGGGCTAAGCACAACCATTCAATATTCAAGAATTCTTGTGCACAACATCTGTTCAGATTAACTTTGGAATGTAAAATAATCAATTACAATATAATATATTCAAGTGGTCAGACATGGCACGCTCTATGTTGCACGCTCTCGCAAAACCTTTCAAAGGGCCATCCTGAAAACATGCACACCCCTACTATAAAGAAGCAGCCCATGAGGAGGAAAAAAGATATATATTTATAATATATATACATTTTTTATTTCAGTGTGCAAGATAATTCAACAGTCATTGCATTGAAATGAACCTATTCATTATCTTGTTGGTGCAGTAACGCAAGGAGGCACCTCTAATTCTTGCCAAATGCGCTACCTGAGGCATGGAGAAATTTTGTGAATGTTAAGCTTCCATTGGAAGCCAATTACCAACTTCATACTGCAAGCTTAGCTGACTTTGTTGGGTTACTTGTTCATGTGAAGTTTCCGGTCTATTTACCATCACCAACCCCCCCTCCTAAAAAGCAACAATAGATGAGAGCAGCGCATCGGGGTACTTTGCACCTTTGACCCTTTTGGGTGAAAGCAGCCCCTCTAATTTGACTGGCAGTAAATGCAAATTCCGAGGTCTTTGCCAATTTAATAGCATAAAATAAGAATACTGAATTGCTTTTTAGCTATTAGGAGCCCAAATCCTATAACAATTATGTTATGTCGTTGCTGATCAATGATCAGCGTAGTTATAGAGAAAAAAATAAAGAAATAGGGGTTGATGAGTGTCCTTTCAGTGGAACGAACCAAGTGGACTAACCTGAAAATACATTACCTCTAGATTCACTTCGATCTACAGGCACCATCGGCACACGTCCCATTTACTCAGTAACATCATTAACTAACCTGTGATGAAGTGTTTTCCACTGCAACTGGGTTCCCACAGTTTATCATTTTTATCCTCTCTGTGGATGGCCTGAATCCACAGAGCTCTTCTTTTACTCGCCATTGCTCTTTGGGGAAAAAAATAAATTGTAAACTGGGGTTTTTTGTTTTGTTTGACATGTAAAATGCAACGGCGCAGCTTTTTGGCATGGTACCACTAGTTTTTTCAATTCTGCGCTGGCACTTTTACAGCCTTGCGGATTGTTTGCACCCAAAAGGGGGCATGGTCATTCTGAAGACAGGAAAGTGAAATATGCCTGCTCTCATCTATAGGACAATGGAGTGCTGCAAGGATGACATATTTTTGTAGGCCAACCCAGAAGTTAGCATCACCCTGGTTCCCCCGACAAAAAACAAAAACCCATTCAAAAGACTTCGAGAAGAGGGAACCGGAAATGCAAAAATGCTAACTCATATCCGGGTTTTAGGACTCATTACTGCAGAATTCTGTAACAATAGCCGTGAAATTAAGGACAATATCTGTTTGGTGATAGACCTAGATTAAATCTGTTCTGTGTAAAATCTGTAAACGTATTGGGCCACCTGAGAGAATTAGGTTGAAAGCTTCTATATTTATCTGTGCAGTAAACTTTATGTAACATTAGAATAAATGCAAATAAAGATTAATACAATAAAAACAAGTTTTCCAAAGATATAGATATCACACAGCACTGTAAGTTTCGTTGGCAGTTCCTACCAACTTTCTCTTATATTCCCTGTCTTCCTCAAGGCGATGTTCAAATGCATCCAGTTCATCTTTATTTTGGACCTTCAGAATATCCAGCGAGTGTTGTATGGAGTCCATAACCCCCTGGACTGCACTAACTTTCTCCTTTATTTCCATCAGCAATGTGAGAACCCTGCGCTGGAATTCTAATCAGTATCAAATATCAGTCTGACTGTTGAGCAAAATCCATGTAACAAATGGTCAGGCTAACAATGGAGAATAAAAAAGAAAAATATAGAAAAATATTTATTTATTT
Source organism: Siniperca chuatsi (assembly GCF_020085105.1). Taxonomy (NCBI): domain Eukaryota; kingdom Metazoa; phylum Chordata; class Actinopteri; order Centrarchiformes; family Sinipercidae; genus Siniperca; species Siniperca chuatsi. The sequence goes on from NC_058061.1 coordinate 19,543,567, forward strand.
ATTGTTATTTAAATAACACTCATGTTGTACATTATTTTCTTATAATATTTTTAATATTATTTAATACCATATTGTCAATTATATATTCATGATTCTTGACCTGCAGTACTTGCTTTATCTTTCTTTATATTTCTACTATGTTTATTGTTTTGCACCAAAATACAAGCAAGCAAATTCTTTGTATGTGTAAACCTACTTGGCAATAAAGCTGATTCTGATTCTGAGAATGCAATATTTTTTCTTTAAGTTTCCTTGGCTTTAAAAGTAATTTGACAAAGGGTCAATGATTCTTCAAGAGAGACTTCACTTTAGTAGAACTTGTCAAGTTTCAGCAGTCTTACCTCTATCTAAGTGCATCAACAAGTAAGCTATAGTGAGCACTGCTGTGCCTTGTCAACACCACCATTCCTCCCAGGTGTCAGGCTCCTCATTCACTTCCATTCATTTTGGGGACCATGTCTAAATATCATACTTCTGAAGAATAAACAAACTACTCCTGTGCAGATTTCAATAAAACAGATAATTCTGAGTCAAATGTATGCACCTGTTTTGGCATTTGATATATCTTTACAGATTTATAACCTTTGAAAAATAAAAGCAGATCCGGTAAATTTGTTTTAAGTTTGAGTGTGCTGTGTATCTTTGCCTTGCACGGAATGTTTCAGGAGTGTTGGAAGAAAGAGTCTAAGCATTCTGTGAAATGTTGACAGTTTATCAAACTACACCTCAAGTGAGAAATGGTTCCTTTATTGAATATTTGAAAATGGCAACATTAGCTCATAAAAAGAGTTGTCTTGCCTAGTTTAGCTGGCACCAGAAAAAAGTATTATTTTGAAAAGAAGGAGAACAGACACTTGTGTACCCAGACAGAAGAGAAAATTTGCTAACTTTATACCTCGCACTGAAAAACAAAACTGCCTCGCCAGCATGTTTTAACATATTATCTGTAGTTTGGGGTCTGTATTCATAATGCTATCCAAATGACATGCTTACAACACGTAATTGCAGCTTAGTTTACATTGTGCATTTACACTTGGTTCTACATGGACTGCATACAAACTGTTGAGTCAGTGACATTAGTCATTTAGGTTCATAACATAACATTGCTGTACAGTTTGTTGATACTTCAAAAGTATGATATGTAGACTTAGTCCTCAAAATGAATGGAAGTGACTGAGGAGCCTGACACCTGGGAGGAATGGTGGTGTAGACTCTCTGGGCTCGTGCTCTCGGTTTCGTGCTGTTGCCTGGCTCAATCCTGGCCTGGCTCCCTCCTGGTCTCTCTGGGTTTGTTACAGTGGCCTGGCTCTCTCCATTTGCTGACTGATAGAGGAACCCTCCACATCATAGTTACTTGGGCTTTCCCTCCAGGTTTCTTCTCCTAGGCTTCCTGTATTTTAAATGTGGGATGACAGGTTGAAAAATGAAAAAGGTCACTCTTTCAGAGCTTGGATATTATAATAATGGCTCAGAGGGTGTTGTAAATATTCTTACTTATCACAGGAGTGTCTCCACTTAAAGGTCTAACATGATGCTCCGCACTTGATAGGGCTGATTTCAGAGAGGCATTGAGACCTGCCAGTCAAAGTGTAACATACCGGACATGTCAACACAAATTGAATAGTAGGACATTCCAAGAAGGTTAATGTCAAACTGAACTTATGGGGGGAGTCACAAACATGTTTCTTTCCTCACTATATTTACTGGACTTAAGTGCACATTGACGGTATGAGGAAGTTTCAGCAGAACTCCATATCATCTTCATCAAGCATTCAAGTCCGAAGCAATTCTATTTTTAGATTTCCTCATAGAATAAGTGATGAAAAAACCTGTACAACTAGATACACTTGTTTCTCTAACCATCGCTATTAACTTGAATACTGCAGCCTCCTCTGAGCAGCATAAGACCTTTCAGCTTTATGACAATATCAGTTCTTTGCACACTTCTGCATTGTCAAATCTGAGGTAATAAAGAACTCAAGGAAGGCTGAGAATCACCTCGGCAGGGTAAGTGGTGTTCCTCTAAACTTTTGACCTTCATGTCTGTGCTTTTCTTTATGCCAATCTATTCATTATTAGCCACAAACGACTGCATTGGTTAAGGGGTTGACTTTGAGTTGTTTTATGTAGAATTTGAGATGACAAAGTCTGCAGAAAAAAGCAAAAGGAGAGGTGACGTCACAAGCTACTGTGACTGGATGTCGCAACTACCACCTGAACTTCACAACATTCCTCTCTTTAATCTGGCCATACCAGGTATGAAGCTGAAATAATGTAACAGTGCTACTGCATTGAACTAATACACAGCACCTTCCCCAGTTTTCAGAGTGTATGGGTCAAGGACATTAAGATTAGCATATTGTTACTATCATGTGAAAAACATGTATCTCCATAACATCTTTTAATGAGCTATAAAAAAAGCCTTTTTTCAGTTTTCTGACAGTATTTTTTTCACATTTGACAATGGATTTTTAAATACTTTATTTAGTTGAAGAGGTAGGAGAATTTTCTTAATTCATAAAGTACCTATCTATCTACTATCATTCCATTTATCTGAACAAGACTAAAAGTCTACAGCCATTGCTAGCGGCTCTGTGAGGCACAGCTATGCTTTGAGCTAAATGCTAACATCAGCATGCTAACATGCTCACAATCTCAATGCTAACATTCTAGTGTTAAGCTGGTTTGTTTACTAGCTTTAGCGCGCTCACATTGGCTAATTAGCACTAAACACACTAAACACTATGTGTGTTTCTATGTGTGTGTGTTTTGTATTTCCTAGGTAGCCATGACTCAATGAGTTATGACTTGGACATCAACTCCGCTATAATAGAGCCTGATAACCTGAAAAGATTGAGCAAGATTTATTGTGCACGTAAAATAGTGCGCAAATGGGCGATCACTCAGGTAAATGGTGTTTAAAACCTGTCAGTACTGAATTTACTTGTGCATATAAAGAAAGAGAGAGAGAGGAGTGTTTGTTTGACTGTTGTAATGGCTTGTGATGCAGGAGGAGACCATCACAAAGCAACTGGATGCAGGGGTTCGCTACTTTGACCTGAGGATCGCTCGCAAGAGAAATGACACCAACCCCACTAGACTTTACTTTTATCATGGGCTGTACACGCTGACTGATGTGGAGGTAAAGATGGTAAAGAGGTCAAAACTCCAGCAACACTTGTAGTATATAGAACAACTTTGTTAGACCAACGCGTCTCAGCTTGTGGTCTTCATCAGGGTCATCATGGAACACATTACAAACAACATTTAAATAGGGTAGGTATGGAGCAGAAAAAAAAACAATTCAAAAGGGTAAAAAAGTATGAAAGACAACCAATCATATACATCCATACACATATCAGCCAATGGAGCACCTACAAAGGCGGGTTGGGTACATGGTCATGTGGCTACAGGCCAATTGTAGTCCCAGACTGGCAGAGAGGCAAGGGGAGGGTCTAATAAGGGACATGGTTGATGCCATATTAGGTAGATAAACTGCTGGTGCAACTAAGGGCTGGTACTAAGATTGTACAGAAAAGGCCTTGACCCAAAATGTGTCTATTTGATGTGGCATGCTTCGAAAACACATTAATATATAAAACTATTTATAACGTACTATATATGGAAAGAGCAACAAGATTATAAAAATGACATAATAAAAAATGTATACATCATAAACAGATATGAGAAAACCATTATAAAACCACATAAAATCACTATAAAAACTCATTAATTGAGAAGTCCTCATTCATGCCCCCTGGAAATAAACTTTTAAAGTAGAAAATCCAAAATGCTTCTCTCTTTTTCCTGAGAAAATTGACATTATCACCTCTTTGGCTGGACTTAATCACCTCTGTGCCTATAAAAAATAGATGAAATGTGATGTTGCTTTTCATTGAAATGTATTGCAACAGGACTGGTTACATCACTTCTCTTAATGGAGTTTCTATGTTCAGTGATACGCTCTTTAAGGGAACGGGATGTTTCACCTATATAAATACAGTATATTACCACATGGATCCTGTATCATGTAGACGAAATTTTTTGTTTTACAGGTAATGAAGTCGGTGGAGGTGAAGATGGAAATGTCCCATACTGTATAACCATAAGAACATTGCCTCTTTTCATTATGTAAACATGTAACATAAGCAATATTTAGGAGTAAATCAACCTTTGTGGATTATTAGTCACCAGTGGTATCAGGAATAGGCTTCCCGTATTTTTTGGACTATATATATTTAAATTTGACCACTTTTATGCCAATAAATACATAAATAACTTACAGAAAACGTTTGAGTCTGGCCAGAAACCATAATTGCATGTCATCCCTCTCTCAAGTCAATAATGCCTGAAAAAATACTTGCATGAACATGCATGGGGGATGCATGAACTCATGACCTCAGTATTTCTAAAATCCTGACTATGGCCCTGAACATAGTAAAATCACTCAGTAAAAAGATTTCATCATCACTTTCAGGTTTTGTCAAAAGTGGACTTGTGACCAGTGCTGTGGGGAGGTACTTTGGTATGTTACTGATACAGAAATAATCCAAATTACCAAGTGAAACAAGGATAGAAAAAATTCACAGGCTCTATATGGTATCATGCATATCCGCAAAAGGTCAGATCAGAATAACTAAATAACTTTTTCTATTGGTTTGCAGTTGAGCTATTTTTGATAGTTGACCATGCATCAAGGCTGCAATGTTTAAATAAGTAAAACCAAATGAAAATGTATAAAATGTATGTTTAAGAAAAAGAGGAACAGAGAAGATATCTTTATGTGATGCCAACTGTATTGAGAACTACCATTCTGCACTTGTGATCAGACTGTTCTCAACATCATAAATGACTGGGCAGAGAGGCACCCCAAAGAGATCCTCATCCTGGCTTTATCCCACTTCAAGGGGTTTGACAAAAAGATAGAAGAGCACCTCCACATCCATCTTATCAACTTCATCAAGACCTTGTTCAGAGCCAAACTCTTCCATAAAATGGTAAAGTATACTGAATTTTCCAATTAAGTCAAACATATCTTGTCATTAAAGTACCTACTGTAAGCTACTATGGCTTTTAAATAAAAAGAACTTGAGCTTATACCACTTCCAAAACAAACTCTTTCAATGTATCACAACAGGACATTCCTACCCTGAAGAGATGCTGGGACCAAGGCAGAAACGTCATAGTTTCATATGATTATCCGGCAAATCAGCACCCTGAGATATGGAGTAAAATAACTTATTACTATGGCAAGAGTATGGACCCCACGGAAGTTAAATCAGAACTTCGTCGGGCTTTGGAAACACGAAGACCTCTTCCCTGTGAGTTTTCTCTGTTCCTGCAGCAAAATAGGTTTAAGTAGGTAAGTATTGTTAAATTGGGACAGTTAAGCTTTGCAATGAATATCTTCAAGGAATACAGAAAATAACCCAAAACCAATTGCTTATGCATTGCTGAAAGGGTACCTGATCAGGGAAAAAAAGTCACATGGATGTGATGACATATAAGTGGGCGTGGCATCGCATGCAGTGACACTTGATTCCAGAATCACAACGGAAAGTGAAATGACAGCTTTCTGATGTTTTATCAAATTGTTTTGAAAGCCCTGTTTGCATTTTAAAAAAAGAAAAGGGCAAACAAAATGCTAAATACTTTTTAATGTTTCACATACGTATCTCAATTGTGTTGTTGTATTTACATTATATGGTTATTTGAAGACATTAAAATGTCTTCTTTAATTTTTCTTTTTTATATCAAAATATAAGGTGTCCCATTGTGACAATGAAGGTGTCCCATTTTGCTAGTAGCGCCTGTAAAAACATTGTCTCAAGACGTATCGTGTTTGAGAGGGAGTCATCGATTCTATGTTTGAATATTTTTTATTCTGCATATTGTAAAGGGGGTGAATGTTTATAGAACTGTATCAAGTTGGGAGCTAAGGCATTGGGATGATGAAGTAAATAGTTCCAGAATGCACATTTTCAGAAAGTGTCCCATTTTAACAATACTCACCCCTATGCTGTAAACAATAAAGGGTGTGGTTTCTACTTTGGTGGCCAGGGCTGATAATGTCTTTCTTACTGTAAATGTCTCTACTCACCAAATCTGTTCAGTGACAAAGTTATTTATGCATAATCTCCTGCATGATGATTCAAGAGCAGAGCCATTTTAAATATTTCTATGAAGTGATTGCTGAGCTATGTAGATGATACCCAATTATATCTATCGATCAAGCCGGATGAAACTAACCAGTTAGCTAAACTTCAAGCATGCCTTAAGGACATAAAGACCTGGATGACCTGCAATTTTCTAATGTTAAACTCAGACAAAGCTGAAGTTATTGTACTTGGCCCCAAACACCTCCAAGACAAATTATCTAAAGATATAGTTACTCTAGATGGCATTGCCCTGGCCTCCAGCAGCACCGTAAGGAACCTCAGAGTTATCTTTGATCAGGATTTATCCTTTAACTCCCACAAACTTCAAGGTCTGCCTTCTTCACCTACATAATATTGCAAAAATCAGGCACATCCTGTCTCAAAATGATGCCGAAAATTTAGTGCATGCATTTGTTACTTCTAGGCTGGACTACTGCAATTCCTTATTATCTGGCTGCCCGAATAAGTCCCTTAAGACTCTCCAGTTGATCCAGAATGCTGCGGCACGTGTACTGACAAGAACTATGAAAATAAATCATATTTCTCCAATATTAGCTTCTCTGCACTGGCTCCCTGTAAAATCTAGAATAGAATTTAAAATCCTTCTCCTCACCTACAAAGCTCTTAATGGTCAGGCACCATCGTATCTTAAAGATCTCATAATACCATATTATCTGACTAGAACACTGCGCTCCCAGGATGCAGGGTTACTTGTGGTTCCTAGAGTCTCCAAAAGTAGAATGGGAGCCAGAGCCTTCAGTTATCAAGCTCCTCTCCTGTGGAATCAGGTCCCAGTTTGGGTTCGGGAGGCAGACACCATCTCCACATTTAAGAGTAGGCTAAAGACTTTCCTCTTTGATAAAGCTTATAATTAGGGCTGGCTTGGGTGAGCCCTGAACCATCCCTTAGTTATGCTGCTATAGGCCTAGACTGCCGGGAGGCTTCCCATGATGCACCTCTTTCCTCTCTCCTTCTCTCCCTCTCCATCTGTATGCATTTTTATCCCATTACTGCATGTTACTAACTCAACATCTTCTCTCTCCCGTAGTTTTGTGCTTTCTCGTTTCTCTCCTCTCTCCTTCTGTCACTTTCAACAGGCACTTCTGCCTCCGGAGCTGCAGAGGCTGTATCTGTGGTTGTGGGGCACCTGCTGCCCCCATGTTCCTGCTCGACAACTGCTACTACAGTTGTTGTTATTTGCTCTGTTACTAATACTGACATTATCTTTCCCATAGCTTTCATTCCTATTATTACTAATTTATTAATATTAACACTACAATTACTATTTTACTATTATAATAATAATAATTATATGTGGTCTTTGCATTGTGCCCCCCATGACCTGCAGGTTTCTTTGTATGTGGCTTGAACCTGACTCTGCCAGATGATGCCAGGACACTCAGGTACATCCTTCGCCTTTGTGACAACCTTGTCAACGTCATAGGGAGGAGTCTGCCAAAGCTGCTGCAGTGGGTGGAAGAGCAAGCTGAAAAAACACCTATGAACATTGTCGCCTCAGACTTGGTGACTCGTGACGGCTTTGTCTCAACGGTTGTCAAGCTCAATATTTCGAAACGTGTGTAGAAGCATAGTGGAAACACGTCTCATTTCCTTCTGTCTTAAAAAAACCCAACTTGTTTTCACTGTTTTTCCTTTACAATGAATTCACTCACTCACAAACTAATGATGTATTATTAGAAGAACCCACACACACAGTGATTGTTTTGAATGTTCATTGCCTGTTGGCGCGCCATCACGTGTCAATTTATGGTCCTGCAATAAAGTGTTCACCTCATGCCTGTACATTTTGGCTGGTCTGTTTTAACAAAGTAGCTAACGTTAGCTTGCTAAAGTAAGTAAGCGCCACACTTGATGGATTAGGATGTTAAGATTAGCATGGCGTCGGTCGGCGTCCAAAAATAGCCGGGTGGAGCCTGCACGCCTTTTAACTGTAGCTTTTTTAGGAGCGGATAGTCCACAGCAGAACTCAGGGGGTAACATTAACGTTAGGTGCTTCAGACACATTCCCCACCCACCACCAAGCGATAGGTTACCGCTCCTCCATCCCCAGCCGGCCTGCTACCTCAGGTAAAGCCAACACGGCTAATAGGTTGCTAACGCTAACGCTAGATGTGCTGTACTTTGACAAGTTGCAGCAAACATGCCCAGCGTTAATTTAGCAACAAAAGTCATGGCGCGTCAAATGTTGGGAAGTGTTATGTCGCTTGCTTAATAGTTGGTGTGACGATTGTGGACTTGCTTTTGGACGAATAGAAGAGCTACGCGAAACTCCATTACAAAAACATACAAATAAATATGTCCCTAACATTAACTATTGCCAGGCAACATGCCTCTGTGAGTAAAGGCATTTAACGACGGTCCAAATGCCTCGTATTTTAAATCGGTGTAACTAGTTAGATCAACCAAGCAGCACTTATCTAGGTTATGTCTAATAATTTGTCAGTTTTTCTAACTGGTTTGCTTGGTAAGTCTACAGCCACCCCCTAACCTGCTAACGGTAAAATATAGCTAACCTAATTGACCTAAAAAAATCAAATAGATATGTGTCCATGTGTCATAGCTATATGTGTTATAGCCGAATTTCAAAAAATGGTCTAACATATCGGAAACTATTTTCAGTCGTGTTTTTCGGGGCAATAACCTTTGCCTATTAGCAAAGTTACATTAAACTAGGGAATATTCAAATCGGAGTCCACATGACTGTTCATTGGCTAACAGTTACAGTGCTTGACAGCTACTCCAGCTGTAGTAGGGAGCTGCTGAACAAGCTTCTTTAATATCAGCTAGCTGGCAGCGTTTTACTAATTCGTTTTAGTGATATGCATGAAAACAACTTCAAGCTGACTAACGTCGTAAAGTTTAAAACAGTAGCTTGGCTTCACGCTGTCAAAACCAGGATGAGTTGTAATTGGTTAACATTACATTGGCAATAAATGTTGCCCTTTTCTGCAGTGGTGGAAAGTAACTTACTACATTCACTCAAGTACTGTACTTAAGTACATTTTTCAGATACTTATACTTGACTTCAGTATTTCCATTTTCTGACATTACTTCATCTATACTACATTTCAGAGGCAAATATTATACTTTTTACTCTACTGCATTTATTTGGTCATTTTAGTTACTACTTTGCAGATTCAGATTAATAATACAAAATATAATCAGCAAATAAATTATGATGTATTATTATGGATGGATTAAGACTTTTACTTAAGTGAAATTTTGAATGCAGGACTTTTACTTTCAAACTGCATTTCTACACTGTGGTGTTGCTACTTTTCCTTAAGTAAAGCATCTGAGTATTTCTTTCACCACCTCTTGTCATGGCAGGAAAAGCTCAGGTGTTACTAATAGCATTAATTAGTGATGGCTGCATTCCAGTTAACTGTCCTAGTAAACAAACATGCATAATCACCCTGCAACTGGAACACCTATATGGAATGTAGCCATTTGTAACATTATTAATTACACCTGTGCTTTCCCTGCTATGACATGCAAAAGATCTATTAAGTGATATATTAGTGCATAGGCCTTCTGGATGTATGTTTTTTTTTCAGCTTTCAAACTTCCAACAGTATTTCAATGAATGACAAGTGTGTTTAACATTAATGAAGCTTAATAATATAGCCGTCAGGGGGTACCATATTTCCTAGTTAGCATAGGGACTGTCGATGAACATGATAACACAAGAGCAATATAATAATTTTCTTGTATATAGCTGTCAATGTCATTCACAAAAAACAAGTCCATGAGATGTTTTCATTTATGCAGAGGTATTAAAGCACCAAGATAATGAATTAAAACTTCTCCTGTAGCCAGTGTTGCCAACTCTTTTCCAATGAAAGTACCTAGCACTAGCTCCAAAAGTCGCCAGATGATGTCATACGCTCATTTGCATGTTGAAGATGTCATTGCGCATTCTTTTGCATAAATCTTAAAGCAGTGAGGGAGATATATAGACACATTTTTGGCCAAATAATCACAAGCTCACTACAGGGACATCATATATCTGAAGAAAAAAAAAGTAAATAAAATTAAAATAAATAAAACAGAGAGGGAGAAGATCAGACAAACTATTTAAATATTTACAAGATCAAACAAAGTATTTACATATTTACAACCTGTAGAAACATCTTGATCCAGAGAGAAAGAGTGAGAGAGAAGCTCAAGTGAACATATTTACAAGCTGTAACATCCTAATCCAGAGAACCGATGAGAAAGAGTGAGAGAAGCTGCCTGCCCCACATGCCTCAGCGCAAGAGGAGAGGGAGAGAGAGGCCCCGGCGCTGTTGGCAGAGGAGCCGTGCAGAATTCGTGGGAATGAATTACAATGTAATATATTTGAATATATTTCTCGCCTTTTCGCTGATGGTCTGAATAGGTTGCTAAATTTGTCGCTAGTCGCCTTTTAGAAATAAAGTCGCTAAGAGGGCCTGAAAAATCGCTAAATCTAGCAACCAAGTCGCCAAGTTGGCAACACTGGCTGTAGCAGTCTGTTTTTTTTTCTTTTTTAAAATTTCTTGTTCAATGGGATATCTGGCGTAACTAAAGGCACACAAAATAAACCTTTTTATAAGATGTCTGGCTTCTGAAGATTTCTCTACATTGCCGCCAACAAACAGTGACTAAAATTGTAAATATGTTTGTGTGTCCAGTTCATCTGTCTTTATGAGCATGGCGTCAGGGGGTGAAGGGCCATCATCCACCCCTCACAGACACACCAACAGGTTAGCCAAGGAGAGGTCGCCCTACCTGCTCCAACATGCACACAACCCTGTTGACTGGTGAGGGCCTTTAAACTACAGATAGGCACACATTTCTGAAAGCTGATATAATGTCATTTATAATCTAATGTCATGTTTGTTTCAGGTATCCATGGGGTCAAGATGCTTTTGACAAAGCAAAAAATGAAGACAAACCGATCTTTTTATCAGGTAAGAAGCCCCTCTGAATTTCCTTATGTGTCAGTATGAGAAAAGGGAAATTACTCCATGTAAATCATACCTCTGATATGAGATAACAGTAAATTTGGAAATTGAAACACTCGCTTTTCACATGATGTCATACTGACTCACTGTAGTTGTGCTTGTACTGGAAAATGACACATCTGTCTCCTATAAATCTCTCTCTGACCATCAGTGGGCTACTCAACTTGTCATTGGTGCCATGTTATGGAGAGGGAGTCTTTCGAAGATGAGGAAATTGGCAAAATCCTTAGTGACAACTTTGTCTGCATCAAATTAGACCGAGAAGAGAGACCTGATGTGGATAAGGTCTACATGACCTTTGTACAGGTGTGTGTACACGTGTGCTTACATTTAGGTTTTCTCACACAAGCCTTTTATTTTTCCTCTGCTAATACTCTCATTACTTTTGGTTGCTAATGTCTACAGGCAACAAGTGGAGGTGGAGGATGGCCCATGAGTGTATGGTTGACCCCTGACCTACGACCTTTCATTGGAGGTACCTACTTCCCTCCTAGAGACCATGGAGGAAGACCTGGGCTCAAAACAGTTCTCACCAGAATCATGGAACAGGTAAAACAGGACTTTGCTCAAACACTTCTATAAAGTCTTTTTTCTCAGTCTTTGAGTTTTACAAATTCAGTTTTATGTTATTCTTTACCCCTGCGTTTGGCCCATTTAAACAATACATTTCATGAGATATAATTGATGTGTGGGGAAGATCGGGCTTCACAACAGCATCAGAGGACAAAGTCAATCAAATCCAAGTCATCAACAAGTGCGAGCATGTTTACCACGCAAGAACAAGAACATCTGAGATTTCGAGTTGACGCGTTGCATATTTAGTGTTTTCAGGGTTTTATAAAGTTATGTAGTTAGGTCTCAGCCTTATGCACTATCTATGTCATCCCTACATATCACAAGTATGACTTCTGATCCTCAGTGGCAGAATAACCGTCCTGCTTTGGAGTCCAGCGGCGAGAGGATCCTTGAAGCTCTAAAGAAAGGTACGGCCGTTGCTGCAAACCCAGGAGAGAGTCCTCCTCTGGCCCCAGATGTTGCTAATCGCTGCTTCCAGCAGTTGGCGCATTCCTACGAGGAGGAGTATGGTGGCTTTAGAGATGCTCCCAAGTTCCCCACACCAGGTAGACTCAGCAAGACCCACAGCGGACATGTTTCAGGCTTCCAGCCCTGCTGGGCCTGTTGAATGCTCTTCATCTGACTCTCTCTCTTTTTATCTTTCTCTCCCTCCCTCCATAGTGAATCTGATGTTCCTCATGACTTACTGGTCTGTGAATCGCTCCACCTCAGAAGGGATCGAGGCTCTTCAGATGGCCTTGCACACACTCCGCATGATGGCGCTGGGAGGCATCCACGACCATGTGGCACAGGTTCATACATGTTTGAGTCGAAAAGCAATTTGAAGACGTCATGTAGGGCTCTGAGAAGTGAGAATGGGCATTTTTAACTGTTTTCTGACATGTTATTGACAAAATTATGAATTAATCGATAAAGCCAATTGTCATCAGATTAAGCGATAATGAAAGTAACCGTTATTTGCAGCTAGTTTGTTGACACACTCACAAACACCTAGATGTACTGTATGTCTCACTGTATGAACATGATTATGTTTTGGGTTCTATTCTTTCAGTTCAGGTCAGATATGCTTTGCAAGTTGCATCACAGGAGAGAAGCTTGCCGGAGCAGTGTAGTATTGGTTGTTATAATATAGATAATTTTAACTGAATATTACTATCAGACAGTATATACTGTATCTCTCTTCCGCAGGGTTTTCATCGTTACTCTACAGATTCCTCATGGCATGTTCCCCACTTTGAAAAGATGTTGTACGACCAGGCTCAGCTGGCTGTAGCCTACATAACTGCCTCCCAGGTGTGTGTGATTGTCTCTGTATCTGTGGCTGTGTGTGTGTTCTTATTTGTGTATCTGTCAGGGTATCCCTCCATCATTCTGTCTCTCTCTTATCCAAGTAATTTATCCCCATATTACCCATTCAGTGAAAATCATTGGTGTGAGACTTAGACTTAGAGAGTAAATACAAACACTCATAATGACAGTGAAGGTGCTAATACACACATATCACAGTTGGGTAATTTGTAAGGCTTGTTGTTTTCAGTTTTTACCAATTTTTACTTAAAAATATGCAGATATTTTTCAAAAAGAAATCAATTCAAATAGATTTGAACCTGTTTCCACTGCACTGGACAGTGTTAAATTAAGATGCAGCAATAAGAACTGGAATCTGAATGCCATAGTTTTTAGTTTTCTCACATGTATGCTGTGAGTATATACTGGGCTGGCCTGTTTTCCAGAGTGGACAGAGACAGAAACAAAAAATTAATTAGGACACAAGCATGCAGGCAAACTCAAATACAGACACACATACAGTAAGTGCTTGTGTTTAATGAGGGTATAGCAACTACCTCAGCATTTGCATCAAATTCAGCAGTTAATATCCTGCATATAAATCACATGACGGTATCTTTAAGGTTATGTTATGGTTAAATCATGAATCGAAGCAGGCGTGCGCAATGTGTTTCTGCTTTTCCAGGTATCGGGTGAGCAGCTCTTTGCAGATGTGGCTAAGGACATACTGCTCTACGTCTCCAGAGACCTGAGTGACAAGGTGAATCATCTACAGCCTTGTTAGGACTTCTGTGTGTGTATGTGTGCATGTTGTTGTGTTACTGGTTTTATGGGGACCAAATTTTCTTTCTATCAAACTAGACCCACCAACCGCCTCTACTCAGGACGAGAGGCTCGTGACATCGCAAGACGTAAACATTAATGGCGTCCTTGGCTGAGCTGTAACGTTAGCTAACTCAGTGGTGCGAGGTGAGCTAGCAGTATCGGTTAGCTATAAACTAATTTCCACACGATGAGTAGAGGCACATCCACTGCTGACAAAGCACGAACAATAACGGTAAATTCCACCAGGAGATAACCAGTATGTTCACGTCTGAGTGTTCGTACATCCTCGAGGGCAAGGGGTGGGACCCTGTTGACAAAAAGCTCTTAAACCCCTTGCTCTCCTCTGAGGGTCAACCCTTTTCTCGTTTTGATTAATGAGTCGACAGCAGTGAACGGGGCACACAATTAAAACCACACTCGTTCTAATCATTATATTCCCCAAGATTTATTATGTAATTATACGCTAATGAAGTAATGTCGCAAAGGTAATTTACTATGGACTGTATGGTTTGTTTGTTTTTTGTGCTACAATGGCTGGGATCTTCCCTCAGCGAGGTAGACTCCTCAAGTTCCCATCATGACTGTAAAAATACTGTTCACAGGATTTATACAGGCCCTGAGAGGGCTCACATAATACTGTGTATAATCAGACCCTTCAAGTGTAAAGGAAGTCTCTTTCCTCAAAACTGGCTGTTTTGTTTTTACCGAGAGTCATTTTCACGTTTCTCTCAATCTAAACAGTGTTAATCGATTATCAGATTTTCCATTTCAACACTTGGAATGACAATCATGTTAGCTCTCTCTCAGGGCTTACATAAATACCATTGTGTTGGGTGTGGTTACAGGCACAATTGAGCACCACACCCATCAGTGTTGCTGGCTGTGGTTGGAGACAGACTTGAAACTTTCAAACAGAGAAGACATTGAAACACTGCTTTTCAGACTGGTGTTAAGTTACTCTTTAAAGATGTTTTTTTTGTCCATTTTTGCTTTTTAATTGATAGTATATAGTAAAGAGGCAGACAGGAAACATGGGGATAGATGACATGTTTCAAAGGTCCCCAGCCGGATTCGAACGGGGGACGTTAAAGATTATGTGGTGTGCATCAAACACCATAGGACATGGTGACACCTACTTATGTATTTCATTTTAACTATCGTTTAACTTCTTAAACCTGATTTCACCCTCACATGTTCCCAGTCAGTGGGACTAAAGCGGTTAACTTTATCGCCAACTTGTCGCCATCCCTTATACAACAAATTTTTACCTCTGTTCCCCAACTTCAGGTACCATTAATTATCAGAAGATAATTTGTCAGCACAGCAATGTTGAAGCCTTGATTCATTGATGAAACAAAAATATCCACCCTGCAGTTTAATTTAGTGCTCTTATCCAGGCTAGTTTGACTAAAGAAAAGCTTGACTACTGACTATTTCATGCAACTTTCACAGCCATTTGCATGTTGTCAAGCAGTTGTTCATCATCATCTATTCACCATGTGACTGCACAGAATGTTTACTGTGAAATATGAAGGCTGCTGTATGTACCTTACATACCTCATAATTCCTATACTTAAATTAGCTTGCCATTAAATAGCAGTTCTCCCTCTCCTTCTACCTCCTCCATTACTGTCTATTGTCTGAAACAGTCAGGGGGTTTCTACAGTGCAGAGGATGCAGACTCTGTCCCAGCATCAGGGGGACCAGAAAAGCGTGAAGGGGCTTTCTGTGTCTGGACAGCCTCAGAAGTTCGGGAACTGTTGCCAGATGTGGTGGAGGGCGCCACTGGATCTGCCACACAGGCAGACATCTTCATGCACCACTATGGCGTGAAGGTGCAAGGCAATGTTGCTCCAGAACAGGTACTCTTAATTTTTATTATGTCACACGTGGCCGCTGCAATGCGTGCTTGGATTGCAGTTAGAGGTGAAAGGGTGGATGGATGGATGGAGGGAACGATGGAAGTAGAAAAACTTGGTGCTTATGTGGACAAATTAATCAAAAAGTCATGAAAATAATCATGTAGATTGAAGAGGTAATGCAGACTGTTTAATCACTTGTTTCATTTTATTCAGTTTAAGGTGTTACAACATGACATCTGTTGCAGTCAGTATGAGTTCATTTCTTTGAACACCCTCTTATCCCCTGTACTGTATGTTGCCAGGACCCCCACGGGGAGCTGCAGGGCCAGAATGTGCTGATCGTGCGTTATTCAGTGGAGTTAACGGCTGCTCACTTTGGCATCAGTGTTGAGAAAGTCAACGAGCTCCTGGCCTCCGCCAGAGCCAAAATGGCAGAAGTGAGGAAGCGTCGGCCACGCCCACATCTGGACACCAAGATGTTGGCCTCCTGGAATGGTAAAGTCTAGACCAGTTTACACACATGTACAACAATAGAACTTTTCATCATCATTGTCATGTCATCATCACCTCATGCCAGTCAGTCAAAGTGAGCGTAGTAAGCGTGGCATTTTAATGTTGCAGTTGACTTAGTGATAGGTGCAGAGAGATGTGTTTTTCCTCAGTTTATTGATAAGGTTTTAGTTTCTGCCACACTTGCGCCAGACCTTGACTTGTGATGGACAAAACTGACAAAATGATTGCCATTATCAATGAGACAGTTGTATTAGGTTATTAATCACCATATCACAATAATGAAAAAGTGACATACAAAAAGTTATACATCTGTTAAATATTAAACATCTCTTTTAGCTCTCTCTTTGACAGACACAGATAAGAGTAAGTATTGTGCACATGAAATGGATTTTACATCACTATCAGACTAATGATACTTAATTTAAATTGTACATGTCCAAGGAGATGTACACATTCAGAAGGGTAAACAGGCTGAATTGGTCTGGAAATCAGCCAACGAGGTACAGTAAGGCTGAATAGGCTTCTTCATGTTTCCCTCATTGCACTAATTGGTGTTGGGAAGGGTTGCAAGTACAGCATGTTTTACTACACTCAGTCTTAAGTGCAGTGTCCATCACAGAGTGTACCTATAGTGCTCCCTGTCTGCTCACAGTTTTATAACTTTCCTTTCTTGTTAGTTCAAATGTCAAGTGACTTGAAAAAGCTGTCTAGCTCGCTAGCGTACAGTCCTATATTGATTTCCTGATTTATTTTGAATTGCCAAGGTTTGGCACGTCTCACTCTCTAGGCCACAAGGATAGCAGTACCGTTTGATGACAGACAGTGGTGTTCAGGTTTTTTTATTTATTTTTTTACTAAAACGGGTCCAAATGAGTTAAGCTTGACTCTATGCCACAATGCCAGTTGGACTTTATTTTTGTTAAAGGATAATTACTATATTTCTTAAGTCAGGGATAAATTATATATAATGATGCAATTGATGAAATTGTTGTCTGACAACAGCAACACTTCCTGTTTGTTTTTCACAACAAGAGCCCCCACTTCCTCTCAATACACAATACCATGTAAACTCTCATACAGGCAGTTATTGGCCAACTAAATATAATACAACTAGTAAGAAAATATTATAAGCATATTAACACATACAACGCCCTCTATCCTTAGAGATAAGGGAATCCTTTTCAGATAAGGAAAAACTAACTAAATCGCCTTTAACTGGGGAAAAAAAGGAAGAAATGTCAGGAAGAGCAATAGTTGAGGGAATCCCCCTTCCAAGATGGACAGAAATGCAATATATGTTGTGTGTACAGAGTAGACAGAAATACCAATAGTAAAATTACAATATGGAGAGGTCGATGGATTGTAAACATATTGTATTGTGTAAACCTAGACCTGCTGTCACTTGTTTGGTGTCTGTTGCAGTTTGACAGGTGATCCAGAAAGATTTTATTTTACATCTCATGCTCTTAGACAAAAAAATGCAGCTACATCATCCTTCCATTAAAATACATTGACAATCAAAACAACCATACCACATTAAATTGGTTTATTCAAAAGCGTATTGATAGTGGTCCACATCAGGTGTTGGTGTTGCTACCTGTCAAAGTACCTAACTGCCATGCCATGCTTCTTCTTCTCTAAATCAGAACAAACCACTGTTGATTGCCAAGCAGGGGCATTAGAAGAACAAATATAAAAGCCTGTTATTGCCTAGGCATACTGTACTGTAGAAGTTGATGGTCAGATTTGCACACACAAATGTGCATACAGACATTAGCAGTATGAAAATGTGTGTAGATTATTATAGAGACACTAGTTGTCACTTTCCATTAGTGTGATGCCAATTTGGACACCCCTTAACATTGTTTATCCAGCACATTGTCTCAGTGATTGTCACAGTGATTTATTACAAGAACAAAAAGCACACCACACAAACACACTCCATACAACCACAAATGTTGCTCCTAGGGCTGACGTCTCAAGACAGAGTGTGTTAGTGAGGTAATGAGGCTCTGCGATCCCGAGAACTTTCCAATTAGACGCAAGACTCCCCTTCTCCTCTCTAATGAAGAAACCCCTCCATTAATCACCTGTCCTCCGCTGCAACACTTTGAAGACCAGGCTGTGCACTCACCAGGCTTTGATACACTACATGAAAGAGGAGTGGAGGGAAAGATGGAGGAAGGAATGGATATAGAGAGGGAAGAGAGAAGGAATGAGAGAGAACAAGGACACTTCAAAGGGTGTGAAAAATAACTAAGCTAACTAAGGGACTGTGGTGTGGCTACACATTGGTACCTCCGCGGAGAGAGGACACGATGTTTTAAGATGAGTAACAGCCATTTTATAGCTAATCATCCCACCACTGCCACCATCACTTCTTCTTGGCTCCCCTCAGGTCTCATGCTCTCGGCCTACGCTCGTGTTGGCGCTGTACTGGGGGACAAGGCCCTGCTGGAGAGGGCAGTGCAGGCTGGCAACTTCCTAAAGGAGCACCTGTGGGATGCTGAGCGGCAGACCATCCTCCGATCCTGTTACCGTGGAGACCAGATGGAGGTGCAACAGATGTAAGAAGAGAGTTTTGATAATGTGGCAGTTGAGATTTAAAGGCCCTGAACACCTATTTTCTCAATCAGCTTGTTGTTATATGAATGATTGGGTCCTATATGAACAGATTTGGTTATTGCACTTGGAGATTTCTGTGTGTGTGTGTGTGTGTGTGTGTGTGTGTGTGTGTGTGTGTGTCTCTCTGCACTTCTGAGTGTTTTGAAGTGAGCTGTGTTCAGTTGGTAAGACGTTGTGTCACACACTCCTGTGCACCAATCAGAATTTAGTAACATTTGTGGGGTTTCCTAGTTATGTTGCCAGGTCACTGTCAATCAAGCCTGATCAACCCACCCAAACACAGTCCTCATGCAGCAGATTAGCTGATGGTCTGAGTGTTAAACTCTTCAACAGGGGTTCTTAAATGTCCCCATGTCATGGTCCTCCACATAGACTGTGATTAGGTTTGTATGACTACAGTGTGTCCACACTGTGTAGAGATCAGATAAAAGTAGTGAGAATGAAACCTGTGATCAGAATTGTCACTCGTATACATTATCTAGTTGTTAATAGTGATATTTTACTACAATTGCAGTTGAAAAAAATTAAATATTCCTGATTTTACTGCAAGTGGGTCCCTACACTCCATTTTTAGAACTGGTGTTTTGACATTGTTAACAGGGACATTCTGCCCCAAAGCTGAACAAAAGTAATGCCTTAAAATGATCTTGGGATTTTCTGTCTTGCTTTGTTGGATAGTCCAGGTTTCTTCTTGTGTCAGAGACAAAGCAAATGAGAGCTATTTTAATGTTTTCAGCAGCCCAGGAGCAGGTAGGGAGTCGGTGTCTCGATTAAGGACAGATCAGAATGGCTAAAGGAACCTGGGTCCTCTGGAAGGCCTCCTGCTGCTAAACCCTGGCATATTGTCACTGTCCAAATACTTCCATCATTAAATATTAAAGATGTCGACATACGATGTCAAAAAAACCCCAAAAATGTTTTATTTCTTAAAATAATCTTGACACGATCAAGAGTCCGAGAAAAAGACTAGGATAGGTTCACAAGCATATCTTAATACAATACTTACATGCCCTCATGTACATTGAAAGGGTTATTCGTTGCTGTAATTGCTCCCCTTGTCCATACTCACTGCAAAGACATCCTTTCCTAAAGCAATGTCAGTGTAAGTAATGGGGGACAATAACCACAGTCCTCATTCTGTGTAAACACGCCTTCTTTTTAGGTTTTACTGAAGCTAATAGGAGTCTTCAGCAGTCTGATTTAGATGAATCAAGTGGGTGTTTCTTGCCCCATAGCGCCACTAGTAGTTAGAAACTTAACAGGGTACCTTTTTAACAATGCATATCAAGTACCATAATTAGCATTTTGGCCACTGTTATGTTACACCTACCTTTTAAACTCAAACTAGTCATTTACTTGTCTCTTTTTCCTTGATGCCTGAAAAAAACATTTTGTCCCTTTCTAGCATTGGAACAGTAATACATTAATATTCACTTAACTCTACGATTAAAGAAACACTGTAGAAAATTCTGTAAGGAAGAGTTTCACTTTCAGAACAGGAGCAATAAGCAGTTGTACTGTGCGAGGATGACTAATTGTTTATACGCAAACAGGAAACAAGGATATTGGGATAAATCAGGTTAGGGCAGGAAATCAGAGAACACGTTCACATGCACTGCAGTAACCTGGTTACTGTAAAACTACCTTTACATGCACAGGTCAGTAATGAGATTTCTCCTCTATCCTCTATCATACTGTATATTTGAAACAAGATTGGCCATATTTTAAGTGGATTATAGATGCCTGTTGAGTGACATATGATGTTGAAGAGTTTTTTTCCTGATCAGAGCTTTTGGACTGACAGCGCAGTGAGAGGAGAGGCTCTGTAGCAGGAGAATATGCAGTTTTTCTTTCTGATTGTATGTGTTTGAATTTAAGCATAGTACATGCGTACTGATCAACCATGGTGAATCATTTAGACTTACTTATCCTAGTTTTGGTTGAACAAAACATGGCCAAGAAATCAGGTTCCTCCAGCAGAAATGTAGCTGTGTTAACAAAATCTTTAATCCCATAACCTGACAAAAAGGAAACAGAAGTTCACAGCCAGCAATAACGTAAACTTACTGATCGGCTGGTGGCAGCATTCAATCAGTCGTTTAGACTGCGAATGTTCTCGAAGCATCAGAATATAAACACACAGTGCCTTGTTGATTGTGCACCTCCACTCCAGGTGTCCTTGTTCTGTTGGCCAGCCCTGTGCCCTAGTTACTGTGAATGAGTGAGTGTGAAATGCTACCAAATCAGCAGAAAAATATGCCAGGAGACCCACAACACGCATGATGAAATGCATGCAATTTTAAACACACGCATGAACAGATACACACTCCTGCCTAAACACTGTGGCCTTATTCCACGGCTTCTGTCTCATTCATAAATGTCCAATTCAGCATGGTGTCAGCATTGAGGAGGCTTACCTAGGCCCTTTTCTCAAGCCTGGTTTAGTTTCCATGCAGGGGTAAATCACATATGGGCCGTGGACTAATTTACCAGGAGGGATGGTAGGTGCTGAGACTAACTGGGTTAATAGGCTGTGGAGGTGTTGAGATTCTGTGGCCCTTGCCTGGCACTGGATGATTGAGAGTCTTACTACTGTCTTCAGGGACCAGAGGGAGGCCTGAGAATGGGAACACTGAGACAGTGACAAGGTCCTAGTGGGACACTGGTGATGTTGACTCATTCTTACTTGATTTGCCAACACTTTTTGGTCATGTGCAGGCTGTTTTGCACTGCACTTACCAGTCATTACAGTTTACCAGCCATTGGCAGATAGACCAAAAAGTTCATTTTGGACCCTGGTCAAAAGAGCATTAGTGAGGTCAGCTGCTGATGTCGGCATTCCAATTCATCCACACCAAACTGGGAAAACCTTTTCGTTATGGACCTGGCTTTGTGCATGGGGCCATTGTCATGTTGAAACAGGAAAAGGCCTTCCCTAAACTGTTGCCACCAATGAAGCACACTATCTTTATAGGATGTAGCTTTGAGATTTCCCGTAATTAGAAAGGGGCCTCGCCCAAATCATGATAAACAGCTCCAGACCAAAAATACATCAAGCACTTTTTTTTTTGCCACAGATTAATAAAGTACACATTTGGTGCACTAGTGAGTATTCACAGCACCAGGAGGTTGCATGTTGGATTGAGTCAAAATAAACTAGTGTGTGTGTGTGTGTGTGTGTGTGTGTGTGTGTGTGTGTGTGTGTGTGTGTGTGTGTGTGTGTAGTATGTGTTATTTCATACGTAATGGCACAGCATAATAGTTAAACAGTACATTGTGTAGCACGAGCAAGCATAATAAACTCTTCTCTAACATAAAGGTCACTGCTGTTGTAAAAATGATGGGAGTCGATGCGTTTACGTGACCCATATCGCCCCAGCAGGTTTCTCCCTCTCAGGCTTATTCAGGGGAAGTGAAGTAGCTAGTGTATGAGAGAATCATTATGAAGCCATTATTATAAAACTGTCTCCGAGTGCTATGATACAGGACACTGACAAGGCCTTTTATCTTTGCTCTCAGGGAAAAGACTCCTTTAACGTGCACTGTTGAAGGTGTGGGTGAAAAGGCTGTTGAGTATTTCTGAAAGGCCTTTACATTTTTGTGTTTGTGTGTCAGTGATGCCCTCCTTGAGGTTTTGTCTTAAGTTGGCATCCCTGTGGCTGGAGTCACCTCAGCTCGACGACATGTCGCTATGTGAGAGAAGGAGTTAGTGTGGGGAAGGAGGTAGCACAGGTAGAAATGACCAAAGTTTATTTTACAAGATGTACCAAGAGTAGGAAGTTTTTGCTCATGTAAAAAAAAAAAACAAGCCCAGAAGCTCTAAAACTGACCTTAATAAAGTGTACAGGGAGTAATAATGACATTGTACTCACCAATTGAATTGCTGAGATCTGCTTAAAAAAAAGTCTGACATGCCAAGAAACATGAACAGTCACAGGATCTTGCAGGTTTAATAAAAAAAAAAAGTTTACATATTTGGAAGCGAAAACAAAGGCATACCTCTCCCGGGTTTCTCCCGTATTTCTCCCGGCACCCTCGCGTTCTGTTGTTTCTCCTGGGAAACTCCCGTAATTTGCAAGGCCCTCAAACGTTATTATGAATGTTTTTGAGTGCGAAACGGGCTTGTTATTGTTGTTCTCACCAGCTGCAGTTGTAGTGGGTGTTTTCTGCTCTCCAACCACAAGGGGATAGTAATGAGCCCATTATGGTTGCACCAGAACGAGGCAAGATGATGCTACACTGGGAAACTTACTGGGACATGCCCCACAAAGGTGATATTTATGCTTTATCTGAAGTGATTTCTAGCAGTATGTTTCAGTTTTACAAGAGAAAAGACTTCCGGGATGAAGACTAACTGGTCGGTTTGGCAAATGCAGTTCTGGTTAACTTTCCCACCTCTGATAAAGAGTTCCTCACAGCCCTTCCTCTAAGCTTCTCTATTGATCTATGAATGGAGCTTGTGATCCCCTGACTTTTCATCTAGCGCCATCATCAGGTAAAGATTTCAGTCACAGAGCCATTAGCATTGCTATAGACAATCTTTTTGTTTGAAATTTGTCATAAGGTCAAATTCCAAATACATTCTTCCACTTTGGATTTACATTCAACTGGCCTTGTCCTGTCCAGTGCAAGAGTGCCTGCTGTCTCCTTTCAACTTATGAGTCAACCTCTGTCTGGGAAAGATAGGCTTAGATATGACTCCTCACCCCTCCATGACCTCTCAAAATCCTCATGCACTTCATGCATACTCAGTCAGTCTCCTCCTGTTTTCGGCCTCTTGACCATCAGCCACCAGCCTCGCCTGACGCAGCACTATCTGGCTTCCTGTCATCGTCCATCCCCCTGCACTCACCCAGATGGGGTGCCATTGTGGAAATTAGAGGGGGGGGCAGTGTGGGAGCCCAGGGGGGTGGTGCTTGTTGTTGGGGTGTGGGTGTAACTGAACAATAAATCACATTATAAACCAATGACAGAGAACAAATTGTAAAATTAAGACAGATGTTTACAAGACAAAAAACCCCAGGTGTAGAGAGGATTTCAAAGTGAAATAAAGTATAAATGAAAAGAGCGATACAAATTTTAGAGGGTGCAAAGTTTACGTGAAAGAGGATAGAGGGAGAGCCAGGTGAAGGGAGAGGTGGTACACTGATGCGAGAGGGAGGTCTGACTGTAATCAGATTTGTCTAATTACTGTCCTCCGTCACTTGAAACTTCAAAGAGTGCGGGTACACGTATAAATGTCTCTGATGCCTTCTACAGTATGACAAGCACACAGAAGGCAAATCAGTAATTTCACAGAGAAACATGCTTTAGGGAGAGATTATACTCAGCCCGATATGTGTATCGTAATGTAGCCCTGTACTGTCAGAAATTCCTTCAGGCTTCAAATCTTTCAAGCCAATTCTTCTGGGTTTCTATACGGTCTTGATAGAAACCATAGCTTGATCTTCTTCAGGCACTGTAAACAAGGATTTGGAATGTAAAAGATGAGGGGGAAAACAGCAAGAAGCTGAACTAGTTCACCAGCAGTAACCCATTTCAACACTTCTCGCACTGATCTATCAATAAATTCTTAATGAAAACTGTCCTCATTCTCGCTCTTCTCCAACTCTGATTTTCATTTTCCCTTCCCCCGCTGTATTCTCCAGATCTCCGCCTATTTCAGGTTTCCTGGATGACTATGCCTTCATCATTTGCGGCTTGCTGGACCTGTATGAGGCCACGCTGCAGACGGAGTGGTTGCAGTGGGCCGAGGAGCTGCAGCTCAGGCAGGACGAGCTGTTCTGGGATGACCAGGGCGGAGGCTACTTCTGCAGCGACCCCAGTGACAGCACTGTTCTGCTACAACTCAAAGAGGGTGAGGGATGGATACATTGATATATGAGTAGATATCACCAGTCTAGATATTGAAACAAACATACTTTTCCCCTGACACTAATGATGTCAATGGCTAAAGTTGGCCTTGTCTGAGACTGGATTTTTTTCTTACTTGCCTGTACCATAACAGTATTGAATTTTGACACCCAGCCCTTTGTGTGACGGACATGAACATCATGATGTGAAAGGCCTGACGCATGACACAAGTCAGCCATAATTTGTACGTAGTTTTATAGTGATTTTTGTTTCTTTTTAAACCCTTTTATAAGTTATAGGTTAAAATAAGAATATATGCAGCCCTGCCTTGAGAGATGTGAGTGTCTGGAATTTAAGAGGAGTGTGATTGGATTATATCAGTCTATGCTTCACATAAAGCTCCAACACCTTCCAAGAAATACTATCCTGAAATGTTACAAATCCATACAAAGTCATCATTATTTCTGTTAGTGAAAACCACTAGAAATTTCACATTATATTATATATCAGCATTCTTGTATTATTAAATTTGACAGAAAACTGTCATTATTGGGGTTATATCATGGTTTTAATCAACTTTTTATAGGTGTTGCCAATTGGGGATGATTAAATCACACACCATCATCATTTGAAAAGGCATAATCATATGAACAAGACAAAGAGTCTACAGCCATGCTAGTGACTCTGTGAGGCTGTACTTAGGCACAACGGTGCCTTGAGCTAAATGCTAAAGTCACCATGCTAACATGTGTACAATAACAATGCTAAAATGTGGCTATTGAGCAAGTATAATGTTAACATGTTCACCATCTCACTTTAGCATGTGATCATGCTGATATTTGCTAATTAGCACTAAACACAAAGTACAGCAGAGGGTGATGGGGATGTCATTACTTATGCAAGGATTCCAGGTTTTAGATAAATTAAAATTTGGACCTGATGATGGTGGTAGAAGGAAAGGAAGGGGTCACAGAAGTTATTACAATTCATCCTTTGGGGGATATGAATGTCTGCATAGTTTTTGAGATATTTGGCTCAAAACCACAAATGTCAACCTCACGGTGGTGCTGGAGGAAAAAGTCAAGGGATCACTGCAGTCATCAGGCTTCATCCGCTGGAGACCATGAATGTCTGTACAAAATTTCATGGCAATCCATCTAATAGTTGTTGGGATATTTCAGTCTGGACCAAAGTAGTGGGCCGACAGACCTACCTTACCGTCCAGTTGTAGAAAATAAATGAGGTATTGATGCTGCTGCTGCTGCTGCTGGCTGTGGCTCTAATAGGTTAAGAGATGCATGCAAGGCTTGATGGACAGGTGAATAATAGTACCACTGCAGCATACTTCTGTGGCTTAGACAAGTTCAAAGATGGATAGCTCAGGCTGATGAATAAATACAGGGCTTGAGGCCTGCAGATACTGCAGACAGATTGCTAATATCAACACAATGCCACAATTTGATCCCTGTGATTTGAAGGAACCAAAGAAGCATGAATAGATGGCTGTAATTTATTTGAACAAAACAAAATGTTAGTTGATCCATCCATCTCTTTCTCTCTTGCCTATGTATATCTTTCACCTTATCGATTGATAAGAGCTTAACAAGATGGAAGCTTCTGCTGTAATATCGCTGCCAGTTTCACTCCATTGCTACACTTCAATCACAGGAGACGAGATAGGCAAGGATAGATGGATGGATGGATGGATGGATGAATAGGTAGAGGATAAAAGACGGCAGCAGAGGAATATTGACCTCCCCTATCTACCTCCAGTGAGGTGCAACCGTCTCTCACTCAAGTTGAACTTCTCTGCCATGAAAGCACTCAAAGAGTGATGCTCTGATTCTTCAGCTACTTTGATCACCAGACTTGTCAAATCTGTCTCCATTCCGTCTCTTAGTCCATCTGCCTTTGACAGATTGAAACAGCACGCACAATGTGGGACTCTGAAATCCACTTTCTGCCTCTGCCTCTTCTCATCTCACTTACATCTTAACTTCATCCTGAATCTTATTTTTTCTTGTTTTACTCGCTGCATTTTCCTTCTTTGTGTCCTTTTGTGGCCCTCACACCTCGGCTTTCAGCTCAGGTATAAGGTACACCGTTGGCATAAAATATAATAACTCTAAAAAGTTTAATCTTGCAGACATGACAGTGTGACATTTCATGATTCAACTTTTTTATAATAATCAGTGGACAAGTGTATGTACAACATTTTTTCAGTTTTTAATACCGTTCCTGCTTCAAAGTCTTCATGCAAAATGGCATACTCATTTTTTTCCAGCAATATCATTGCAGTTCAATTTTGGAGATGCTTTCTAAATAATTTTTTTACAATAGTGTGTGTTGAAAGAAGCCACTTGTGTCATTTGTAATCATATCATGAACAAAAACATTGGATTGCATTAGCAGCATGGAATGGATGGCAATATTGATTGGACTGTTCCACTACTTTGGTCCAGGCTGAAGTATCTCAACAACTATTGGATGGATTGCCAGCAAATTCATGGTCCCCAGAGGACAAATCCTACTGACTTTGGTGATCATCTGACTTTTCATCTAGTACCGCCTTGATGTTGTAGCTTGTAGCTTTGAGTCTAAACAGACTGAAATGTCTAAACAGCTATTGGATGGACTGGATTGCCATTAAATTTGGTATGGACATTCATGTTCTCCTCAGGATGAACTGTAATAACTTTGGTAATTCCTTAACCTTTCCTCTAGCACTACCATCAAGCTGTACTTTGTGTTTAGTGTTTATTAGCAAATGTTAGCATGTTAATACATTAAACTAAGATGGTGAACATTATACCTACTAATCCTCGACAAGTTAGCATTGTCATTGTGAGCATGTTAGCATGCTGACATTAGTATTTAGTTCAGTACAGCCTCACAGAGCAGCTGGCTTGGCTGTAGACTCTTGGTCTTGTTTATTTTTACACTAGAGCCTGACTGATAGTGGATTTTTGGAGCGTACATTTTACAGTCAAAACAAACTTGTTACTGCTCTCTGGTGGACACACTATGTAATAACATATTTAATGACACAAATTAAAATTGGCTCATCACACATATACATCAAAACAATAAAAATACTATAACCATAAGATATACCAAAAGAAATTTCCAGATAAGTTTGTCTTTTATTCAGTATGTAGTTTAATGTTGCAAAGCTGCATTACCTCCCAATGTCTTTGGCTAAAAGAGGGTTTTTGGACCAGGGGTTGATGGGTTATAAAAATGAATAGGTCTGACCTTGACATTCACGGCAGCCTTTCTTCAGCTGCCAGTCCACTCCTCCAACTGATGACTGCTGGCAGTTCAGAGAAGCTGACACTTTGTACCTTTGATCTGTCAGACCAAAGTTTCCAGTCTGGATCTAGCCGTTGTCTGTTTCTTCTTGTTTTTTGCTCTCGAGCTACTCCGTCTGACAGCGACCATTTATTTTAACAGCTTGTTTCTCCCATTTATATTTATATTCTTATTCTCTTGTCATCTCTACTCAGTGTAATATCTTTCTTCTAATACATTATGTGCTGTCAATAGGCTGGTCTTTTCCCCATCCTGATGGCTCTCATACTGTGTCGTTTCTTTTCTAACCATTACAGGATTAAAAAAAAAATGTTATTCTGGGTTTTCTGAGTTCTGGGTCTAGGCAAAGGGAAAAAGTAGTAGTATATCAGACTAAAATCATATGGTTGGCTTTGGTCTTTCTTTTTGTGGTTTGTGTAATGATGTTATAAACTCGTTTTTGAGTGTGTAATTGATCTCCAGAGATTGAGACTACTTTAGCTGTATATCTGTATATTATCTTCAGAGTGGCAAGCTTTGAACAAGCAGTAAGCTAGTCTTCATGTGTTAACATATAACCTCGGCATAAGAAAAAAAACAAACTTCTATCTGGAAGATTGTTAGTTTTAATGTTCCAGATGCCACGGGTCTATATTTTGTTCACCTGAAAAAGAACGACACACACATACTCACAAACACGCAAACTCATGTACCTATGACTGATAGCTTGGTGCGAATAGTTCAGACAGGAGCAAGATGCCACAGATGGGCGGAGGAACAAGGAAAAACCTTATAGTTATTCTTGTTGAGAACTATTGACAGATCAGAGATGATGGTTGCATGTGCGTGCGAGCTTTGTGTGTGTGTGTGCGGGAGTGCCTGTCCCTACGTGCCGTCACACCTGCCTTTGTGTGTGTGTTTATCGGAGCTGACGTATGAGAGATTTCTCATCTGAGAGGATTGACTGTGCCATTATGCTGGCCGTGCTGTGTAGAGTTGAAACCCATTAGTGACGCTACAGCTGCCGCAGTGTGGACGCCTGTCCCAGCAGCGTAGCCTGTCACTGCAAGACGGATTACCCCACCACACTGCCACTGTACATTTTACCGCCCTGCCAGACTTCCCTGTTTGTATTTGTTTTTAAGGAGTAAGGTTAGAATGATATACATATATACTGTTTGACAACGTATTTTACTTTTATTCAAGACAAATCGGCTGTTTGTTAAAATGTTTTTCGTCTCTTTTTCCAGAATGCACTTTCAGATGTATTCCCGCTTGACAAAAGTCAAAAAATGTTGGGTACATCAGCTGTGGGTCGCTTCAGTTTAAAAACATCAGTGTGTCTATATAGAGTATTAAAAACTGATAAAAGTGTAAGTGGTGTTTTATGGAACCCTGAAATGTTCAATATTAAATAAATAAAAAAGACATCATGAATTAAATAATCATATGAATAAACTGTGTTAAATATATAAATTAGCCAACAATATGTGAAGTAATTATTAAAACTTGACTCATTATTATAAAACGTTTTTCATCATTCATTCATAACTGAATTTTATTGGGAATTTCATTTAATTATAGACATGTTATTTAATATCCGATAAAACTCTGTTATAGTGAGGGTAGGGTTGTAGGGTGATTTTTCCACAATTTATTCATGTGATTATTTCGGGGCCATTCAGTTATATGTGAGATATGTGAAATGTGGAAAGCGGACAGACTTGCTCGCTCAACCTCTGTGTGTGTGTGTATATGTATGTGTATGTGTGTGTGTGTGTGTGTGTGTGTGTGTGTGTTGAAACTTTCTTGTCATGGGGCTCAGGGAGAGCTGAAACATACTGCAGGATAAAATGTAATTATTTCTGCAGTTCAGTCATGCATGGGCGTTCACGGGCATCTATATGCAATTGTACATTCATGCTTGTCATAAAAATAATTATAAAATTATATTCAGTATACTCTAGAGTTGTGTGTGTGTGTGACTGTGTTTGACTTACAAACGGCTTGTGTCAGCTACCAACTCAAAACTCTTTCTCTCCTACACACACACACACACACACACACACACACACACACACACACACACACACAGACATTTAGCGAGGTCATGGGTTATGAGAAGATCACCTCCAGGCTTTTATTGGACACTGATAAGAGATAAGGACCAATCACTTAACAGGGCTAAGTCATGAGGTCATCTGTTAGTCCCATCACATCACACCACACATTGAGACTCTGGGATGGTTGTGTACTGGGAGAAGTCATGGGAGTCTGTATTTTAACTTAATAGCTTGCCATCTTTCCTGTTAGTTTGACAAATTGTAACAGAAAGTCTCATGTTTTGGACCAGAGGCATCACATTTGTTACAAGATTTATGTCTCATGAAAGAGTAGAGATATAATATATGTTGTGCACCCATCCTATTTAACACATACATCTTCTTTTTGACTCTGTTGACAAAGTTCCTTTTAAAATGTTTTGCTTGTCTTTCTGTATCTGTGTGTCTTCTGTATCGGTACAGAGCTGAAAAGGACTGGAGAAGGAAGGCCATAAACGTTCTGTTTATTGAGTTCATGTGTATTTTCTGTGGCTTAAAGCAAACATAGCCGACGATAAATGGGTTAAACAATATGATGATTAAGGTAACATCAGATCTAGTGTAACAAAATACACAACAGCTGAGGTACAGACAGTTAAAGCTCCCCCAATCAATATTTTATATTTATTCTGATTAAATATTTGCACTGTGAAACCTGCTAGATTCAGTTCCAGCCTAAGACTATAACTGTCGAAGCCTTCTAAAAACTGTTGTGTATCTTTGTGTGTGTGTCTCTCAGATCAGGACGGAGCTGAGCCCAGCGCTAACTCAGTGTCTGCTTCCAATCTCCTGCGTCTGTCCCACTACACTGGAAGACAGGAGTGGCTCCAGAGGTCCCAACAGCTGCTGGCAGCCTTCTCTGACCGTCTCACCAGGGTCCCCATAGCACTGCCTGAAATGGCCCGGGCTCTTATGGCCCAGCACTACACACTTAAACAGGTTATTCTTACATCCACACACACACGCTCACATGAACTGATGGGTACATGCTAGTTTAGGCACCAGAGCGATTTACTTTGTACTCTGTGTTCACGCCTCAAGCCTCCAGCCTCCAGCCTCCAGCTCCTTTAAGTCTTCTTTATCTAAGTGTTTTAATGGATGGGTAGGATATAAATTAAAACTTTGCTGCTAATTATGTAGACATCTAGACTGCTAGTGGGTGGTGTTGACAACTGTACTTTCAATTCGTATTGACAGAGTAATCAGAGTTGTCATGGTCAGAGAGCCTGTCTTAGAGTGTACTGTATGTACTAATATTCATTGAATGTATACTGTATACTGATAGCTAACTTGGCATATACTACTACACTTTTTACGTGTGTTAACACATATTGAAGATTCTTCTCTGAGGTAGAGGGACACAGGGATCAAACAAAAGGTTTGAACCAGTGGTCCAAATTTGTTTGACTGGGACAACCATATTTGTTAAGCCCCTGGCTTTCTGTTGAGGTGCCAGCTTAGCTTGGGGGAGTGGGTTTGTTTACCTGATTTGCCGGCTTGCCTGACAAATTGTGCGAGCACGATAGACATTTCAATTACCGACAAGAACGGAACCAAACAATTTGCAGCAACTTAAAAAACGCTGAGCAAGATGCTGTTGAAACAATGAACCTCCCCATACTGGCTTTGCTGACTCACTGCTATTATCAATAACCATGCACTGAAGAGGAAATGCATCAGTATAAGTAAACTAGACTGCTACAGCAGGCCACAGTGATACAGAGGACTATGTTCCTTTTAACAGTAAGACCATTAGATATAACCGCAGTGATTCTGACCAATCAGCGCCTATGAAGAGCTACTGGCAGCTACGGGCGTGGTTGAAGTGTGACGACAGCGAGAATCGAAGCGACTGTATGTTCGAAAACAACAATGGCGGCTTCTAAGGAGGTTAGCGTAGACGCTGCTATAGCATCAGATATATCAGAACTTCATTGAAAGAAGAGCGAAGAACGGCACTGAAGGCTTTTCTCGATGGAAGAGATGTTTTCGCTCTTCTCCTGACTGGCTTCGGCTCTCCTACTACATTGATCCAATTGGTTCAAGTTAGCCCGTGATAGACGGTGATAGACAGATGGTTCATCCAATCACCTGCCAGTGCCTTCCCTTTTCCCAACAGTTTCCAAGGACGACTTCTCAGATGGTTCTGTGTAACAAACCATCTGGCGCGTCAGGTTAACTATTTTCTATCTTGTGCAAAACCTTTTTTTTTTTTTTTTGGTTGTTTCTCTGGTAGTGTTCCAGTACACTCTTAATCATTATGCAATTAAACCAATACAAATTCAAGTCAGGAAGTCAAGAGTTATTTTTCATAAACCATTCTTATTAGGACCAAGCCAAATATAAAGGCTATAAATGTATTTGGTCACATTCTGCATTATCACAACGCGAAAATTGACAGTTTTGTAACCTTTGATAACCTCACCGTTCCCTTTATATTATTTATAATGTATGCTATTTCTACTAGTGTTGCTACATCTCAACAAATATATCTCAACTTATCCTTGTACTATGACTTGAGTTGGAGGCTCAAAGCACCTTGATACAAACCCTGTTTGGATTAACCTCCACTTGCAAATGTCTCACCTTAAACAAGAAGCTAATAATGTTTTTTTTTTTTTTTTACCTCAGTTGAACTAAGATAGGCCATTTGAGGACAGTGGTTCTATCTTAGCTCTCTGCATACATGCACACTTAATCCCTGGACATAGTGACTCTCAAAATCTTTTTTCCGTTTTTTTAACAGCTGTCATGCATTTAATGGGTTATTTGAGCTCTTCAGCCTCAGTTATATAATCGTTTTTGAAATATTAACACCCTCATTTAGCCTGAAACCAGCATACAGGCAAAGGAAAGCAGGAGTTACCCTGAAGTTTCTCAGTCACCCTGAGAAAACTTTTAGTATGAAGGCTGTACAATCAAAGCAACAGAGAAGGAAATAATGGGAGTAGAAACACAGAGAGGAGGGGGATAGTTAGCCTTCTGTCCTCATATATGACCTGCGCAGGATGAGTCGAAGCTACACGGCGAGGGTAACAAGCTCAGGGACGAAGCGAGGCGAGGCAGTCCCAGAAAAAACACCTGCCTCCCTTGTTACTGTTACAAATACGGTACTGACCTCTGTCACTTCCTCCCCCTCTCCTCTCCTCTTATGTGTCACCTTTCCCCTCTTATTTCACTCTATTCATACTCTTTCATCTCGTTATCACTCTGTCCTCTCCCTTCTCCCCCCCACCCACTCACACCCCCCACCATCCTCCACTATTATTTTTTTAGATCGTGATCTGTGGCCAGAGGGATGTCCCAGACACCACAAGTCTTCTAGCAGTAGTCAACTCCCTCTTCCTACCATATAAGGTAAGTGTGTCTGTGTGTGTGTGTGTGTGTGTGTGTGTGTGTGTGTGTGTGTGTGTGAGATCTTGACAAACTTATGTGTCATCAGTCCCTAAAGCAACCCTGAAGAGCAGTGATCAGGTTGCAGCGCACTCCAACATCAGTACCTTTACAGTGGCAGCAGATTCACAGTAACCTTTGAAACATGCGCACACAAAAGACAAAAGACTCACACAGATGCAGAGTGGGGCCAACCTACAACAGTGCCTGGGGTGTTGGCTGGTTTAAGTGTGGTTCTTTAAAGGTCAGTCTGAGCTCCTCTCCTCTTCCCAGCTATCTCTTTCCAGGCATTAGCTGACCTTAAAGCCCTTTCCTAACATCTAGATGCCTAGTGGGTCTAAATCTTAACACTGCAGTTGAAGTGTGTAAGTGTGTGAGTCTTCCTGCCAGCCCTGACACAGGCTGTTTGTTATGAATTGGACAGCTGTCAGTCTGAATCAGACTGAAATTCAGTATGGATAGCCAAGGCTGTCATATTTATGTTTCCTATGGCCACATATATCAGAAGTTCCAGCCTTAAACTTTTAAGAGAATTCTTTGATTCTCATCAACAAGAGCTTGTAGTTTAAAGGAAAAATTCAACATTTTGGGAAATTGGCCTATTTAAGCTTTCTTGCCGAGTTAGATGAAAAGATCGATAATCACTCTCATGTCTGTCCGTATGAGGATAGTGCCAGCAGGCTGAAATAGTCCTGCACCTGTAACCTCCCGTAAAACCACAACTTGTCTTTTTTACATATCCCTGTATGTATTTATTATCCCTGGGGGGAAATTCTCATGTCACAGCAGCAATACGCACGCAGCACAAATGAATTGTAAGTTCAGTCCAGTAATAGTAAGTCCAGTTAGAGTCCTGTAGGACCTCAGCAGCCTCCCAGTCCACTGATGTCCACACTGTGACACAGCAGAGATGAGTTAAAAAGTTTGATGGCCACCGGCAAGAATGATCTCCTGTGCCGCTCGGTGGAACACCTTGGGGGGTTTAAGTCTTTGGCTGAAGACGCTTCTCTTCACAACCAGCATGTCATGGAGGGGGTGGGAGACGTTGTTCAGGATGCTAACCAACTTGGACAGCATCCTCTTCTCCGTCACTGCCTCCACAGAGTCCAGCTCAACTCCTCCTCCCGTCACTGAGCTGGCCTTCCTAACCAGCTTGTTGAGCTTGTTAGCGTCTCTCGGCCTCACACTCCGGCCCCAGCACACGGCAGCTGGTCTGCAGCTTGCATTGTTTCCTTGATGCTGATTCTTTATCCAAGATGCTCCCAACTCTCTTCATCTCAGTGGGACTAACCTGGTTAAATCTCCAGTAGGAATGATTTTAAGGCATACAAACACCCACCTTATTGTCCCAAATTACAAAAAGTAGCAGCACAAAAGCAAAACTTGCCCAGTGTAATTGAGATTTGGAAAGTTCTGTACACAAAGTGAGGGATGAGGAGTAAACTAGCTTCATCAGTGTTTGATGTTTTGCTTCTCTTGTCACTTTTTGTGAAGAATTGCTAAATTAAGCTTTACATGCTGGTTGAGTACCTAAACAAAACACAAACGCAGCCTCACTATTCTGATTGTGTAAAACTGCTCTGTTCTGTTTATTCGACCAGCCCGTAACTGAAATTAGACCAGTAAATTAAAGCAGTGATTGCCCAGTGACACACTCCATCTCTCTCACTCTCACTCTCTCGCTCTCTCTCTCTCACACACACACACACACAGAGCCAGGACCAGTCACATGCTCTGCCTAGTCACTGTCAGATTAATCACATAGGATTCTCTGATGGGAGGCTGTCGTAGTAGTCTGTAAGTCTTAAAAAAAAAAAAAAAAAAAAAAAAAAAAAGTCTCAAGTTTTTCAGAATATCAAAGCAGGTTTATTTTTTAATGAGATTAAGTGGAGGTATGAAAATGCTACTAGCATATTGTAAAGTTGACTTGTGGCGTAGTAAGTAAAAGCAGTAAGGAAATAACTGAAGTAAGGAAGTAAGTCATTAAATGTGTAGTTTCACCGAAACAAATGAATACATAAATGAGAAATAACAGATAATTTGACCAGTTTTATTGTTGTTAAATTGTGTTGTGCAGAATGCAAATAGGTTGTATTTGGTTTTTAAAATTGTTATAATCACAAAAAATAACTTATATGTGAATATCATCTCTCTTAACTAATATCCATTATTGTTGAATAATTTTTTTAGCAATAGCTGTAAACTAATATACGCTGTGTTTGACAGCATATATACACATACAGTGGTGTGAAAAAGTGTTTGCCCCCTTCCTGATTTCTTTTTTTTTTTGCGTGTTTGTCACACTTAAATGTTTCAGATCATCAAACAAATTCAAATATTAGTCAAAGATAACACACGTAAACGCAAAATGCAGTTTTTAAATGAAGGTTGTTATTATTAAGGGAAAACAAAATCCAAACCTACATGGTCCTGTGTGAAATAGGGACAAATTTGTATAAGTCTTCTTCAGTCTTATTAACATAATCCAGTTAGCTATTTTATGGATCAAATTCAAACTAATAAGGCTTCAGCCTGATTGAGGGTGTTGGCCTCCGTCTGCTAATGAGTGAAGTAATGGTAGAGCTGAGGACATGAGGGGAATGGAGTTCTAAAGGCCTCATACAGTGAAGGATGAGAAAAGACATGATAGTGACCAGAGAAAGACACTGGTCTCTACCACTGGGACCAATAAGATGCTAAATGAGAAAGAGAACCACACTTAAACTAGAACAAGAGTCGGTGTCACTGAATCCTCCCAAGAGGGCAACAGCATTTCTTTATTACTAAAACAAAGGTTTAAAACAAAAATCAGCATGTTGCATGAAAGTGCCTGGAAAAAGCTGGCTTCATTGTGTTTTCTTAGACGCTGAATCTAAAGAGGAAACAGTGCTCTGTTTGTGTGTGTGTGTATACGCTATACACTTTGTGTGTGTGTGTGTGTGTGTGTGTGTGTGTGTGTGTGTGTGTGCAGAAGCCAGACCCCAAAAAAAGACACTTCTGGACAGGTCTGTCAGAGTGACACGACAGATCCAGATTTTGTTCTGATGAGCCTTCATTGAGCCTCAGAGTGAGATGGAGGGGGATATGGGTAAGGAGTAACTGAGACAGAGGAGGGAGTGTGTGTGTGTGTGTGTGTGTGTTTAGTGTTGTGCTGGATCACCACTTCTTAGCCCAGTCAAGATAGTTGATGCTAATTGCTAACTGCTAACACACACACACACACACACACACACACACACACACACACACACACACACACTCATTCTTGGGGCTGAGACACAACCCTCCCAGAGGAATAGCACCACTGCTTGCTTGCAGCAGCTGTGAGACACACACACTCTCACAAACACACACTAGCAGGCAAACACTTTTCCTGATATAGTATGTGCACAGGCATATACCCAAATAGCAACAGATGCAACACATAAACATACTCTGGTGCACATGCACACATGCAAACTCTGAGAGCAGCAGAAAAAAATACACAGTTAGATAATGGATAAGATTAACTGGAAGAAAAGCAATTAGACTGGTGGAGAACTGGAATCAGTATGAGAAAGATAAAGGATAAAGTGTATGATGGAGTCAAGAGGGTGAATTATGTAACTACTGTGGGTGGGAAGAGATCGAGGGATGTTAAATGAGATAAACAGAAGAGGTACAAGGAAGAGTGAGTGAGGGGATTGTGCTGCACGTTACATTAGGTAGCTATGAGTAGAGAACATGTCTAATTTAAATCCAATTACTCCTCACCTGTTTACCTGGTTCGAGGCCAGCGTGCTCTAATTGTTCTGAATGAGTTGCTCAGAGCCCAACTCATGCTAATCTGAACACACACACGCACACACACACGCACGCATTCTGAGATCTTCACTTCATTTAATTTATTTACTATTTAATTCACCACGAGACTCTGCTTCTCATTTCACCCCAGCACTCAGAGCTTCTGCTGCACTTTTGCTTGTTGAAATCAATTAAGGCCCTAACAGTCATACTGAAACATCGCTCTTGATTATAATTGCTGCAATAAATTGTGGCAAATTTTTCTATTACACAGAAATATAGCTTGATTAGAGTTGGGTCGAGGTTCGTTGATTGTCAAGGCTCTGAAATTTTGAGAGGAAGGAACACAACTAGAGATGCAGTCTCTCCAGCAATAATTCTTTAAGGGACTTTCTCTCCCCTCCCTTCCCCACACTCCTCCTTACCTATTCTACTGCCCTGTGTGTGTGTGTGTGTGTGTGTGTGTGTGTTTATAATCTTTCTGCTCTTTGTCTCCCTCGTATGGAAGTGTGAAATGGTGTATGCAAGGTGTCAGAGAAGGGGAACAGTAACAAATGTGCGCACAGCCAAGTGTCAGGAAACACACCGACAACTTATCAGTTTTTCTCTGGACATTTTCAGCAGTTAGAAATGTTGCTAACAACAACAACAATAAATTACTCTTTTAGAAGTAAATTTGTATGTAAAACTCCCTTACCACTTTTTTTAATGAATGCTACATGATGATAGACAGTTAATGGCTCTAAGTAATATGACACATGGAATACCAGTGAGGAATGGCAGTTAGTAACAGTAGAAACACTAACCTGGGGCTGGTTTCACAAATATATCTTAGACTGGTCTGTAGGGTTAGAACAGTCTTAGTCATGGTTAGCCATCCTACCTCCAGACTAACTCAGAACTAAGAGCCTTGTTTTCATGCACCAAATGACAAAACAGAAGAAAACATGGAGTTTTAAGAGAGCGCAGTAACCTGTTGGGAATATACAGCAGTGAGGACACCGTCAGTCATTTTCATTTGTCCAAAGAAATAATCCTGAGTCTCACTGAGGAGTTAGCAGAAGTACTGATCCCTGGCACATAAGAAGCCACAGCAGCGCAGATCTGCTACACTGATGTCGATACCCGTCCTACGTCTCTGACGGGTTCAAATCCGAAAGGACATAGTAAACTCAATATCGACACACCCCTTGATTTTTCCTGATAATGCTACATTGTGAACTGCAAATCCTTGTTGAAATCATAGAAATAAACAAAAGAAACCTTGCTGTCAAAAAACCTTTTTCTTACCGTCTGCGCATATATTTCTCCAGCACCAAACGGGAAGCAGCAAACCGTGTAGTTACTTTGGTTACGTCCGAAAAAACTGACTATCTTTGTGAAACCGGCCCCTGGATTATATCAGTAAGCCAGTTCTTGCAGGTGGTAAGAAACTACATTACAGTCGGAAAATATTAGGTTTGAACTGAAACCATGTCTACGAGGCTAAAGCGCTGACTTTTAGCTTTAAAGGTGTTTGAAGGTGTTCACATCCATATTGGATGAACAGTGTAGGACTCAAAGCCCTTTTTATATTTTGGCCCCCTGATGAGGACCATAGTTCTTTTTCACAGAAGACATTTCGACGTGTGATAGTAAGAAACGCACAGGTGTTCATTCCAATCCTGAAAAATAAATTCTCTGTTTTTCTCCTTCTCGTTTCTCTATTGGCGCTTTATGGAACACATTTACACAAAATGGAAACCATCCAGCATCAAGTATAATGATTTGCATTAATAGAACACGTTTTTTTTTTTCTGTGTTCTCAAGGTTGTTCTGGTAATAAAACAACAAAGCATCTTGGCAGAAGCGTTGACAGTGGTTCAAAGTATGAATTTCTGTCAGTGCAAGATTTCCGTGTGTGGTCTTGAGTTGAAAAATGTTTTACAAGGACTATAATTCCAATTGTGAATTCCCATTGTTGTTAGCCTGAATGCCTCTTATCAGTGCTGCTTATTAATCAGTCTCAACTGTGCTTTTGCCCCCAAGAACTATCCAAGTAAGTCTTCTTGTCTGTGTTACACAATTAGTGTCACAGGGAGCAGGCTCTCTCTGGAGTGCACTTAAGTAAGAAAAATGAGTGGATGTGATAGGGAAAGGGGAGGAAGGTGTCTGTGGCAAGTGTTAAGGAGGACCAAAAGATGCTGGTGTTAGTGAAAGATGCTTGGGGCAAAAAGAGCAATAGATATTACAGGGATTTTGAAGGATTTAAGAACCAAGATGGAAGAATTCCTGGAGCGAGATAACTGTAAGTAGCCAAGTTTCCCATTTATTCCTGCTTCCGTGCCCTTCTACTTATTTCCTGATCACATTTCCCTAGAGAGGACGAAGAGAACAGGACAGAGTGGAATAGAGGATAGGTAGGAAAGGAGAAGGAAGGCAGCAGCATGGCTATTAAGAGGAGAGAGGGTCCTTTTGGAAGCATCTGTGGAGAGAGACGGCCGCGAATCCCTAACAAGACCTCAGAGACCTGGGGAAGAGTTAGCAGGGTGACGGGGTGGGCAAGCAGAGGGAGGGAAGGAAGGAGACGGGTGGAGATGGAGAGCCTAGTCAGAGGCTAACTAGCACTGGTAACAACACAGTGCAGAGGAGGATTAGCGCTAGGTAGTCTCACAGTCCTCTTCAGTGACCTTTGACCTCCCTCACTTCAGTCTGCTGCCTCGTTACCCCTCTACATCTTTCTCCCGTCCACCACAGTCCCTCTGTTCTCTCATTACAGGCTGCATGTGTGCGTATTTGTCCGTACGCAGTGTGTTCTCGGAATTGATTCTCCTGTTCTCTGTAAATGACCTGCTAAGCCCAACAGCCAGTCAGAGAGCAGAACCCAGGTTGATTGACAGCTGTGGGAAAGGTCCCAGATGGCTCCTGTCGCAGGAAAGTGCTTCCCAGGCAGATTGTAATGCATTCAGATAGCCACTCTTCCTCTTTCTCCTGCTTTTGCTCTCTTAGTTTGCACGACATCATGCTTTAAAATTCCCTTTCCCATTGACTTTAACATTTATCTCACTCCAGTCTTCATAGACTTGTTAATCAGAAATTTCCCATATCACTCCATTAAAAGATTTTCTTTCCCCATCCTTCCATCTAGTATTTCCACCATGTGCCAGTAGATCCATAAAGCTATGGGGGAGGTGCATGTACTCTCAGGATCCAGCAGAGTGGACAGCTTTAGTGGTGTTGTTGGCGATATAATCCTCTCCCTGTGGTTGTATCTGCATGTCTGATGCAGTCGTGCTTGACGTTCCATGTTTATCCGTATCTCAGCATGGTAAATAAAACCCATGCTGAACAGATAAGACGCCTGTGTACATGCATTTACACACACACACACACACAGTTTTCTCTGTCACTCTCTCTTTATCTTTATAAGCTGTGAATGTTTTCCTCCGATATAATCAGGGATGTAGTGGGGGTTAACAAAATTGTCCAATTTTAGTTTAACCATTGTTTTATTTGTGACGGAGGGTTTTCTTTAGGCTGCAGACAGAAGCGGGACTCACATATTTTGTTAGATGTTGAGTTAATGATGGATGTGGATTTTCAAAAATAACACCAGTTGAATCACCAGTATTAACATTTCAGTTATTTTCAATAGCATACTTTGCAAATGAAATCAAATGTTGCAAATATTCTACTAACTTAACCTAACTTAATACTGTTAATGGGCAAGAACATAGAAATGGTTAAAAAAGTCATTGCTCCTTTACAACTCATTAGTGGCTACATAACCCAATTTCATGATTTATTTCAAAATCTGACTTTTATTTTCCATTTTACAATCTGTTGCTCCCTGAATAAGTGGCCCATTTTAGGTATGGATTGGAAAGTGAAAAGTACTGTTTTTAACAACTTTAAAACATTGTAAAAACGTTTTTTAAGCAAAAGAGTGGTCTCAAAGCTTCATGCAAACTATTAAAAAGAACAGTTTAAAAACTATTATAACTAAACAGTTTGTGTGGTCATAAATAGTGGAAACACTCTATGCTAAGCCAAAATCTCATTGGCAGTCGAAGGTAAGAAACAGTTCTGAGCTGTTTGTTTATTGTCATTGCCAAGACTCAGTTTGCATCAATATTTCAGGCATTAATAACCAACTGATCAACTGATCATGTATTTGTGATTGATTTACAATTAAACTTACCTTAAAATTCAGTTAAATGAATCATTTAAGATCAAAATAAGTATAACAGTATTTCACTTCAGGTTACACTGATCGTCTGATTGCAAAGAACTTAAAACAAGTCTTGTTTTTACTACCCCATACATGGACAATGTATCCCGGGGATACAAACATTTCCAGTCCAGTCATTTGCCAGAATTACGTAAATTAAATTCATTTTTTACATCAACATAAGCTGTTAGTCAACCAATATTTTAAAAATATAACCTCTTATGAAAAAACCCCCTGTACATATAGTTGATCCCAGAGTGTGGACAGCCAGTCTCTGACTACAGTACTAGAGCCAAATCCCCAATCAGCGTGTATCGATGAAACTAAAAAAACCTCTATTTAGGTTAGGTCCAACATCTGTATATCTCTCAGACGTCTGACACCATTTATACATGACTAAACGATTTCTTTTCAAATATAAAATTGCAATTTCAAAGAATTACATTTTAAAAATCACAAGAGTGACAGTTTTATTTACACTATAACTCACATTATTTAAAAGGTATTAAGAAGCTGAGGAAGTGAAAGACTTATTTGACGACCGTCAATTATGCTGATAAGAATGACACCTGTTGCCAGCGAATATAGTCAGCAGGCAGATAGTGAATACACGTCATATCATTGTGTTAACCTCAGCATTTACAAAGCTCTGAACCGGGGCCTGTGGGATTCAGAGCTGTGAAAATTGTCAATCTCTAAAGCTAACATTAACGTTAGCTTAAGCCGCTACACTGCAGAGCTGTAAACACTATTACAAGGGGTCATGGATTAAAATGTCATAATTTTATTTGAAAATTATTTAATTGTAAACTATATTAAGCAATGTAAGCTTTACCACTGATGTAATAGCTCACTAAATGTCGGCTTAATTTGTCTTTTTTTTTGTATACAAAACTAGTTATGTTTACTCTGAAGTTGAGGAAGTTGTTGAAGAACCCTGGGAGGACCTCAGCGACAAGCAGCTGCATGGTTATATTTGATTCTTTTCTTAAAGAAACAAGATAAGTT
Source organism: Siniperca chuatsi (assembly GCF_020085105.1). Classification (NCBI taxonomy): domain Eukaryota; kingdom Metazoa; phylum Chordata; class Actinopteri; order Centrarchiformes; family Sinipercidae; genus Siniperca; species Siniperca chuatsi. Next base: position 19,586,062 of record NC_058061.1, read on the forward strand.
TGTGATTATGCCTGATACAAACTTATCTTGTTTAATATTATACATACCACCAATACAGGAATTCACATAAAATAATCACACGTTAAATTATAATTGCTATGTTGTTCCGAAAAATTAGCAGTTCCATTTTTTTCTTTTCATTGTTCAGCCCTAGACTGTGCCAACAAATATTTGAAGCCAATGTATAGTAAATTATTTATCGATAGATTATTCTTTTCATGCAATCTAGTCTAAACTAAAATAATCTTTCCCTGAAAACACGACGTAAAATGGTCTGTGATACTGGAGTACATTTCTTTTCTGGCACAACACTGTTTCTCTACATTTTATCAAATGGTCATTTTCTTCTGCGCCTCTTTCTTCTCATCCTCCCACTGTAAACACAGCATCATGCACTCACCGGATCATTAAAGACAGCATATGTCTGTGTACACATACATTACTGTAGCATGAACTGAGATGTGGGCTAGTGCACAGATGACTCCACAGTGTGATGTAACAGCCCTCATGTTCCAGCTGGTAATACTTTCACACACGATATAGGACTCAATCTCTCTACACCTGCCTAAGTTTACAGTTTCCTGCGATGAGTTGGAAAGAAAGCTGAATTTTTTATCTTATTTCCCATTCGGACCTGCTGTGTGACCGAGGGCTAATGAAACACCTCTTATGGAGTCAAGCAGCCTGTGAGCTCACACATACAGACAGTCGCTAGTGGTTCTCAGTGTCTCTCAGCAGCATCGCCCTGACTGTAAAACTATGACCACCTGAAACAGGAGCCAAGGCCTGTAATTAACTAAGTGTCTTCAGTCCATTTATTATCAAAATGTTTTTGTATTTTTGCAAAGTTTTCTTGATGAAACGTTGTTAAAACATTATAGTCAATACCAGTGTCTAATCACTTTCATAGCATAAGTCTATGAAGGTTCAGCCCAATTAGAGTCTGACCGCTACAGGAGTTTTGAGGCTGATACAGGTATCGATATGCACTGATACCAGCCAACCTCATTTCAGTAGTGGCCCTGCATTACGGTGGAGTAAACAATAAAAAATAAAATGTCTTCAGTGAAAACTCGAGTCGAATGATTTGGATTTACAAACCGGTGCAGAACAGGTTGTATTTATGAGCCGTGACCAAATCTGTTTCTATCTATTTCTTACTTGCTCCGTTGTCTGACAACAGAAACAGAAAAGGCTTTATTGAAACACAGTATCGGTCATCACAGAGAGCAGGAGGAGACTTAAGGGTGGTTTAACGGGCTGAGTAACCGGCTGTGTCTGCCTGGCGGGGCTGTGCGGCAGTGAAGTTAAGGAGACACCCTTCTGTCCTCTCTAACTTTCTCTGCAATCACTCATTTTAAAAATACCATTAAGCTGCTTCCATGTGGTTTGTGTCAGATGGTCACGGCGCAGCAGCTTGGATGGCATTAGAGCCGGGATCTTCAGTCCACGAGTGATCTGAGCTCACACACTTCGTCTGTGTTCCAACGGCTATCGAACTATTACCAAGATATTTACAGCTTTGTTTATACACAAACCTGTGTGCGTAAAACCCAGAGCTTAGCATGAGTGTGTGTGTTTCACACACAGGCTCCCTCCCTCTCTTTAACCATTTAACGGTAATTAAAGAGCGTTTTGATATTTTTAATGGTGCACTATTTGCCACACCTGCCTTGAAACAGTCCCCTCATAGTCTAGAAGGTTTAAGCCCTGGATAAAGTGAAGTCTTACCTCAAACCACCCGCCAGACCTTCACTGCCGGCAGCAGTTAACATTTCCAATACAAAAACAGACCATAGGTGCGAATGCGCCTCTCTTTTTCTCTGATTGTGCCGACGCGCACTCGTGGTTTCCCCACGAAAGTCAAATATTTCCCAGACTTTAAATCAGATTTCAGGATGCAGGATATAGTCTATATTTAAACCGGCCATCCAAATTTTGACTAAGCGTTGAGCTAAGCAGTCAATCACAGTCAGGTGTAACCACGCACCAGTCCGAGAAATGCAACAGCACAGCAAGCAGTACAGTACATTTTTTTATAAATTGGTGATGCAAAAGCATGTAAGCATGATAAACCACGATCACGGGCCTTTTTCTTTGCTTCACAGTTTTTTAAAACCTATAGGCTACAGGTGTACTGTACAATCTCAAAGCCTTCGGTGTGTGAATGTGTGATGAGCAGTTGGCATCTGCCATCAGTGTATGAATGTGTGTGAATGTGATATGTAGTTGAAGCGCTTTGAGCGGTCGGAAGACTAGAAAGGCGCTATACAAGTACAGACCATTTACCGTTTACGTGACATCCCAAGCCATAGTGCTGTAGTAGGTTTACCTGTGCAAAGCTCTGTGTAAGCTGAGCGCCCCGTACCATACTGTAACACAGGCCATGCTGCGTCACAAATGCGCTGCAACCACAGCAAAGGTGCAGCATTCTCACGGTGGGGTGGGCCACTTTTAAGTGCTACTACTGTAGTGCACACATCACAGATGGGAATAACCAATGGCTGACAACTTCACACACACACACACACACACACACACACACACACACCCACACACACCCACACCCCCAGCTGGTTAACTGCCTCTGTGTCAGTTGGAACAATAAATTCATGCCCCCTGGACAACACTAATGTAGGGGGCGCTATCACAGCAGAAAAATAAATAAAACTGAAATTTCATGTTTTTGGTAACGTAATACAGAGGGGAATGTTCATAAATCTGAAAAACGTCAGTGAGAAATAAAGATTTTCTGACAAGGTGGTAGCACTGGGAGCTAACCGGCGTGGGAAGTCAAACCGCTCAAACTCCCACAAGTTACCACTGCACAATAACCAGGGATTGGTCAACTTTTGCCTGGGTTGCCGGGGTGATGGTGTCCTGAAATATCAATGTCCTTTTGTAGCAAGTGCATCAGAAGATTTTTAAAAATACCTACAGACACAATCTTCCACTTTAGTACCTGAAGACATGGCATTTACTTAAAATCTTTCCCATGCGGGATAATTCAAGACCGCTGGCCTTGTCCTCATAACGCTCATATGTCAGATTTGATCTCCTTAACGTTTTTAACTTGACATGACTTTTATGACTTTAGCAAATGAGAATTCCCTTTCATCCTAAATGCAACACAAGTTGATGAAGTATGTCGTAGGTGTCAGGGTCTGATCGAGGAGACAGGCTGTTAATTCTACTGAGACACCAAGGCGTCCTCACATGTCTCTGCTGACACTGGTGATTTAGTGGAGAGGGTCCTGTAGAGACTGTCAGCAGCTGAAAACTGATGCTCAGCGTGACAAAGGACAGAGCACACCGCCGGAACAGGCTCGCCCACTCACTCTCGCTCAGGTCGGAAGACACACAAGTGTGCGTGTGTGTGTGTTTTGGATTCTTCGTTAGGGCTCAATGAAAGTGTTTGAAACTGCATATAAGAGGGTTTTCTGACATTTAAAACCAAAACCTATTTGACCTTTTTATGCTCAACAACGGCAACTTGGTTTAGTTCAGTAGTTTGTTTTTTTTTTCAGTGGAAGACACACTATATCACAGACCGAGCTAGACAAAGGCACAACGGTAATGTACAAAACATAGCAATGTGTTCCTCAGACGTGCATGAACGTAGAAATGAAAGATAATAAGATAATAATTGCATTCACAATTTTACAACTTACTTTCACTTGTGGTTATAGCATCAATAAACAGTTTCTCAGTTGATTTTCCAGAAAACTATCATGGTATACTGTACATCCATGTGGTGATACTATGATGGAGGAATTTATCTTGAGATTTTTTATCCCTGTAGGATCGCACACTAGAGTTACATAACTTTGGGAATTCAGACATGTGCAAAAGTAACTTTTCCTCCATTCTTCTATTCTGTAAAATGTTTGCTGCCATAACTTCTGCCTCCTGTTAATGACAGAATCCCATTGGACGTGTATTCTGGAGGTCTGCGTATTTGGGGCTGGGCTAAACCTAGCACGAACTCAGCATAGTGTGCGTGGCTATGGCTCACACAGCTGTCCAAAGCCGTCTCTGGCGGTGTTGAACTTATGCTTTTAGTGTGAACTGGGGTGAGATCTGGTGACTGCAGAGGCCGTAGCATATGATTCACATCATTTTCAAACCATTCAGTGATCCCTGCGTTTAGTTTCTTTGCCGTCTTCCCTCCTTTCAAATGTCTCCTGCCTCATTTTTTCTCCAGTGCTCTCCCCTCACCCTCCTCCCCTTCCTCTCTCTCCTGGTGAATATTCAGTTGAGCGAATGAAGCTGATGGTGAAGTTGGTGTCAACGGATGACTGACAATGTGTGCGGCGCATGTGGCCCCGCTGCACCGCCTCCCATCACCCAAATTTTGTGTCCGATTGTGACTATGTGTGTGTTTCTGGCCTGGGGCGGCGGTCCAGATGTCAGGTTGTTATGATGACTGAGCAGGTCCCTTCGTGTGTGTGTGTGTGTGTGTGTGTGTGTGTGTGTGTGTGTGTGTGTGTGTGTGTGAGAGAGAGACAGAACAGAATGAGAGGGATGGAGGAAGTAAATCTCCTCACGCTTTCCTGCGCACGGCACTATTTTACAGCCACCATCATCACTCTTCCTCAGGTATGACAGTGGCTCTCAAAAACGTGTTTGGTGTGTTCATTGTATTTCATTGGCTCCAGCTAGTGTTAGAAACCGAGGGGAGAGAAAACATTAAAATGGTTCCTGAAGATGTGTTTGTGTGTTACTGTCAACACAGGTACTCTGTGTTCTTTTAGAGTGTCTGAGCTCGACTGGTTTGGCAGAGTGAGAGAGGAAGAGTGGGAGGGAGCTGTCAGTGTAGGGACATTTAACGGGTGGGAGTTGTGTGTGTGTGTGCGCGTGTGTCTGTGTGTGTGTGTGTGTGTGTGTGTGTGTGTGTGTGTTGATGTGTGTTTGTTTCAGGGTTGCCCAGTGTATGAAGGGATTAACCCTGTGGGAGTTTGACTGTGCTCTCATGTGTAGCCAACTGTGCTGTCTGCGGCAGCTTCACACACACACACACACACACACACACATTTTGCAGTACACAGAATACAGGACCACACATTTTGCATTCACTTCATCACATTCTATTCACAAGCCTTGTATATACATTCACACATAATCTGTCTCTCTGTCTGTTGCTCTCTTTCTCCATCACTCTTCCACACACACTCGTCCTGTCCGGTCCCCAGGGGTGTGTGCGGACAGTGTTGTTGTGACACAGACAGACTACAGCGTGACCTTAAGGTTGAGGGCGCGTGGCTGGATGTGGTCTGGGCCCAGGGAGGGACTGCATGAAGCTGACAAGCAAAAAGAAGAGTCAGGAAAGAGAGGAAAAAGGTTCGGCTATGGCAGGGAAATCCTCCTCCTGTCTCCATAGCAACGGTCACACCATTATAACCACATTCCATCACACTCCTTCCCAGTCTTCCCCTGTGTGGTTGTGTGTGTGTGTGTGTGTGTCTTAATGCCTTAAAAATGTTTACAGCCAACCCTCTACAGCAGTCTGTGTGAATCCATAGTTTCCTGTGTTTCAGGTTATTTATACTCTGAGCTGTGTCTAACAGGTGTTCCAGCTTCACTGTAGAGAATAAGAAACAACGGCATCACTTCATCATCCCCTAAGGAGGAATTTTATTTACCAGGCAGCACATTTACTAAAACAGAAATGCCTCAGCGCTGCAAAGACGGCCTTCAATGGCAGCAGACAGGCGGTGTAACCCATTGATAGTTTCCCATTGATAGCATTAGAAGTGCAGATGGCAACCGGCACAAATGAGCGTCTAAATGGCTGAGTGGAGCACTTGGGGCACATTAAGATGGCCGTTGAGTGAGAACATGAGGCTCATTGAGACAGGATGGAGAGGATGCAAACAGTTCTACATGATGGCGTGGGTGAATGCTGGCTGGCAGTCTTACAGGGGACAGAGGAGGAGTGTCTGCTCTAATGGCCGAGGCTTGATTCAGGGTGAAGGCAGGTACATGCAGAATTAGGGGTACCTGACGATCCTGTCTCTTTTAGCCACCGCTACATGGGTACATGGCTTGGTATGAATAGGTTGGGTGCAGTCGTACTGGGTAGAGTGGGCTACAGATTATGGGGACCATCCTGGTAACCAGAAAATCACGTGGTCAACTAACATTAACGCGTACCCACATACTCAGTTTCTTTTTTTTTTTCTTTTTTTTTTAAATGATACTAGTGCCGATATGATACGTGAGTTTTGGTACTGATACTGAAATTCTTTTTTTTTAAAGTCCATTTTCTTCTGTTTTACGTTTGTAACTTCAGTGATTGTGTGTTGGGTTTTGAACGCTGCCAAAACGTGGCCTCACTCAACACTGTGCCTGAACACATTCTGTGTTCTAATCCTAAATCTGATTAAACATTTAATACAATCCTCACACATGGACAAAATGAAGAAGTTTTTGATTTGATCCAGTGTCTGAATTATTTGGAGTTTCAATATAGTGTATACTGCAAGGTGTATTGAAATGGACATTTTCTGCATTGTGTCTAGCTCTGATAATCAGTCAAGCCCACAGTCATCAGTATTTGTGTACCCTTCAGTCCACCATACATTGACATACATGTCTGTACTTCTCTGGCAACTTCATCTGAGAAGAGATGCATCACCGGACCCCTCTCCTCATTCTGTCTTTCTGTCTCCTCCTCCTCTCCCTCCTTTTATCACTTCTGTCTGTGCTCATTGTTTATGTTGTCATCTCTCGCTCCGTTGTGAACCAGGGGTGGTGCAGGGCCAAGAGGAAATGACACGTGTTTGACAGGAAGCCGCCTTTGGGACTGACAGGGCAGCCCTCTTTAACTTTGCTCTGCTGCCTGTCCAAGAGCACTAATACACATGTACACACACACCCACACACACACACCAACAACAACATAAGCAGATATAAAGACAGGCAATCATCCTCCATTTTGTCACCTTTAGCCACATTTCCACACTTATGAAAAGAACCACATATCCATCCACACACCTTTGTCTTTCTTCAGTTGTGGGCATGAGACCATGGCAGCTACTGACCCAAGATTGAATGTTATTTTTAGGAAGGTTGTTTTGGTTTGTGTGAAAGCTTATGTGTGTTTGTATAAGACATTACTTAGCTGTATTAATGAAAAATAGAAAGGGATCACTATCAAAATTGGGGTCCGTCCCTTGCTTCATACAGTAACAGTTAATAGACAATAACTAATAGACAAAAGTGGATCTGTAGTATGGAGCCCCCAAACTGACAAGAACACTCTTTAGTTTTCTGTTTAGTTATTTTTTTTTGTCTAAGCACATGATTAATCATCTCTCTATTTTACCCACACAATATTTCCAGTTTTCCTAATGCTAATACAGTGTGACTTGCTAGCTTAACTGAAAACACTGGTCGCTAAACATACGGAGCACCAGCATTTTCAGCTAGCTACCTTGCTGCAGCTAACTTTCTTAATAAAACCACACCAGCCAGTGGAAGTAATGTTAATCCACTCAATAATCATTTTATTGTACAGCATACTGCTGTAGCATCACTGTATAAACTCTTATAACAGCTGCTAAAGCTTTTTATTCAGTAGATCAATCTTAGCTTTCTAAAGCTAATTAGAATTACCATGCTTCTATCTTCATAACGTTATCTTCATCTTCAAGTGTATGTACAGTCTCAGACTGATATTAACGTTTTGCACATGTGTGCGACTCTTCTTTCATAGGTCAAATAAACTAATATAAACACTTCTAATTTGTGTTAGCTAACTAACTTTGTTGAAAAATACAGCAAGCTAGTTAATGATAAATGCAAAAGTGAAATAAATTAACTTTCAATTTATTTTATCAACTGATTAGTGTTCAAGGAAAATGTGAAGCCTCTATTTTATTTACTAATAAAATAAACTAACAGTTATTTATTTATGTAGTCAGTTATATTTTTGTCTCATTTGAGAACTCGTTTTTTGCCTTTTAGCAGTTTTGGGGCTCCATAATGTAATGGTAAATAAGGAAAATAAGAAATGTTTATTTTTTACGTATTAAACTGACCCCCTTTTTCTTACATTTCTTCCTCCTTCACCCCTCCTTCCCTCTCTGGCAGGTCTTGATGCTCATTGACGACGATGCAGACAGTTTCCTGTGCCAGCGTCTGCCCGTCCTCTCCTCCATGTCCCAGCAGGGTGGTGTCGCCACAGCCTACGTCTGCCAGGACTTTACCTGTTCTCTTCCTGTTACTGACCCCCAGGAACTACGCAGGCTACTGCTGGACGGGACCACGGAATTGCAGGCAGAATGATGACTGAATTAAAGAATGCCAGTGTATAAAAAGTCGATACTCTACATTGGTAGGAATAGTTACAGTACCATGAGGTGACTGGGGCTTCTGTCCTTCATTCCAGACCTGAAACTCCAGCCTATTCTTTATTAGCAATACCAGCTAAGTAGCAGGCTTTTTAGCAGGCTTTCAGAGACAATTGATCAGTGGAGCTATATTGAAATTCAGGTGTACAAATGTCCTTATAAAGAAATATGCAGCAGTGGCAGCCTACTGAAAATATGCAGCACTTGTACAAAATGTCCTGGCTTGACTGTTAGCCCAGAAGTAAACTACAGACTCTTAATAGACTATGACCTAAGACCACTTGGATGAATTGGGCCGACAATATTTTACAGATGAACCAATCTGCCCTGTTGTCCTCTCCTAGCCCTGTGTTCCAGCTCCTGCATTCATGTCACATGGATCTGACAGTGGAGGACTGTGTGTGTGTTTCAGTGTATGAAAAAAAGTTGGTTTGCAGGTTTGTATGTACATTATTTTTTAAAGTTTATCGCGTGTGCATTTGATTTCATTTGTAATAACATCACAGTGAACAAGCTGCTCTCCTATGATCCTCTGTTTACCATCTGCTCTCACCCCTGCTTATATGTCTGTTATCTCGAATTCCACGGGAGAGGATTCTTCTCCACTGCTGCAGAGACTCATGCCTCGTGGCTTTTATCTTGAGTTTTAGACAACAACAATACACCGCATATATACGCACAACCCTGAATAATAAAGATATTTCCCTTATAAGCAGTGCCCATTTCATTTTTTGAATGGATGCTTCTGTTTGAAGTTATTCTCTGGGTGCACAGTCATTGTCTTGAAACAAGGCTTTATAAGTGCGATCACTCAAACACAATTGGAAAAAGTTGCTTGATTTAAGATTCCGTTTTCTGTTTTTAGCTTTAAGACTTAAGGAATACTAGAAGAGATGACACAGTATGTTGGAAATTTTTGTGACATATTTATGATATTTATGTTTTTTCTCTCAGTCCAAGATCAGAAAACTCCATCAGGAACGGAGTGAAAGTGTCCCAGCAGTCTGTCTTTCTCTTCCTTTGTACTATAAATACTCATCATACAGAGAGAAACCTACTGTTGTGTATTCTGTTCCTCGTCTCTTCCCCCAGCAGGCTTGATGAAGGTAATGTAAACTCTGTGTGACTGTGTGTTGTAGCGAGAAGGGGCACATGGGAGAGAGTGTGTGTGTATGAAAAAGAGATGGAGACAGATGGACTGCTGATGTTGAGACGAGGGAGTTGGTCTCTGAGGGTCCAGCTCTGGGCTCTGGAAGCAAAGGAGAAGAAGAAGACGGAGGAGGAGAAATGCAGCAAATGTGACGTTTCCATCATGACACAGCAGCAGCCTTTAGCCCTCACCTCGGCCGAGAGGTGAAATGAATCGCTGTCTTACCCACCAACGTACTGCAAGATCACCTAGACCATCTGCACTTGTTTACTTTTGCTTTCCCTCCTCTTTCTCTGTCTCTCTCTACTTTTGTCTGCCAACCGCCCCCCTGCCCCTCCTCTCCCTCTCAGATCTGGCGAGGGCCTTGTCGCCTCAAGAACAAGGGAAGTCATTTTGGCAGACGGCTGCTTCTGTGGAAGAAGAAGAAGAAGAAATTGCCAAGAGAGGAAAAGAGGAAAACAGGGCGAGGAGGAGGAATATGAGGCACAGAGACAGACAGGGAGAGGGATCACTCTGTTCAGTTTAAGCTCTCTCGTGTCCCGACCTCACTTTTCTTAACCTGTCAGATTGTGAACAGTCACGCTTTCTTTTTTTTTTTTTTTTTGGCACTTTGGGGCTTCTTTTTCATTCATTTCCACCAAAGTTTACCACATTCTTAATATCTCCCCCCTCCCTCCCTCAGTATCTCACCCTATCATCTTGTACCAGGTTGGGACCGCTCTATCTTTGGTTACAGACACACTCGTGTCTCCCCCTCTCAATACCTCTGCTGTACTAAAGCTCTGTAAGCATGTTAGAACCGCTGTCTTCTCATTTATTCAGTCTTTCTCCTGTATACGCACCATTTGTTATCTGCCTCCCTTCTTGAATTCCATCTCTCCTCTCATTATTGTTCTGCACTAATTGTTTTGATGAGCTGCACAAGCTAATTTTTAATTAGCTTTGAGACTAGTGGTTGACCCCAGCGAACCTGTTGACCCACTATTTATGAAGCTGTAATATGTGCTACAGATCAGCAAAGATAGTAATAATGACTTTATTTGTATAGCACTTTTCATGTCTATGTTTGCATGTTGCAACAAACATAGTGCTGACATGCATTAAACAAAATGATATAAAATAATAAATAAGCACTGTGGTTTGTGAATGGTTTTTCATACCACAGTTTAGGTGCCATGGCAGCAAATGCTCAGCCATCCTTGGTTGCAAATCAAGGAAGAGCTAGAAGAGCTATTTCTGCTGACCTAAGTGTGCACCTTTGTACAGTATGGGCTGAATAGGTCAGAAATAATACCTTATAGGTGTTTCATAGAATTTAAAATTTTAAACTATTCTTGCAGCAATGGGAAGCCAGTGAAGGGATGCTAAAAAAGGGGTAATGTGTTCTCTTGTAGTTTGTGTTGAAAGCCTTGCAGCTGCATTTTTGACCAATTAAAGACGATTTGGTGCCTTTTTTACTAAGTGCTGATTATAGAGAGTTACAACAATCAAGATGGGATAAAATTAAGCATTGAATAACTTTCTCCAGGTTAGACAGAAATTATTTGATTTTAAAGATACTTCTCAAAGGGTAAAAAGACTAGTCTACAGCCATGCTAGCGGCTCTGTGAGGCTGTACTTAGGTACAACTGTGCTTTTAGCTAAATGCTAACACCAGCATGGCAACATGCTCACAGTGACAATGCTAACCGGCTGATGTTTAGCAGGTATAATGTCCACCATGTTCACCGTCTTTGTTAAGCGTGTTAGCATGTTAACAATTGATAATTAGCACTAAACACAAAGTACAGTTGAGGCTAATCGGAATGTGATTAGTTTTGCAGGTATTTGGTCATAAACCAAAGAATTGGACAAATGAATCAGATGATGGTGCTAGATGAAAAGTTACGGGATCACCTATGTGATTACAATTCATCCTCCGGACATGAATTTGTGTACCAAATGTCATGGCAATGACATGAACTCACTCTCTCAGAATCAGAAATACTTTATTGATCCCTGAGGGGAAACTCTTTTGTTACAGCTGCTCACTATCACGTCAGTGCACACAGGGATAGAAGTACTAAGCAAATCTAAATAACGGCAACAGGCAGCATGCATGTTGGCGCATGCGTTCTCAATACAGTTTCATGGCAATCCATTCAAAGCTGTTGAGGGTCTAGACTAAAGTGGTGGACGGACTGCTAAAAATGAAACCATACATAGTGATTGAGTAAGATGTTATGATCAGCAGTGTCGAATGCAAACATACGGTCAAACTGGACTAAACAAAAGCCCGCTTTGGATGCTACGTGGAGGTCACTTGACACAAAGCAAAGCCTAAAACCAGATTGGAAATTTCCAACAGACTGTTGGAATTCATGTAGCGAAGATAATTTACACATACAACTTGTGTGTGTGTGTTATTATTTTCTGTTTTAAATGGCATCGTTTGTGGGGGTGAGCGATAATTCGCAATTTCCAAATGCTTTAGATCAAATTTGTGTATACACTACATTCATGTGTATGTGTTGGATGTAAAGTATGAAACTAAGCTATGTACTTTGTGTTATATTTGCAATTATAGAAACATGTGTGATGTAATCTCATACTATTTGAATGGGACTAAGTTTGGTTAGTGCAAGTGACTTTGTGTTTATTGCTATTTACTGTATATACGTATGTGTGTGCGTAGGGGTGTCATGATATACCGGTATTGACGTGATATTTAAAAATGAAATATTGATGTCATGGTAATAATACACATATGATAATATTGTGTAAATAATCCAACGCCTCTTAAATCATTTCCGTTTCTTTTTCCGTTCTCGCTTTGTCATAGTAATGCACCATAACGCTGGTTGCCACCTGCCATAAAACAGAAAAAAGATGAATTTGAATGATAGCATAAATTTTTTTCTTCACATTTTCTATAGATATTGCAATAATATTGTTATCATGAATTCTTTTGACCACAATACTTGTGTAGTGAAAATCGGATATCGTGACACCCTGTGCGTGCGTGTTTTTCATCATTTTGTTATGATTTTGGATTGGAACATTGTTTAGTCATGCCACAGTCTGCGTGTGTGTGTGTGTGTGTCTGTAAAGCAAGGCTATCTAAGGTTGTGTGTGTGCTATGGTGCTTGCTATCAGATATGGCTGCTCTGTTTCAGTCTGTCTGTGTGATAATGAGGCCACAGGGGGCTGAGAACAGTGACACACTAACTTGGAGAGAGGAGGAACATTCAGAGGTGTGTGTGTGGGGAGACACGGATGCTCTTATTCTACTCTTCTGTCATCAAGCTGAAAAACCAGATGCATCTTGAAAACCTCTCTCTGCTCTGGTGTTGTCTACCAGAACATTTCACAACTTTCTAATTAACTTCATTTACAAAACATACATACATATATATAAAAAATAAAACTTTGTCCTTCACCCTCCGCGGGTGGTCTCATCCTTCAAGCTCGGGTCCTCTACCAGAGGCCTGGGAGCTTGAGGGTTCTGCGCAGTATCTTTGCTGTTCCTAGTACTGCACTTTTCTGGACCGAGATGTCTGGTGTTCTTCCATGGATCCGCTGTAGCCACTCCTCCAGTTTGGTGGTCACTGCCCCGAGTGCACTGTCGCCTTCACCTTCCTATATATATATATATATATATATATATATATATCTAAGTTTTTGTATTTTATTCACAAAGTGAGTTGCAAAAGTGTGTTCCATGTATGTGCTTTTATGTGAAAACAGTTAATATATCTGAGGTGTGTAATCACTCAAGTGAGTGTTTGTTTTATTTGTGTGTGTGTGTGTGTGTGTGTGTGGTAGTGTGTGAGTCAGAATAGGTATCCCACCAACAGTGCCTTTCTGATAAGCCCAAGAAACTCCAAGAGGAAAATCGATACTTCTGCTCATCAACCCAGGCTGGAACCTTGGTGATTACACTCAGACCACACACAAATACAGACACACACACAAAGCAGATACAAAAGAGGGAGAGAGCCCTTGGAATCCAAATGTCTTGATGTACCTTACTTTCCCAATGTAAATGATGCTGTTGATGTGGATTGCAGAGTGGTGATACGCAGGACATGGTCACCTCCTCTTTCTTTTGGCAGGAATGGCTTTATGCTTTCATTAGACCACACAGTATCAGCCTGAGCCAATAAACGTGAAGCTTCTGGTCCCAAAATGAGCATTCGCAAAAATTTGGAATTTTATCCCACTTAGTATGTGATCGAGCAAGACGACCAATTCTGCGGCTAGGATGCTTCACAAGGCCACAACAGAAAAACTACCATGTCAGAATTGTCTTTTCTCACCTTGTTTGACATCTACGATGTGCTCCCCATTGCTTCGGACACCATGGTTGGCTGATCCTGCAAGTCTGTCTTTTGCTCCTCTTGCCCAGTCACCTTTGCACATCATGCAGGCTGTGAAAGCTACAGAATGACTGGTTGGGGTTCATTGTGTAATCTCTCAGCCAAGTCATGGAAAGAATTTAATGTGTTTTGGCACTATGGGGCAGCAGAACAAGCTAAAAACACAACATTAACATATTTTATTAAGTGATTAGCTAACAGTTGATCGACTACACATCCAGCACACACAGAGCAACGTTAGCATTCGCATATGGAGTCGTGTTTCTGTCCACCTCATGAATGTAACTCCAATATTCACTCCTCTGTTAGCTCTGTTTTGATATCCAACAACTCTTGAGAGAAATATACGGCTCTTTAGCTGCTGAATGCTTCACTAGTTTACCAGCTAGTTGCTGTTTTTGTCTGCCTGCCGTTTGGTGCTGGACAGGTTGTGTACAGTGGGTTTATTAGAGCTTTTTTGCTGTAAACATCTTCTTGCTGCTACTGGAAACAAGATTGATGAAAATGGTACCACTGAACCAAAACAGTAAAGTTGCGGGAAACCAAAACAATGAAAACATAAAACATTCTTCGGAGCTGAGGGAAACTGCAGAGTTGTGTAATAATTCTATGTAGGTTGATCACTACAAGCAACCCTTTTCAAATTACACATATATTTGATCCATTATTAGTACAACAATATTGATTAGTGCAGCTTTAAGGCACCATGGTCACCTAATCTGGCATAGTCACCATCTCGCATTAGTCACTCAAAAGACATTTAAGCCACTGGTATGACTGTGCCTTGGGTACAAAGCTGTAGCCCCCAACACTTTGAGCTGGTCATCAAAAAACAAATAGAACAGGTGCTGATTTTGCTCATTATTCGAGTAGAATTGTCTTCTCACTTCCTTAATTAGCCATAAAGATTGATGGGATTTTGCTTATGCCTTTAGATATTGATTTTGTTGTGATTTTGTTGATGCATTTTGTACCTCCCTTAAATCAGCAGTCTTCAAAAAAGAAAGTTAGACACACCACTTTTTTTTCATTTTCCTTTCCCTGCCAAATTTGACCCCTCGTGGGTTATCAGAATACTATTGTTGTTGGAGGTGGTGATGAAGGTGAAGAAAGATGTCTATGGGGTGCCCTGGTAGCTCACCTGGTAGAGCGCGTGACCCATGTACGAGGCTGAGTCCTTACCGCGGCGGCCCCAAAAAAATAATCTTAAAAAAAAAAGAAAGAAAGATGTCTATCCACATTCATCATCACTTTCTGTGGAGTGAGCGGGAGGGCTAGGCGGATGGAAACCATAGACTGTATAAAACATGGATGGAAACAGACACAACATCATGACAAACCACGCATTTCCACTTTACAGCATCATACAGTACATGGCACTTAAACAGTGTGTTGGTGTATTTATGTCTGTCACCCTATTTCCCACTCTCCTAACCCCTCTGTCTCACCCCCTTCTTGTCTTGCTCTCGCTTTGTGACATTTTCGCCAACACTGTATGTACATGACAGAAGTGGGAGTGCAGCAGTGTTGGATCATGGCTCGGACTATATCGGCTGCAGCAGCATGTCAAAAGCAGTCATGAGCAGTGGAGTGCATCCAGCCAGATGCTGTCGGGCCATCTGACGTCCAGGGTGGAGGTAGAGAGGTAATTGAGTTATCGTCACAGTCTAAATGGAAAAACACTGAATTGGTCCTTGAAATTTCAACACACAGTGTGCATGTATTTAGCCCCTTACTTTTGGCTATTTGTGGAAGGATTTTACATTTGGACATAATTTTAACTTTTTCTATTGTTGCACTTACTAAGTGTCCTGTATGTCTTTCCAGCAAATACAGTATTTTGATGTTGAACTGATGCTACTGTGGTCTCCAGCAGTGAAAACCTTTTATATGTACAGAAAGTATTGCTTCAAAAGGAAAAATTATTAACATACAGTATATATTTGCCCACATCTGCAACACTTTTTAGTCAAAGAAGCAGTGTGGCTCTAGTAATGGTAATGTCGGTCAATGTCTACCATTTTGGTCCAGACTGAAATATCCGAACAACTACTGGATTGAATTCCCATGAAATTTTGTAGGCATTCAAGTTCCCAGAGTATGACGCCTTTTCATCTAGCACCACCAGCAGGACAAGATTTCCACTTATTCAGTGAAATATCTCAACATTTACTAGATGGATTGGCTCAAACTTTTGTTCATGGTCTCCAGAGGATGAGTAGTAACAACTTTAGTGATCCATTAACTTTTCATCTCCATCATCAGGTCAAAATTATACATATTTTTAGTACTTTGGTTTATGATATATACTTGCCAAACTAAAGACATTCCCATCAGCCTCAGCTGTAGCCTACATTGTGTTAAGTGCTAATTAGCAAACGTTAGCATGCTAACACACTAAACTAATATAGTTAACATGGTAAACATTTTACCTGCTTAACATCAGCATATTAACATTGTCATTGTGAGCATGTTAGCATGCTGATGTTAGCATTTAGCTCAGAGCACTACTGTGCCTAAGTAGAGCCTCATTGAGCTGTTAGCATGTCTGTAGATGGTGCAGACACATCTAGAGGCACCGGACCACTGAACACTCTGGCGAGTTGGGCGGTGTTTGGTTTTGGATTTTCAACATGGTGGCAGGGTCAGAAACTGTCTCATATTGCAGCTAAACAGTACACTAAAATATATTTCTGAAAACATTTGAGGCGAGAAATAGGCAATGCAGTAACATAATCTTGATTCATATTTGATCAGCACTGCCTGGTTCAGGTCGAGTAGTGTTTATGCAAATTCAGATACGGCAAATGTTCAGGCAACTCGCCGCAGGGTATCCGTCATGCACCGCACAGCCGGATCTCCTGCTCTCCGTAGAAAATGAATAGGATCCGTCAACTTGACATCAGTCAACAGATCCAGTGTGTCTGCACCGCTTGTCTTTTTTTTTCTCACCTAAATATGTTTATTTTTTACAATTTAGTATCATTGTTAAAATGATTCCACCCAATCTCATTTGTCACACACTTATGGTGTACAGTATTTACGTTGGACCTTTTTTTTTTCTTTCTTTCAAAAATGTTATACAGTCTGGCTAAATGTAAATATCTTATTTCCATCTCAACATGTATTTTGCACCTTCACCATTCATTTCCTCTCATGGACAGCACGTGATCTAATACAAAATATGAAATATTTTAATAAGTATACTTGTATGCATGTACCTGTAATTCAGTGCTGTAAGCCTGTCATAAAATAGCCTGTAAAAATTTAAACATAACAGTTTGATATGTGGATCTTTTCTGGAAGCAGATTTTACTTTACTTTACTTCCTGTCATAAAAGAACACACACACACCTAATATATATATATATGAACATGATTTTTTTAAAGGTGAAGAAATCCCCTTTTTAAAGGAGAGTGTGTGTGTGCCTTTGTCTTGCCTCCCTCATGAACTAATATTGAATCGGACAGCTCATCATAGCTGGTAACAGCAGCTCAGTTCACTTCCCCTCTTTCGGCGCTGTGTGCAGCTGACACCGGAGAGAGAAGTAATAATATGTATGTGAGGAGACAGAGAGTGAGGAGAATGGGGCAAATTAAGGAAGAAAGAGTCAATAGGTCAGTTAGTTGCCAGAGGAAACACTGTATGGATTTTTATTACTGTATCTTATATTATTATGGTTTCAGTGATGTGTAGAATACTGGCTGTTTTCCTTTTGAGGTGGGAGTTCCTGTAACTTGTTTTATTGCCCTCGTTCAGTCACTTTGTGTGAACGTTATCACAGCCCCTCTGTTGTTGTGTTGCCTTTTTCCAGCTGCTACACTGCACCATAAAGCTGCTCAGTGGATATAAACTACTGCTCCAGTAGAGATATTATTAAACAATGTCAGGTGAGATTCCTTTTCCCTCATGAGAGCAAGAAAAACCATTTCAGAGCCACTACACCATTCTATAAATTATACCATGAAGCCTAATGTTTCAAATACACCTGTCAATGTGACAGGTGTAGTTTTTTAAATGCATGCAGCTTGGGCCTGTGTGGAAGCCCATTACAGCCAGAAAAAGAAAAAAAGAAATGGATGAAATGTTAGCAGTGACAAAAATGGGAAATGTTAGGCTCACTTGCCTTCTTGAGTTAAATGAGAAGATCAATATCGATCTCATATCAGTACGCTAAATATGAAGCTCCAGCCACCAGCCGCTCTGTCCAAAGTCGTACACAAAGAGAAATGTAAAAATGACAAGTTGTGTCGCAACTTTCAAGCAACTTTTTTTTTTTTTTTTTAACAGCCTAGCGACAAATCTAGCGACTTTTTGGGGCAGACCTTAACTCCTCTCCCTTGATATGACAGGCTTTAGCTACTTTCCGTTGAAAATAGTTAGCAACACTGGTTGTCCTTTTATAAATTTTTTGCAGGCTTTTTGTGCCTTTAGTTGACAGCAACAGCTGAAGAGAGGCAGGAAGGGGGGTGGACATGCAGCAAAGGGCTGCAGGCTGGAATCGAGCCCCGGCCGCTGCGGTAAGGACTCATGATACTAACTGACTTAGTACGATTATATTTATTTTTTCCTTCCTAACTTTTCATCCATTTTTTTTCCTTTCCAGGCAGAAATGGGCCTCGATAGCCTTGCCACTGGTGTTTTGTGAAGCGTGTTAGGAAGACTTAAACTGGCATTTGAGGTCATATGCACCACATTCGTGTAGTATTGGGTTTCTTCAAGGTCATTCAGCTGGAGTAACTCAATCATCAAATGTCTCTTTGCATTCACAGCCAGCCAAGTGTAATTAGAGCTGCTATTGATTAGAGTGTGCTCCCACTGAAAACCTAAGTTAAAAATGTTTATAATAGGAAAGTTAAATAATGGAACTTGCCTGCACTTTACTGCAAGTCACTTTTAATTTGAGTGAGCTAAATGTGTGTTATGAAATTTTAAAACAGACATCATCAACAGAGGAAATTGATCTCATATTTTCTCATTCGCCATGAAAGAGAAGTACATTAATCTTTGTGTTTTATTGTTATTGGATGAAAAACAAATTCCTAGAAGGGCTTTACTGTAATTAGGGAGTGACTCATGCAGGTTTTTATTCACTATTTATTTATTTATTTTTTTTTATACTTGTATCCACTCATAGCTGCTGATGGGCTGAGACACAAAGAAAAATAGAAACAAAGTGGAGTGAAGAAGAAACAGAGTGAGCACTCTCTTTTCATCTGCCTCTCTTCTGCACTTCCCATAGATTTATCATGTGTTGCCAGGCCCGGTTTGTGTGGTGGGTTGGGAGGTAACTAGAGCGATGGAGGCTGAGGGGGAACGGGGCAACTAGTTCATCATGTTAGCCTAGTTAGATGAAAGCAGAGAGAAAGAGATGCTCATTAAATCCTTCCTTCCCCTCTGCCCAACTCTACTTTTCCCCGTTTTCCTCCCCGGTTCAGTCCTCTTCCCTCTTACTCAGTGTCACAGTTTTGCGTCATGTTTGGCGAGAGAAACATAAGCTGTTGCACAAGACACCCGGGTAATTATAAGCTTCCTGTTGCTCATTTTCTCCTCTTAATTGGAATCATTGTCAATACTGGTGAGAGGTAGAATCTGACATCATTGATGTCTTATGTGATCATTATTGGTTTGCCAGTTGCTGAACCAAACTGCCACAGACCGGTGCCAGGCTGATTAAGAATCAGAAATACTTTACTGATCCCCGAGGGGAAACGAGGAATAGAAGTACTAAGCAACTCAAAATATAATACACTATAATACAGCTAAGATAAATTAAGGAATAAAGTGGATATAAGTATAAAAGCCAAAATAAGTGTAAGTACAAAAGTGGATTTACAGGTAGTAATAGTGCAATAATGAGTACTGTCAAGTTAAGTGTAGTTTTTTAGATTATTATGAGACGGTGGATATTGCACAGCAGTAATAGAAGTATGGATAAATATCAATAAATTAAACTGAAAACAGAGAATATTGCACAATTATTTCAAGTATTGCAGAGATGTTAATGATCCAATGTCCAGTTTAATGACTTAGGTTCATACAGACTGACACTTAGAGGGAGGAGTTAAAGAGTTTGATGGCCACAGGCAGGAATGACTTCCTGTGGCGCTCTGTGGTGCATTTTGGGGGGATGAGTCTTTCGCTGAAGGTACTCCTTTGTTTGACCAGCACGTCCTGGAGCGGGTGGGAGACACTGTCCAAGATGGCATGTAGTTTGGCCAGCATCCTCCTCTCTGACACCACCGCCAGAGAGTCCAGCTCCACGAAGTTCCACTTAAAGGTGAGGGGTAACAGAGTGTAGGGTCAATGTGGATAAAAATATCTTTATGCTGCTCTTTTGTGTGGTATGTTTATTGGTCTCTTTATGTTATCTAAACTATATTTACTGTAGTAGTATTGTTTTATGCTGCCTTCCTGAACAGGTCTCCCCTTAAAAGGGGGTTTTCTCAATGACGCTTTCACCTGGTAAAATAAAAAACTCTGTTAAAATGGTCAGTTTGTTCATGCAGCCAGCTGAGGTGAACTGAAATCAGTGTCGTAGCTTTACACGCATGCACAGTGCCCGCACACACACAAACTCCAAGTATCCATGCCTGTCTTCATGTCCGAGCCCTTGACATTTCCTTGACATTTGATGACATTTGTGGACACATGTAAAACTAAACTGCTGGATTTGAGAGTTTATCAGAAACGGAAGGAGAATAGTGATGGCCAAATGTCAACAGGCTCCGGCCATCTGTTGTTATGGCTCCAGCACTGAGGTGAAGTGCACTGTGGGACAGTGTGACGGTGGTCACTTCTGCTGTGTCATGGCTCAGAGTCAGGTTGCTGCTTTGGGGGCTCCGGTCTATGGCTTCGTAGACACAATGAACTGGACACTGTCTGAGAAGGATTAGTCGTTAGAGTCCCTGAAAACTTTTTCTAGTCTTAAGTATTTGTCGATAACTAAGTGTTTCTAACTAAATAAGCGTCCATCAAAGGAAAAGTTTGGAAAAATGCATCCTTAGCTATTATCTATTAAGAGTTTGTAATTCAAACACTCAGTTTATCTGCTTCAGATTATTGATCAGATTTGATTGTCAGTGGTCTGGAAACATAAGCAACCAACAACACAACTCATCACATTTGGTGTCAATATTGCTAAATCCTGATTGGTGGTCAGATGTATGAGACATTACTTTTTTAAGAAAATCATGGACACACACACACACACACAAATGCATAGAGCTCTCAATTAAAATAACCAAAACTGTTATGTAACTTTGGCAGCCTTTTGCCATTTTCACTTCCAAATACTTTTGGCTAGTATGGGGGTTTCTTGAAAACCTTAAAGTCTTATTGCCTAAATGCTCTCATCCCATCTGACTTCATTTTTAGCAGTGTTGCTGCTTTCCCAGATCTCAACAATGAACTTGGTGAGTACAATGTTATTATCACCAATAGATATATGACTATACAGAGGTACTTAGGTTTGTTGTGCTTTGCCACCTTGCATCACTACATCAGTGCTGTAAACAATGGGGGCAGAGCACTTTCTACTGGACAATGTAATTCAAACTACTTTAAACACATTTTCTGTAGTGCACATTCTCTTTACATATAGGCCAACATATATGACAATATCAATATCCCTCCTCCCTTTCCTTTCTGTGCATTGCACTACAATCAGCAGACCGACATGTTTATCATTAGGTCTCTCAAATACAAATGAAAAGCCAAGACCTGGACCAAAATACCAGCAACCAGATTATATTATCCATATTACTGTGTGTCTTTATATTCTACAAATACAGCATGTGGTCAGTATGTTTCCTTCTGGGTTGAATTCACATTTCTGGAGATGGTGAAAGTCAGGTCACCATATCTTCTGTGCATCATGATGATGTCATATTTTGAAGGACAATGATTCATACAATAACAGTGAAGTTGCAACAAACTGTTGCATAGTAAACCTAAAACAATTTTCATTAAATTAAATAAATAATTGAATTAATTAAATTATGAATTCAATTGCATTCAATAGTCTTTTAAGCTGTTTAGCTACCTGATGGTTTAAACTGAGAACTCCTCATAATTCTGACTTCAGTAGGCTAATTTTCAGGGAGAATTGTGGAAAAATTGAGTTAAAAAACAAAACAAAAAACGCACACTTGTTTCCTGTCTGTACAATCAGCTGTAACCAAACCATTCACAGTCTATCTTAGATTTTTTTTGCTCTACCACACCGTATTCATTTCTCTGTTTGGAAATAAAAACATCATGCTTCAGGAGCTACTTTTAGGAGACAGGCAGTTGCTCCCTGGCGGTTTTTGGATGAAGATGCAGAGTGACGACTGATTTCCACTGTATAAACTTCAACTTAATAGCCGACCAGTTTGGTGTGTACAAAACCATAGAAGTCTGTGTACTTCTGCAAGAGCCTTGTGCTGGTGGCATGTGATTGAATTTAAGTATCTACTCTGGATAACGAGTGCGTAATTGCACATCGCTTTGAAATGCGCACCACTTCCTCAAACGAGTTAGAATGACATACCGGCCCTGCTGCCTTCAGATGGCTGTAGACATGTAATTCCAACTACGATTGCATAGACTGTTAACCACTAATGCATTTTTATTTGTTTCAGTTGCCTGACAAATGAACTAGCCTACTAGAGTTCAGAGGCCAAAAGGGCAGGTGCTTGAGAACCACCTGGGGTCTATCTGTGACACCTGGCAGGGCTGAATAAAACTGGGCGGTGTGACAGTCAGTCTCTCTGCTCCTTCACATGTCAGCACTGTTAAGAGGGTCTGGTGAATTCATGCCATTGACCAATTTCAAAGTTGAACTCTATGCGAAAGCACAGTGCAAATTTGCTTTGCTTTAATGGAATCATTTTGCAGCAGGTCCATTGAAATGAATTGATTAGAAAATTTGCTTTTGCAAATGCTGGTTGTGACCGAGCCTCAAGAAGGTAAAAGCAAAGCAAGCACATAATGTTTGAGTAAGGAGGAAAGACAGAACGGGGGGCATCAAAGGAACAATCAGAAGAATATTCAGCAGCAGCCAAAGGAATATAACAACTGTTACATGTGTACACACACATGCTGCCTGGCATCATTTTCAACTTTTGATTGCTAAAGTCATTTTAATTGTAGAGAAGTTAATGTACCATAGCCTTGCATGCAAGCCCCATACAAGATTCCTTATCAGCAGCAAATCACCTCAAAGCGACATTCCTTTCAAAAGTTCCTCCTACACTGCTGGTGAAATTGCAACCAGCTAGGCCTCTCTGATGGAAACGATATTAAGAGATTTTGTATGACAGATGCCGAGACAGACGATGATTGTTAACATATGGAGCTTCCTGATTCAGTCCCGCTGTGACTGAGTGAAAGACCAATATAGACACTCAGCGTTGCCAAATTCTTTAAACAGCCTCACACCCACTCATCATGAAGCTTAGATATGGTGAGAAGGAGCAATGATGTTGGAACAGTGCGACAAGGAACAACTGACAGGGGACATACGCATATGTTTTTAGCCATGCTGGTGGCATGGCCCTAGGGATTGCACTGTCTGTGTACCAGAGTGAATTATCTCAACACCCATTGGATGGATTGCCAGTCGGTCTGTCTGTCTCGGAAGATACTGCCCAGAGAAGGGTGTTGCAGGGGAGTGAATGGTATCTGTAACAGCAGAGTCTGGATGGATAAATAAGTGGAGGATTAGCTAGATAATGTGGATAAACTAAAATTGGAAAAAGGCACTCATTCACCTTCATTTCTTTATGAAGGTGAATGAGCGGCTGTTAACATTGAAAATATTGACTTACTTTATGATCCTCGCAAGTTGATGTTGATGATTGACCATCTTGTTAAGTCACAGCAACCCCGTGAGTAGGATCTGTCACTAGTGCAAATAATTTCAGTAGCTTTGATCTGTCTTCGCAGGAATAGGTGGCCTCGCATTGCACAGAATGCAAGCAAACAGCTTCTCATTAAAGCCGAACCCCTCTGAGATTTACTGTTAATTTCTGCTCATACATACGCAGATAACAACTTTGATGTTCTGCGAGCGGCGTGTGGTGTATTGATGATTTGATTACTGCTGCATTTCCATTGACTGGCTGTCATGCTCTACAGCTGGGATGGCTTGTGTAATGAGAAGACATACTGTAGCTTACACAGATAAAATCACTTCATTGCGTAGGGTTCACTGGAGGTTTGTTTCCCAACATCAACAGGATGCAATCATTCACACTTTATTGAAAATATCACTTTGACTGTATATTTTGAGAAGTGTGCTGCTGTGTGGTTGCCAGGTTGTTTGCATGTAGAGAATGGATGTTTTAGTCCAAGCAGTTTGGATAGAGGAAACTACTATTTCTCTATAAAACATAATAGGCTTTTTTATCAGCCACAGCCACTTGGGGGCAGCAGAACAAGCTGTAAACAACATAACACACATAACACAACAGTGACATAGTATCACCATATATAAAATTGTCATTGCCCATAAATTGCCTATTTCCCATCCAGAACCTGCCACCAGACTAAGATGAGCTAAAACGCTCAGTGGACCAGCCGGGAGCTGCAGAGGTGTGTGTGATAATTCTCTGTGTCACTACCAGCGACCGCTTGTCCAGGGATAAGCTAGTCAACATCCCACATACTTCCATCGAAGCGTAATGTAAATCGCGTATTTGCGGAGCTTGTCTCTCAATCACACGCTCTCACACTTGTCAGGTGTTTGTCTGTTTGAGCTCCTCGTGGCATTCGTTGATTTTATTTCCTCCATGGCGGTAAAACACGTTACAAGAGATGTCAGAAACTCCTGTGGGTGAAACTGGGCTAAACACTTTTAGAGATGACTAACTCTAACAGACACACTATCAACGTACTTGATGAAAGTCACTAGCCTAGCAACATTAAGGTTACAAACAACCCCTAATGCAACATTCTCTCCATTCAAAAAGAATATCTGATGTTGTGAATATGTAAATGTCTATACAACCCTTACTTTTTCAAATGTCATTTCCAGAAAATGGCTAAAAATACAAAAATAAGACTCAGATTGGAATAAACCGGAATTATCCTTTAAATTCATGTGGGTATTTGCACTGTTCTACCAAGTTACACACACCCTTAATTTCATCAATAACCCATTACATAATAGCTGCCATATTTAATGACAGAACCAAGGCATAAACCTTAGCAGGCATGTCACATCTGCAAGCTACTTCACAGACTCCCGGCCCCTTAAAATAAGATTGATAAAGTAGAAGTGGAATTCCTTTTTGATGAGACATCTAAACTCTAAACAGCGTTGTGACCACAAAGAACATGGATAAAAGGTGCAGATCATTTTTCTTCTGGACATTTTGCAGCCGAGAGCGAACACTTGCGTGGCTTCTCGCTATTGTGGCCGTAACTCTCTCCAGACCGCTGAAAAAAGCCGAAGGCCAGCCACATTGTCGACACACATACACACAGCCATCTCTGTCTCCCTCTCTCGCTACCTCTCTCTCTCTCAGGTTAATGAAGTGCGACCGTTCTGACAGGAGAGACCTGCTCAGAAAACCCACAGAGGAGCGGGTTACACCCTCCAAAGAAAACAGACACACATGCAGTCAGGCATCCAGGAATGCCTCGACTCAGTCTTTCTATCTGATGGCATCAGTCCTGGGTGTGTGTATCTGTGTTACAGGCCTGAGTTTTCAGTGGCTTCTCCCACGAAACGATACTGCATCTGTTCCCCTGGTACCACTCCCCTCCTTCCCTCTGATCTGTGTCCAGATGACATTCCTGTCTGGCCAGCTTCATCACAGTCCCACGATGAATGAAACAGCCTCATTTACATAATAAACTGCTGGAGCTGGAGACGCAGGAACGAAAGGAAACCCACTTGAACTCTAGACGCCCATGTGAACTCTGTGAGACACCATGTGTTTGTTGTTGTTGGAGTGAAAAGGCCACATTTACTGCGCAGATCATTAAAGTATGTGAAGATATTCATTTTTATTAGATAAATCGAGTTTAGCATCCTTAGATGTTGTGAGATAGACAAACATGTATTGGTGAAAGTCATCTTAGCGTCATTGTTTTATCTGTAAGATATGATGTACTGGTGAAATTAGATTTAGCTCCACTATCTTTGTGAAATAGAAAGTGTAATAATAATAAAGTTTCCAGATAGTTTTACCATCATTCGATGACTATTTTACTGTATCTTGACAACTTAAGTGGAAGACACACTGCTGCCCCTAGCACCGACAGGAAGCGTCAGTAGTCTTCATCCTCAGAGGAAAATGATTGTCTCTACAAAATTATATGACAATCCATCCAATAGTTGTTGAGATATTTCAGTCTGAACCAAAGTGGTGGACCAACCAACATACCGACATTGCAACCCTAGACCCACGTCACTAGTGTGGATAAAATGTTAGGGACCCCCTGACCTTTTGTCTAGTGCCACCATAAAGTCACATTTCCCCCACTGATCAGTGTGTGGTTCATGAGAACATTTCTTGAATACAAAAGGCCATTTGCAGTGTGTATTCATGCTCCCCAGAGGATGACTCCCCATGTTTTGGGTTTTAATGTGAGCTTTCCCCTCAGGCAAAATTTCCACTTGTACGCAAGAAATGACAAAATCTAACGGGGCCAGACGCTGTCAAGTGTATAAGCTCTTGCCTTTCCTCTAGTGCCAGCATTAGCAAAAATACTTCATTTCTAGCCCCTCAACTGATTTCACAAGAATTTCAAAAACTGTCAGTCTGTTTTTTGTTTAGGTCAGAACTTAAGGGGTGCAATGAACATTACAGCTCTCAGGGGCTGCTGCCAGTTCTTACCGTAATACCAGATGAAATGATCTATCTATATTGCTAAATTGGTCTGGTAAATGCTATCGTAAAATAAATAAGGAAATTAGCAAACTAGGGTTATTTAAATCGACACAACCAATAAGATCAACATTACTTAGAAACACTGCGCAGCTGCATACACCCGTGGGCCGGATCTGGTAGTCACGGCTGAGTTCCAGCAATGTGAGCAGTCATAAGGTAGTTTTTGAGTGAGTTTCAGCTTGTTGCTTAATGGGCCAGATGTGGCCAATACACAACAGCATGACGGTTTTAGGGTTAGTTGCGATGTGTTGCAGACGGGTCAGACATGGCCCACACAGCACTGGTTTACTGGTTTGTGGCTGAGTTTGGCCTATTTGTATTTGATCCACGTACGAGCAATACACAGCACGCTAGGTCTCAAGTAAGTTTCAGCGAGTAGCGCGTGCGCAATGTTTAGAGCTCTTTTTTTTAAACAAAAAAAAAAAAAAAAACATCTACAGTAGGTAATGCCTATATGCTCTGATGTTTAAGCTATTACTGGACACTAATCTTAAATTGCCATTTTATTATTTTATCACTATATTATTTTATTACATACTATTTTTGAGGTGATAAATAGTAGATAAAGAGGAAAGAAAATATCAAGCTGAGTTGCCCCATCTAACCAAGAGTGTAATTGGTGGCCCCTGCTGGTTGAACCTGTGCGTCTGAGGGCTCATCTGCTGGCCCCTCACAGAAGGCTTGGCTGGACTCAGCGGTGACTGCTAAGTAAATACCACTTTTCAATCTAAGTAAAAAAAAACAAACAAAAAAAACATGTCATTAGTATCTTTGCAGTTAGCCAAGCCAAGTAACTTGGCTAACTGGAAAGCTTATCAAAGCACCTAGCATAAGTGTTTAGCATCAGCTTGTCTGGGCTAGATCAGGTAATATTAGGCAAACCAACACATGTTAGTGTAAAACTGTGTTAAGATCAAAAGCCTGATTAATTGTGTTTGATATGCATTAATGTTGAAAGTGTGAAAAATGTCTAACTTGTTCAAAGGTACATGGTACATATAACTAGCTAGCGGCTGAACTGTAGTTCCCTAGGTTCCTCATTATTGCAAGTAAACAAAAATGCTGTTTCCTTAACAATGGACGTGTGAGATTATTTCATTGGTGAGTTAATGAGTTAAAATGTGTATTTGGATTTTGTTTTCCAATTCGTGTTAGCTGAAGGAAGCTAGATTTTACCTGAGGTCAGAAGTTGGTCCACATTGTAGAGGTGACATTTTGCTCTGTAACAGTTACACCAGTGGGAGTAAATATTGAATCTTTACGCAAGACCTAGTTTGTGTGGTGCAACCTGTTTTCATTTATTAATGCGTACATCTTATCTAATCTCTTGATGAACACTTAATGAACTTATGAACAGCTGGTGCAACCAGCTGCGGAACAGCTTCAATGCACCTAAACATTTATTTTCCAAGACTCTGGAACTCTACTGGAGGGATGAACTACATTCTTCCAAAAGATATTTCCTCATTTGGTGTTTCGATGATGGCGGTGGCGAGTGCTGTCTATCATGTCGGTCCAAAAACTCCAAAAGGTGTTCAGCTGGGTTGAGATCTGGTGACCGTAGCATACGATTCGCTGATGAACTATAATGGCGAGACATTTGGAAATTGAATCACTTAGAAATGTGTACATGTCCACAGACAGCAAGGATGCTGTGTGAAGCAAGGAGTCTCTTCCCCCGTTCTATCTATGTTTCTTTCTCTCAATTCAGTTCACTTCAGCTCATCTGGGCTTTATTGTCATTGGGAAACAGATGTTAACGTTGCCAAAGCATGTGTGAAATAAAAACATATATAAACAGAATGTGATATTAAAATATAAATAGATAAGTAAGATGGGATAATAATAATAAATTGTAGACTTGCAGTTAAAATACAAATACAAAAAGTGAAAACTAAACATTTTTTTATGAGAGAGCGAGTGCGTGTGTGTGTGTGTGTGGGTCATTCACTATCCCTCAGGTTGTGACATGTTAATATATATTGGGCAGCAAGATCTGTCTCCTTCTCCCAGGAGTATTTTTAATTTTGAGATCTGAGATTACAGAGTTGAACTTGTTAAAGTAAACGTTCCTTATTTCATTGAATTGTAGGAGGAAGTGCATCTCTGGCTCAGCCTCACCTCTCGAACAGTGGTCACATATTCTGTTTTCTTTTGGTTGCCAGAATTTTTGTGTCTTCCTTTTTCGACTGCCAGTTTGTGGTCGCTGAGCCTGTCCTTGATTAGGTTCTGTCTCTGCTTTCTGTCTCTGACAGCAGAGAGATATTCTGCTAGTTCATAATCTCTTTTTAGGGCCAGATAACATTCTGATCTACTTTGCTTTTAGTTTCTTCTTTCCAATGTTCCAAACAGGTTTCTTTACATTGCGTTATAATTTGGTTTACTCTGATTGGTGTTTGGAAAGCAGTGCTGTTGTGAGACTGTGTGTCTGAGAGGGGGCAGTTAGTCTCAACACCAGCTGACATAGGGGACTCTTTTCTGGGCTCAGCTCTTGGGTTTGGAGGGCTTTGGAAGGGAGGGTGTCTAGGGGGATTTTATCAGGATTTAAGGTGATTAAAACATTTGAGCGCTCTGCTTTGAATGTTAATTATCAGAGAGTATCTGCCTAATTCTGCTCTACATGCATTTGTTGGTGTTTTTCTGTTTACGTGTAAAATGTATCTGCAGAATTCCACATGTAACGATTCTGTTGGATGTTTGTCCCAGCGGGTACAGCTATGATGACTGAGTGGACCCCGTACTTCACTACCAGACAGCGCAATGGGCTGGATGACACTGTTGAATATTTTAAGCCGAATTTGAATTTGAAAATTCTAACATTTTCTCTTAATTGCATTTAAAGCTCTTCGAGCTTTTTCTTTTAGTGCATTCCCTGCCATGTTGACACTCCCTGATGCTGTTGCTGGTTATACCAAGGTTGGTATAACTCTCATACTGTGTTATGATATGATAATTTATGATAAACTGGTATTTGTTCTCCTGTTATCTGGGGCATTTTTTGAAAAATCATGACATTAGTTTTCTTCATATTTACTGCCAGGGCCCAGTTCTGACAGTACTGTTCTAATATGTCCAGCAGTTGCTGTCGTCCTTATTCAGTAGGAGACAGTAGAACAAGGTCATCAGTGTAAAACAGAGACTTTACCTCTCTAGAGAGAGGCCAGGAGCCGCAAACTGATCCAACTGAACAGCAAATTAATTTATATATACTTATATATATGGTATATTAAATAAAGTCAGGCTTAAGTTGCAGCTCTGACGAACACCTCTTCTCTGGGTGAAGAATTCAGTTTGTTTGTCTCCAATTTTTACAGCACATCTATTTTCCAAATCCATTGCTTTACCCAGATCATACATTTTGGCCCCATACCACAATGTAGAAGTCTGTAATAGAGCCCTTTGTGCCAAATAGAGTCGAAAGCTTTCTTGAAGTCAATAAAACAAGCAAATATCTAATCATTTTTTGTTTGGTGTACATGTCTGTTAATTAAAGTTTGAAGGGTGTATACTTGGTCGGTGGTGCTGTGTTTTGGGAGGAAGGCAGTTCGATTTTTATTCAAGATGGAGTGTTTTGTCAAGGAAATCTCATATTCTTTTATTTAGAATACTACAGAATAGTTTACCTAGACAACTGCTGACACAGATGCCACAGTAGTTATACAGTCTGATTTGTCCCCACTCTTATGAATGGAGATGTCCAGGAAAACATCCTGACGGTAGTCTGACTCACTCACACACACACACACACACTCCTCCCCAACTCCTACACTTTTCCATCATTCTAACAATTCAAAACACCCACCCGAGCCATCACGCAAATGAACATATTGATCTCCCTTTCAGTCGCTCATTTCGTTTGGGGAAATGGCCCCACGCTTTTATTTAATCTTCACAGGGTAACATATATACAAAAGGCTGCCTGCCTATTTCTGACGTGCGGGATGGAAACATGAGCGTTTGGCCAAACACGGCGCAGCGGGGAAGGCCGCCGAGAGGCTTTTCAACCACGTACGGGACATAAACACCTTCGTCTGATGAAGAGGACGTGGCCTGCTGCTGAGGCTGAGGTGGAGCAGGGAGAGTGTACTCACGTGATCACAGAGTGTGTTCTCTGCGTGTCTAAGTGAGTAGTTTGTATGCTACACTGTGTCAATTTTTGAGGGACTGTTTTGTCATCTGGTGTACGTGGATCCATTCCTCGGGTCTATATTGTGTGTATCTGTGTGTGTTTGTGTCTGATAAGGTGTGTCTGTGTGTATTAATGCATCTGCGTAGTGTGGGTGTGTGGACACGTGATAGGCAGGTGAACAGGCTGCTTGTCAGATGCAATTGGCAGGTAGCAGCTTTAGATCATTTTTTAGGTCAGAGGTTTAGAACACACACACACACACACACACACACACACACACACACACACACACACACACACACACAATGTCAGGCTTCCTTATTGGCACTGTCCTGGTAATGAAGGAAATGTTTCTCCTTCTCAAAGACAGTTTTCAAACTTAACAAGAGTAAGTGTGTGTGTGTGTGTGTGTGTGTGTGTGTTTTCATTGTATATGAAAAATGTGTGTCCAGGGTTAGTCCGTCTGTCAATATGTTCGCCCTGTGGGAATGATCGATTGCCGTGATCGCTTTTCCTTTTCCTGTGTGAATAGGCACAGCCAGCTTTTAACCCACATAGCCAGACTGCGGCCATCAGTCTGAACGGTTGACACTTGCCCTGTGATTTCTCCTATCTCCTCCTTTCACCGCCTGTTAGACAACATCATTCAGCAGCTGGTCGGATGAGGACGAGAATGGTCTTTGCTGCATTAAGTAATCCTCTAATCAAAGAATTTACATGTGCAATAATATTTAGACATGATTCGAGTTGCTAATATTGCGTTTGTGACTTGATGTACAACAGCCTCAGTGTGCTGCTGACAATGCTCCAGATAAGCTATTAGCTGCTAGCAAGTCTTGCTATCCTGAGCACACAAAAACGTTTTTCAATGCAAGCATTTCGTCTGTGACTCAGTTCATGTACTTTAAATGGTGCATACTATTCACAGATAATGGATAATAATAGAGCAATTATATGAATCCAAAATATTGTAGCAGCGTAACCCGGGCACATAATCCATTTCTAGGATATTATATACATCATCTCCAGAGTAGTTTTCTGTTTATTCGTGTATGCAGTGATGTTAATAATTAGGATTATACAGAACATGACCCAGTATCTGGCAGTGTGCATGTAAACACATTAAAATATTTCTACAACATGCATATACATACACTTTTAATTTGAATAGGCATGACACACACACACACACAGGAATTTACTTACATGAACAGAAACACACACCCTAATCCAATTCTCCCAATGTTTTATTTACCCTCTCTGGTAGTTTTGGTGTAGTTTTCCGCACGTTGGAAAAGCGGAACTGTCTCAGTATAGCCATATAAAACCTTCTATGCCCTTAGCTATTAGTAGCACAGGCTCCAGAGCGGGGCCCCGCACAGCACTGCCTCACCCCAGGGATAGCAGCCTGTCCTGGGTTGACTCGCTAAGACCCCCAGTGGGAGCACGGAGCTCTGTGGGAGCTGGAGGACGCTCAAAGAGGAAAAAGATGAAAGGCAGAGGCGAAGAGGGAAGTGCTGAGGGCCCCTTCTGTTTCTCCCTCTCGTTCGTTTCAACTTTTTCCTCAGTTCGGTCTCTGTTTTGTCATGTTGCAATAGCAACTTCTTGTTGTCAATTTACGTTTGTAAAAAAAAAAAAAAAAAAAAAGCTGTTTTAATTAGGTTCAGAGGGGGAGGGGGGAGCGAATCAAAGAGAAAACAAAAGTAGAGTGTGGATTTCCCGTCTCAGCACCTATCTATTAGTCATCATGGCACAGCGTTGCCGAACTACTTCTCGTTCCACCGCTTCCTCTTCTTCTTAAGCTTGTTCTCCCTCTGTTCGTACTCCTCCATCTCTCTGCTTCTCCATCCTACATCTCCATCCTCTTCTGCACCCTCTTTTCCCTTCCTTTCCCTTTGCTTCTACTTTGGATACCTTCTCCTTCTTTGCTCTTCCTCCCTTCATGCACCATCCTCTTCTTTGGTTCCCCTTGTTTCCCTGCCTCCTTCTTCTCTTCCTCTTTCTTTTCCTTCTTTATCCTAGTTTATCTCATATTCTTCATCTTCATATTGCCCATTCACTCTCCTCTCCTTCCTCTTTTTCTTTTTTTTGTGTGCCTCCATGTCATTACAGGCATATAATTTATGAAGTGTTGAAAATGTTCCTCTCTGAGCTGCTCTACTCTGTAACCAAGGTTACCAACATGTGAGAATCAGTATCACTGAAATCACGTGTGAGTTTTAGGTGGGCAAGCAGGAATGGAAAAGCTTCAGAGTCGCAGCTTTGTATAGTCTGGAGTCTTGTGTTTAACATTTTTCAATTAGAAGTGATTTTTGTTTATAAATGACTGATTGTTGTTGACCCTCTTCGGGCTCCCATAACACGCCCCCACACACACACACGGACACACCACATGAGTCACGCGGAGTTCATTGTATTACTGTATTGTTTTGGATTGCATGTGGGCTAAAATAAACTGACATGCTCATTTTCTTCTATTTATCATTCAGCAGATAAATAGAAAAGTGAGACCAGAGGCAATCGCCTCTTACGCCTGGTTGCCAGCCCGGCCCGACCCTGTCCAGCAGCCTCGTCCAGCCATGTGAGTGTCTGTTTGGTTATTGAGGGGCAGTCAGACCACAGTCCAGCCATATCCCTGCGACACTATTATGATATACTTAACACCAGCATTCTCTATATTATCATTACCGTTCTCATATTTCTTACATTTACGATACTGTTCCATTTGCTTTGACTGTACCGTATCACAGCATGCTAATGCAGGACTAGCTGAGTGTTAAACTCTCAATAAATAATAACTAAGGATGTTTTTCTTCTGAATCTAAACTTTGATTGTTGCTTATTTAGTCGTGAAAATAATGTAATAGTTACAGTTTCAGGGCCTTCAATGTCCTATGTCAAAATATTATCAATTGCTAGCTCTAAATGAGTGCAGGTTTGCTGGCACTAAATATAGGAATGAACACCACAAAGTTAAACAGCATATGTGAATAACAACTTCCTGGATTTCACAGCGACCACAGAGATCATATTCAGCTTCAGCTGATTTTATTGAAAAAAGGAAACCAGCTTGACATATTTCAACATTTACTATATACCACAGTACTACATTTGTTTTTATCATTGGTGAGGAAGCTTTGCTGAAGAAAGAGAAAGACAAATAGTCTTTGACTACTTGTAGTTTGGGGTTTCTTTTTTTTTTTTTAGTGTAGATCCTAGTTACAGAGAGGCTTTATAAGCCTAACACGCTGAAATACAACCATTAAAACTCCCGTGGCACCTTTGGGAGTTTAAACAAACAATTCTGATTATCATGTCATTGATTCTCCAAAACTCACAAATCCCAAATTCAAATTACGTAAGCATGTTGCAATAGTTAAGCATGACAGAGGATTGTTGTTTGCGTGATATTTAACCTGACACAACCCTTGCATCTGCTTCACTGCGTCACTTTTAAAAAGAAGTAGAGGTCTGATTCAAATTCCTTTTTAATGGTTTGTGACCTCCTATGTATTACTGGTTCTCTTCATGACAACAACAGCAATAATTAGTTTTTACTGTCCCTGTGTGACAGGATGAAGAGAATGGACTTCTTATCTGGGTGCTGGGCAGCGAAAGGAACTCGGGGCCTGTATACAGCAGAGGTACAGTAAAGTGTTAAGTGATTGGACAGCCTCCTGTCCTGTAGTGTAAAGGGTTAACTGCAAGAACAATGTTGGAGCAAGGAGAGATAGGATGAGTGACTGATCAATATAGTAATTACCTCTTCTGGACAATCCTCACTCCTAGAGCCTGTAGAGGGGGAGGACTAATGAGGATTCAATAACAGGGACGTGCAATCACACACACACATCAGTACACAACAGTGCACCATTGCATGATAATCAGTGATTATCAGGCATCAGATAATTCAAATAGCAATGAATGCATGGATAGAAATGGTAATGTACAGATAGTTATTCCTGTAGACAAAGTCTCTTCCTCTGCCCCATCACAGGGGAGGTCAGAGGTCAGAGCTTCTGGAGCTGGTTGGGATTCGGTGTCATTTGCTGACATGAATGTGGGTCGTCTTTCCAACACAGGGCGACCCTGCTGCCAGCAAAAGATAATATGACCAGAAAACATATTATCAATGACACTAAGGAAACAGTTTGTGAAAGCTCCAATGTCATGTAAAGTTTAGGATATGGATGTTTGATTTGAGTTTTGATCTTTCTGAAGATGGTGCTAGAATTACCAAGTCATTACAATTCATCCTGTGAGGACCATGAATGTTGGTACCAAGTTTCATGGCAATCAATCTGATAGTTCTTGAGATATTTCAGCCTGGACTGAAGCAGTGGACCGACAGTGCCACCCTTACAGCCACGCCGCTAGCATGACCAGAAGTAACAAACTACTGATAATTTTGCTAGACCTGTTAAGTTTGTCCTGTGTGTGGCACCAGAGGGTCTTTACAATACAAAAGGGAATTTCATGGCAATTATTAGATTATGAGAAATCATGTGTGTGAAGTGGCCATTTTGGCCTGAGGATGGTACTAAAGAACAGCTCATGGTGTCATGGTACAGCTGTACCATTCCTAGTGTCTCTGTCTGTTTGTCCCCTGTTGGTTCCCCTCCTGTGTGTGTCTGTGTGTGTGTGGGTAGGTGGGTGCTGGGGGCGTGGCCTCCTGGGAACTGCCAATCAGTGACTGACACACCTGCTCCCCATCCACAATCAACACCCGGCAGTATATCTACCCGGCTCTTCTCACCAGTCTTCGCCAGATCGTCCGTTTACCCAAGTGGTATTACGCCTCGGCGTCTGACTATTTGAAACCTAGACTAACTCTTTGAAACCCTGCATTCAGGTCCGTTCTTCTCACCTGCCTCCAAGTTGCCCACCGGCTTCCAAAAATTACCTCCACACTCCTGGTTCCTCGCTGTACTTCCTAATGAACGGAAACTAACTACTTCACTCCCTCTGTGCTGGTCGTGCTTTTGGGTCCAGCCACGGTGTACCACAACACATGGAGTGTCCGAAATTGAAATGTTTCATCCTCTCGGCGGTATGAATTTGACCTATGACCTTTTACTTACACTTAATGTGATTTAAAAGGAGTCTGCCAAATAGATTGTATTATTTCTAGTATGCAAGTAGACATTTTTGGCTGATGGTGGTGCTGAAAGGAAGGTCAGAGGTTCCCCATAAAGCTTAGGATGCATCCTGTACATACATCCTGGACATTTGACATTTCAGGGATGCCCAGCCATTAGTTTTCAGGATACCTTTTCAAGGACCAAAGTATTGGTCAGTGACAAATTTTTACCTGTTGGTGAGAAGACAAAAGGTTAGGGGTGTTCCTCAGGGAACCGCAAATTATCATATTTTATGGCAATCTGGCCAGGAGTTGGTGAGATATCTTGCTTTGGACCAAAGTGCTGGAGAGATGAACCGACCAACTCGCATTACCATCGTTATTGTTTAATAAAGCACAGCCATTTGTTTTTCAATCATCAGATGTTTTCTATGTCCCTTCTTCCCCCAGGCACACACATTTCTCTGCGTCGCAGAAGTCTTCATAGTGCTGCAGGTATATATTGGATCCTCCTGTCGACCAAAGAGATGCGAGTCACTGATTTTATTCATCTCCTCGGTATCAGGCTTTCTCCGTCAGAGAGGTCTGTCATGGTGGTCAGCTGAAGGTGAGCAGTAATGTATGAGCAGTGCTGCTGGTCAGGAGGCCTGCAGAGTAGCCATGACAGGAAGTTTTCCCCGGAGAGCTGAGATCACTCAGTCTGATAAATTAGGGTCTTAGCTCGAACTGGCCAACTCTAACAAACATCATTCATCAACCACTCATAAAAGCTCGCCTTGGGAAGTGTTCATGGGCACTCAGTGTTGAATTGCCAATGCTTTATTCCATTTTATGAATAATAGATGCATAATTGTATTACTTATTATTAATGAATGTTGTATTTGTACTTTTAGGTGTGCTTCACCCAGAACCTGGTCTTCACTGTGTTCTACTTTTTCTCTTATGTATTCAGAACCGTGCCTCATTCCTGCCTAATAGGTACAAGCAGTGCTGGATCAATATGTTTTAATGGGTACTCTGTTAAGATAGTACACAATTAAAGTAATCAGCCCAAACAAGGTCTATTGACAGAGGCTGTAAAGATCTGCGCTCTCATTTTTTCTCCCTTTGTCTCTTCCTCCTGTGTGCACATGCAGGTGCTTTTTTTTTTTTCAGGTCATGTGTGCACGTGTGATGCTGTCTTCATGCTTTCGCAATGAGCTATGTGTAAACAGCCCAGGTCATTAATATCTGCTACTGCACAGAAGCACTAGCTGCGACAGTTCCTATGAAAAAGAAATTGGTCTTCCTCAATGATTTGCTCCTGCTCTCAGATCAGTGATCATACAGTACACTGTAATGAAAATAAAGTACGTAATACAAGGCAGTGTAGGGAGTACTGTGCTGAGACGGTATATGTGCGTGCATGTGCACCAGACTTGAAGAATCCTTAAAATACAAAAGATAGAGGTGCAACAGGGACAGCACTGTAATTCAGAGACATTATGTCACTTAAAAACTACAGAGTGCAACTCTCTGCTCTGCCTCAGGCTGTATTACTCCCTAAACCAGGTGTAGGTACTCTGGGTGGGTGTGTGTGTGTGTGTGTGTGTGTGTGTGTGTGTGAGAGAGAGACAGAAAAGCCTGGGGAAACATCTTCCCCTAGTGGCGACCAGAATACATGCCAGAGCACTCCTCCAGGGCCTGGGGTCCCCAAATCTGGC
Source organism: Siniperca chuatsi (assembly GCF_020085105.1). Classification (NCBI taxonomy): domain Eukaryota; kingdom Metazoa; phylum Chordata; class Actinopteri; order Centrarchiformes; family Sinipercidae; genus Siniperca; species Siniperca chuatsi. The sequence goes on from NC_058061.1 coordinate 19,623,721, forward strand.
AACCAAAATGAAAAAAAGAATCTCCCTATTTATATTTATATTTCATTTCATTTTGTAATGATTACATAAGAATGATGAATTTCTGTTTTTCTTTTATTTTGTTGAATTTCCATAATGACTGGATGCCAACTGTTCATTCTCTGCTAATTGGATAGTCTGGCAACTTTTCCCCTGGAAAAATTCCCCATAATAAAGCTCTGCACCAATCACACAGCGATGCTGCTAGATGCCATCGCTTCCTCGCTTCTCATTGGCTGACATTTGACAATAAGATTCCAGCTGTTTCACCCCCCCCCCCCCCCCCCCCTCCCCGCTGTACAACTTAGAGCGACACATATCTCAGCCAATGAGGAGGGAGCTCCAAGTCAGGCCGCGCCGTGATTGGTGCGATTGGCGGTGGGCGCTCGTTGGGCGGAGAGTGAGAAGTTAGGATCCCCCATCCAGCTGTGTGAGCTTTGCTGATGGACGGAACCGACTGAATACAGTCTGGAGGAGACAAGCGTGAGAGCAGGAGCGCCCGGTCGTTCATGTGTGCAACAATGGAGAGGGGTGGTGTTTGTGATATTTAGAAAATATCAAAGGTCGTCTCTTTGACGCCTGTTTGTGCTGAGCGACAGGACGCGCAGCAGCATCTCCATGGATCTTTAAGACACTGATGCGGGATATGCGCTGAAAACCGCGTGTGGATGCAACGAAAAGTACTGGATTCATAATTTGAAGGGGAGAAAACAGCGGAGGAAAACGCGGGAAACGAATAGATCACTAATTGTCGTTATTTCTCCTTTTTTTTTTTTTGTGGGGTGGGGTTTGTCCATCAGCTCTGTGGAGGAGGAGGAGGAGGGAAGCAGAAAGAAGTTTGTGCTCGGCGTTAATATTTTTACCTGCAAAAGTAGACACACATCTCACGCTTCCTTTTTTTTTTTTTTTTTTTTGTCTTTCTTCTTAAATCTCAAACGGGGGATGCTTATGAAGTGTTGCTGAGGCCCCTGGAGAGACTTGGACACCGGAGTCCGGGGCGCACCGTGTCTGTAGAGACGCAGCAGCACACCACCTGGAAACTATACGGTCCGCCAGACGCACCAAACCACCAAGACCCTCTCCTCCCTCTTCTCCTCCCTGTCCCTCTCTGCTTTATCTCTTTCCTCCTCGTCTCTCCTTCTTACCAACCGGGCTTTGTTTTTTTGTTTTTTTCCCCCTTCTTCAGGCTGCTGTGGACTTTATAGCCACGACAAAAACTGATCATGCGATGACTGAGCGCGCTTTGGGCACATCTACCGAGTCCATTACAGGTAATAAATCGAACGGAAAGATGCTCCTGCGCTCGTTTAGAAAAATAACTGCAGCAAATCACTTCAAAATGAACGTATTGTCGATAGATAATTGACGAAGCTGAAGTTTGGAAACGGATTAGAACAATCGCAGGCTGTTGTTGCTGATGAGAGAGAGATGTTGGCATTGTTTTTGATGAAAAGGAATGCGAGCCCCTCTTGATTTTTAAAGGCTCATTAGGAGCTCCATTCTATTTACCAGCTTATGGCAGCAAATATATGCTTATTTAGTCGATCTGTAGCCATAAAAAAAAAATCCGTTTTGTATCATTATCCATTATTTAAAAACAATTGAATGCAATCATTTTTCGATGAGGTGTGCGCATATTTTCCTAAAGTAACCCCTCCACCGCCACTGCTCCCTACTGTTGCCTGTTCCTACAATATTTACATGTAATGGTGAGCATATGTGCAGCAGGATGTTTTTCACTATATGAACAAAGTTGGTAGATTTCAAAATAAAAATCAGCAGATTTAAATGTACATATTTTCTCGAATTCTTATAATGCGCTCTGCTCTGACTGCTGCGGACACTCCAGCATTTCCAGCTATATTTACTGTCTCTAATCGCATGTTTATGCTCGCATTTTGCTTGCAGGAGGTGAATGATGGCTGAGGATGGGGGAAATCTCTCCGGGGTCCCCGACGCCAGGGGCTCGGAGGGTCGCTCCTCTCTGCCGAGGACTTTCATACGGCTCAACGACCTGTCCGGGGTCGGGATAGGAGGCGGGGAGCGCGGCGAGGTGGTGGTGGAGCCCGCGTCCCCGGCGCCTGACGGGATCTCTACAGCCGGAGAGGAGGCGTCGGCGAGCGGCGAGGAGAGCCTGCCCTACCCCACCCTGGCCCCCGTGGTCTTCTTCTACCTGAAACAAACCACCCGGCCTCGGAGCTGGTGTCTTAAGATGGTCTGCAACCCATATCCTTTTACTTTTGAGACAGTTGTCTGCTCATGCGCACATGCGCGCGCCTCCACCTGTGGCAGGTAAGAAACACCTGCTTTGGCTGAGCAGCTTTCCCAGTTGACCTCAAGGGTTAATGAATGACCACAAGACCTGGAATCAAAGAGTAAGCACATGGCCTGCATACACACACAGATTTTGACATGTGGGTGTGTGTGTGTGTGTGTGTGTGTTTCATGTTCTTCTATCCCGGTGGGGACTTTAACCTGAATGCACACTAACCCATGGGGACTTGTGTCACTGTGGGGACAAAAGTTGAGGTCCCCACGGGTAGAGACTGCTTTTTGTGGGTTTAGACTGGGTTTCAGGGTGCAGGTTACTATGAGGTTAAGGTTAGGCGTTTAGTTGTGATGGTGAGGGTTAGGGTCTAGGGAAGGCATTATGTTAATGACCGTCCCCATGGGGACAGTGAAACAAACTAATGTGTGTGTGTTTTGCCCCTACTGCCCACATGCTCTAGCTTTACCGTTCCCACTTCTTGTTCCGATTCCTCTGAGCCAGTGGTAGCTTTTAAACGATTATTCATAACGAATGCGAGTGATGAAAATCTATTGACCTCACATGAGGTCAATAGGCCTACAGTGAGGGGCTGCTGATATAATTAGTTTATTGATACACACCTGGAGTGGCTGTTTACTGAGTGGCCACCTTTCCTTCAGGGTGACTAGCTGCGGAGGGGTGGAGTCTATTCAAGTCACAGAGCCTTATTGAACCATTCCTGCCACTGAAGTGTATTATTGATTCATAAGTGTACAGACCTGCGCTGATTCCCTTCTCTGGAGAGGAGGAAAGCAGGAGGGTAGGCAACGTGTGTGTGTGTGTGTGTGTGTGTGTGTGTGTGTGTGTGAGCTTTTTGGTAGCTGGATGTTAGAGAGAGCTATGGGAAGGAATGTTTCCTTGGCTGATACTGCTGTGCTCCGGACATTTCAGCCTTTGTTTTGTCTCATAGGTGCTGTGTGTGTGTGTGTGTGTGTGTGTGTGTGTGTGGGTGTGTTAATGTCATTCGGATTACCTCTGCTCCTTCCTCCCCTGTCTGCCTCCCTCCCAACCTCCTCCGCCTCCCTCCATCCATCCGCCCCTTCTGCCTTGTCTGTTGCTTCACGCCGTAACTCTCTCGCCCCTCTTCCCTCATCACTGTTTTAATTGAGATGCTAAGTAAGCCTGTCCTCCTCTTCCCCCAGGAACATTGTCCGTGATGCTGCTCGCACTTGCTGCTTTTTTTACCCCAGCCGTTTTCTTCTGTTGTCCTCCTTTCATCATTCTTTTCCTTCTTTATTCTGTCTTGGTCTCCCAGCGATCACAGCTGATTTCCATGTCTGTAAATGTCAAATCTTTAAAGGTCTTACAAATAGACTTTTTTAGCAGCAGGGGCACATGAGTCCCCTGTGGCCCCTCAGGGAGCAAAGGCGATCCTTGATACTATTATCCAAGTCAGGGGTTCTCAAACATTTTCATTTCACGGACCCCCCACTGGGACCTCCACATTAGGGCAGAACATTCCTGTTTAATAAGAATTTGACCCTGTGCCTTTAGATTGTATCTGTGAGTGAAATTAGTGAGTTGGGAGGATTATTTAATTGGTTCTCATTTAGTTTCACTATTTATTATTGCTCAACTTCCTGTCCGTTCTCAGATTTATGTACAAGATTCCAGTTGGGGTGGTTTGGAACTGAGAGTCACAAAGTGATTAAGCTCATATGATCTTATCGTCGGGCTAGCTGTTTTGCCACTCACACAGTAATGTGGATGATGTCGCACCCCAGTTGTTCACTTTCTTTAGTGTGAATTGGAAGTTGGTGAATCACAAACCAATCAGGGATGGAGGATAGCAAAAGCTACCTGAAAATTTGCACATAAGTATCAATATGATGCTGTGCTTATAAAGTTCTCTAATTCCCAAGTTATACAGTGTTGCTAGGTGTACGATAATTATCGCATTTGTACGATAATTTTGCCCTTTGTACGATGGATGATCAACAGTTCTAAAAACCTCTAAAAGTAGGACAATTTCTACATGTCATAGTTTCAGTTTTTTTCCATATTAGTGAAATGGTAAGAACTAGGGTCATTTTCATTATAGATTGATCTGCCAATTAATTTCTCAATTCATTGTTTGGTCTTTAAAATGTCAGAAGGAAGAGAGAAAATGCTCATCACATAAGTTATGTTTGGCTTTTTAGCTTGGAAAAATGATTTGACAATTGATGGAATGTTTAAAATGTTGCTGATTCATTTTCTGTCAATCGATTAATTGTTTCAGCTGTAGTAAGAACCAGTCAAATCGGCTCCATCATGTCAATTATTCATTACAGAAACCTGACCCAGGATCTGCCATAAATGATCCAACCAAAGAAATCTTGTGAGGCGGCCACCGTCACTACTCACAACCTCTTACAAACTCTCTGTGATGTTTTCCACAGCTTCCATTCAGTGTGATGTAAGTGTCAACTGATCTGTTTTGTTATGTTTAATTTATGATACTAAAATGCCCAAACCTGTAACCTTTTTGCTTATACGCAAGGATGCATAGTGTGTCCTAGCCTGAATGCTGACCTACACCCATTGCATCATCCATGGATGTACTGTGAACTGCGTCACAGACCTTTGGCACAGATTCAACTTCAGGTTTTTTTTATTTATATAGCGCCAATTCATAACAGAAGGTATCTCATTGCACTTTTCCTGTAAAGCAGGTTTAGACCGTACTCTTTATGGGGGCAGCAGGTGGGCCACAACCAAAGATCCAGTCTCTGCAGCTCCGGAGGCGGAAATACCTGCTGAAAGCAACAGAAGGATAGAGGAGAGAGACGAGAAAGCACAAAACCACGGGAGAGAGATGTCGCGTTAGTAACATGCAGTAATGGGATAAAAATGTATACAGATGGAGAGGGAGAGGAGGAGAGAGGAAAGAGGTTCATTTATGTTGCAAACTCTGTTGTGGGTGCGCCGCAGTCTGGATTGAATGTACGATAGTTGCCCTGAAACTGGATAATTCTGAAGTCTTTGTACGTTTATTTGGTTTTCGGCACCTTCTTAAGCATCCCCCATTAGACCACGTTGAAGTCCTACCTGACATTAGGTTTTTTTTTTGTCTGATGGCGGCTAATTCTTTTCAAGTCGAACAGGGCGTGTGGTTTGACATGGATCTTTTGGATGTTTTACAGACCCTGCTTAGTAATGTACTGAGGATTTGAACGTATTGAAATGAGTGCTGGGTGATTTGTGATGATGTTCCTCTGTATGTGTGTGTACATGCGTCCCCAGGGCAGTAAGGATTGTGTTTAGACGTTCCCTGTCTTCTTGTTTGCCCTTTAATGTCTATCTGTAACTATTTAGGAAAAGGTCACTGCTTCTGCAATGCACTGTAACGTTACTGAGATCAATCTGTCTCTATGCCCCCTGCGTGTGTGTGTGTGTGTGTGTGTGTGTGTGTGAGCACTCCGTTGCATGAATCTGTGCGTACACTGATGCTTTAAGAGCAGATGTTTCTTTTGCTATATTTTGAACCCTTCCTCTCTTGATCCGTGGCCCTCCTCTGCCGCTGTCTCTCTCTCTCTCTCTCTCTCTCTCTCTCTCTCTCTCTCTCTCTCTCTCTCTCTCTCTCTCTGCTCTGCCTTCTGGTTGGAGAATTAATCCTGCAGTAGTCTCTCTTTCTCCTGCTATATATACATCCAGAGCACGCCACCAGCTCTGCTCTGCTCTGTCTGATGCTGCAGACCAACAACACAGGAAAACCCGACTGATCTCGGGGCCAGAATCTATTCTAAACAGGCATATCCTCGGTAAGCCCCCAGCCTCAGGCCGCCCGCGGCCATTTTCAGCAGTCTGAAGTAATTAGGACCCCTGGATACTCGCTGAGGTATTTAGGGTCTAATTGAAGACCCCTGGGGTGTATGCTCTGAGTGATGTTTTGCCCGGCACATTGCCTGTGTGAAATTCCCTCTGCTGTTTTTGCTAATGATTCCTGCAGAATCTGTGTATGATAGAGAGCTTTTGTGTGTGTGTGTGTGTGTGTGCGTGTGTGTGAGTGAGTGAGTGAGGTTGTGTAAGCAGCACACACATACACACACACACACATACACGCCCTTCCACAGGACTCCCGTAGGTGTCTCCTCTCTGGCGGCGAGCTGGATGTTGTGCCAAGTTGGAGGAGGAGGAGGGGAGTTTGGGAACGCGTCCAGCGCACTCTATCCTTTGCTCACACTGATTTAAGCAGAGGATTACACGGCCCCGAACAGTGAGGGAGGACACCTGGCCAGGAGAGGTGTTTGTCATCACGTTGAAAAGCCTCATTGGAAGACCGACAAACCACTTGCGCTCAAGGGGGTGGAGGGATTTTGCTGAAATATGCTACTGATTTTGTTTTTCCTTCTGTTTCGCTCTCTTGCTCTATATTCAGCAAAGCAGGCTTTCACATTTGTTGCTCGTTGTTCTGATGCGTCTGTCAAATAATGGAAGCCGAAGCAAACACTTACTTAATCAGCAGAAAATGTCTCCTGCCCTCCCCGTCGCCTATTCGCCCCTCACCCCTCCTCCTCCTCTTGTGCTTCTCTTTTCTCCCGGACCCCTCGCTTTTTTTCCTCCTCTGGAGTTAAAAGCCTCACGTTGGCTGGAGAGTGAGGAGGGGTGTGTGTGTGTGTGTGTGTGTGTGTGTGTGTGTGTGCCATCTCCGACAGCCTCCAAAACCAGTAGAAGAAGAAGGAGGGGAAAAAAGAAAGAGAAGAGGGGGGGAAAAAGGAGAAAATAAAATCAAAACTCAGTTGGAGAGCCGAGTGGGATTTCAGAGAACATTTTTATAGAAGTGAAAAAGTAGGCCTGTACCCGCCATCAACTTTACTTTCATATTTTCTCCCTCTGCTCCCCCACTCTATCCCCCCTCTCCCAGTTCCATGGAGAATTTCAGACATTTCCAAATTCTTGCAGTTTGAGAGTTTGATCCTCATTGCGAATTCTATCTGAACTTTCTATCATAGGTGTGTGTGATCATGTGTCTACATTTTAGAAGATGCATAATATGTATGTGAGTGTGTGTGTGTGTGTGTGTGTGTGCTTTCTTCTATATTCTCTAAATGAACTGAATCTGTATGTTCTCTTTAACTCATTGGGAGTCTGACATGAACTCTGCTTATGTTTAAATAAGTAGTCATTTACTTAACCATGCAAGGCCAGTGTGTGTGTGTGTGTGTGTGGTTGGAGGGGGGGGGGCGAGACGACGACTTTACTCTGTGATTCATGTGTCTCGCTGAGCATGTGATGTGACTTGCATGTATTTTGCATGGAAAGTGCTTGCCGCAAGGGACGTGTATCTGTGTTGGTGTGTGTATGTATGTGTGTGTATTTGTGTGTAAATTTATGAGCTGCACAAACAATCATATTAAAATTTTATTGGTGATTTTAACATGTGCCTAGCTGGTATTTTTGAAAGCAAGTTGTTATGTAAAACACATCAGAAGCCTCCCTGACTAGTTGTTGTCCATTTACATAACTCCACCAATGACCAGTTGTTGCCTGATCAGTGCCAGGGTTGATGAGTTGTTGATCAATTAGAAATTATTTTTGGCTAATTGTTGACTAATCAGATGCCTCCCTGACTTATTGTAGCCCAATTTACACATCCAGCAGACACAGAGCAACTTTAGCATTTAATTGGAGTCATATTTCTGGCCATCTGCCAAATGGAAATCAAATGTTCAGTCTCCTTTTAGCTCTGTTTTGGTCTCCACAAACTCCAAAACTAAAACAATGAGCTGAAAGGTGAATCAGATGATAATTCTCAGTGGATTTGTCACTATTTGCTGCCCCATTTCACATTACACATTCACACAGTCATTTGATCAGTTGTTAATATGAAAATATTGACTGGTGCAGCTTTAAAGGTCCAGTATGTAGGATTTAGTGGCGTCTACCACTGAAATTGCAGTTTGCAACGATTTAAATACCGCTCGGATCATCCTCCCATTCAAAGCTTGTAGGAGAAACTACGGCGGCCACGAAACTCGCGAAAAACATGAAAGGCCATATCTAGAGCCAGAGATTGGTTTGTCCGTTCTGGGCTACTGTAGAAACATGTCGGTGTAACATGGCGACCTCCGTGGAAGGGGACCCGCTCTCTCTGTAGATATAAAGGGCTTATTCTAAGGTAATGGTAACACACCGATTCCTATTTTCAGGCGATTAAACACTAATGAAAACATACTTCATTTCTGCCCAAAACTCCTCCTAAATGTTACATACTGGACCTTTAAGTAACCTTTTCTAAATATCTAAAACATTCAAGTCAAGTAATGAGGCTATTTCTTTGAGCTGACATTTTGCACCAATCGTGCAACGTATAGGTAGAAATCCATCTTAGATGAAGCAGAGACAGAGGTACTACTTTCTATAGCCTCAATAGACCAGAATGCAATTGCACATGTTGGGATTTGCTTTTCTTAACCGGAAAACCTCCTGCTTTACTATTGCTCTCTGCACCAACATGTCAAACCCATAGTTAAAATGCTTAGGTGCATTAATTTGGGATGAACAAGAGGCATTCTGGGAAATGTAGGAAATCATTTAGAAGTTGAGAGTTAAAGAGGGGAAATAGGGACAACAAATATGTATCCAGTGACACTCTCTGTGAGCTCACTAAACTCTCTAATGAGAACACAGCAATGGTCAAAAAACATTGAGCTCTGACTGTAGCTGGTATTCATGTAGGCGTGATTGTGTGGGTGTAGGGCTTTGTTATTGTGCTGGAAAATCTTTGTTACATTCAGAATTTAATGTTAGTTGGTAGGGATTTATTGCTGTTAGTCACTGAGCCTTTGCTCTTGGCTTCGGCAGAAGGAAATGAGTGAGTGTTTATCACATACCAATCCAAATATCGTTGCAATATTTACGAGAATAACTGCAATGCCGTTTTGTTGTCCATATCGCGCAGCCCTACTGTGCGCGCTTGTGTCTTAAAATCCAACTAACATCTGTTGTGTACACACTCAGCACACACTCACAGGCACCAAGGTTGTTTGAAGAAAGTGAAGGTTCTTTTCGCATAATGGGTTGAACCCAATCCAAACACTGATTCACTGACAACAGTGATAGATCAGTTTACTGGCGACACACTATACAGTGTGTGTGTGTGTGTGTGAAATTCAGTGATTCAGCCACCGCCGCGCTGAAAGTGCCAATTATTGATGAATAACAGGAGTGACAATCAGAAAGATGTGGCAGGAGAGCGAGAGAGACGGTGAAAGGGAGCAAGGCAGAGGAAGAGCTCAGAATGCAGTAAGGTGTGAGTAGACGGCTCAGTATGAGGTCTGCTCTTAATGAGGAGCTTTGTTTAAGCTGTTAAACTGCAAACAGACTGAGCACAAAGAAAACCCTTCTTTGTGCTCAGCCTGCTACTCATTTTTGTACTTTCTATCGCTGATTGCTACAGCACTATAGTTTCAACCTATAGTCAGCTCATTATTGCTTTTGCATTTTCTGTTCTACACACCTGGTAGGTTTTTCCTGGGAAAAAGCCTTCCTTTGGTGCACAGAAAGTGGTGCATTGTTACAGGGTATCAATTCAGGCCAGCTAAAACACGTGTGTTTGGAACAAAAACACTGGTGCATTTAGCATCTTGTTGCAAATTGCTGTTGCTGCTATAGTTGCTACAAATTAATTCCTCGTCATGGAAATCTCACGCACATAATAGATATCAAAATGCACCCCATGGTGTATTGAAGTCTGTTTGGGACACTGTAGTGTTTCTATATGTCACTGCTTCATTCACTTTTCAACATGGATGTATTGATTTTTATCCTCAGCAATCCCACCAAACAGATGAAAACAGAGCTGAAAGTCTAGTGTCCACATGAGATGGAATGGATTCTCTTAAAAATCAAGGCACGCTGCTTCGTTAAAGTACAAAAGTATAAAATCGCTTGTTATCGTGGCTACATGAATAAAAAACAAGACCAACACATATCCACCGCACTCGGGCCTTCCTCTGGGTCAAACAATCACACACACTGACAAGTGAATACTAATTTTCACAGCCAATTATGCTCCCTCATTGAACCTGTAAACACTATGTCACATATAATAGTAATGAAAACTTATATACATGCTGTATATGTATATAGTGTATGTTAGACCTGAAGGTCTGTTTCAAAACATCGCAAAACTTTGGGAGCAAATGTATTGTTCATCCAAAAAAAAAAAAAAAATGGTGCAAAAATTGGTGACTTCAAACCATATGCAAACTCTAAACTTCTTCCATGTTTAGCTGTTGTGTTGTGTCTTTGTTGGCAGGTTTTATAATGTGAAAAAACGGCAGGAAGTGTTGAGTTTCTTTGACACTTTCTGTGCACCAAAGGAAGGGTTTTTTCCCAGGAAAAACCTACCAAACACCAGGTGTGTAGAACAGAAAATGTAAAAGCTATAATGAGCTGACTCTAGGTTGACATTGTAGTGCAATCGCTGATAGAATACTGATTGGGGAAAAAGGCAAAGTGGAAAGACTGGAATTAATTTGTGAATAAAGCTAGTATGTCGTGTTAAAATGGAATTAGAGCTGTGGGAGTGTACATTATAATGAGTTTTCCGTTTGAGACATTGTAGTAGGCTACAGGTAATTCCACCCATCCCATATTTGTTCTTGTTGGCTATTATTTGAGACTTGGCCATATTTCTGCTTTTTACATGTAAAAGCAGATGAAGAATAGACTACCACAGACAGACGCTGGCGCTCCAGACACTAATACAAGTGACTAAAAATCATATAATGAATGGAAAGTCCTCAAGTGTGTCTCTGAGGTGTCTGTCTGTCTGGCCAGTGAAAAGCCTTAGCAGCCTAATCTAAACACTGAGAAGAGATCTGAGTACTTTGGATTCACAGTGGAGCTCTGCAGACTGAAGCTGTGGTTTATGGCTGTTCTCTGTTAAAGCCATCATGTGTTCTCTGATTACTTGCGTAACCTGGTTTCTCTGAGTAACCCGGTTACTTAAGTGCATGTAAATGTACTAACTGTGTTTGTGGGCCGGGTCTGGCAGCTGCCTGTGTGTGTGTGTGTGTGTGTGTTGGCAGGGGGAGGACTGGCTAACCTGATACACACCCGGTGAGACTCCGACCACAGTGATTCAGGGGCAAACCGCAAACTCCACTGTAGACTGCCAGACAGCAGCAGGAAGCACTCTCACTGCCTCTCTGTACGTGTGTGTGTGTGTGTGTGTGTGTGTGTGTTTGGCTATGTGCATTTGTCAGCATATGTGTGTGTCTGTGTGTGAATGTATGAATATGTTTTTGACGTTTTGAAATCTTTTCATTGTCATTGATGAGTGTGTGCATGTGAGAAAGACATACAAAACACTAGAAACGAGTGAAAGCTTTACACCCTGCATTTTCTGAGGTCTCACTTTCTTCTGTGTGCTTTTTGTATGTGTGACTCTGATTGAGGGTGAGGCCGCAGCAGCAAACTTTTACGCACTTATTTAGTTGCGCCGCTTCTCTTCTCTTGTCAGACTGTGTTGTGCTCCCCCACCCCCGTGACTCCGGTGGCCTAGTTAACAAATTAATGTGAATCCTGTAAAAACCACAGGCTAGCTCCCCAACAGAGGAAAAAGAAGGAGAGTGAGAGGAAAAGAGAAATGAGGAGCAGCGGAGGGGTCTGATAACAGAAGGAAGTGAAATCGAGAGGGAGGGCCCTGTAAAAGTCACTTCTGTGTGTGTGTGTGTGTGTGTGTGTGTGTGTCTCACCCGCTCATAATCTCTGTTTTCACCTCCAGCTACAGTATCTTCCCTCTTATATTGTCTGTGGTTTAAGATGCGCAGTCACGTGTGTGTGTGTGTTTGTCTCCAGACAGCAAATTTGTCACCGATTTTCAATCAATTATTTGTACAGGAAGAACAATTAGTGCAGATAAAACCCGGCAGTTAATTACTGCTGCTTCAGAAAACCGCTTGACATGATTAAAATGTATGAAAAAACAAAACAATTTTGTCACTGTCATCTGCAGTTAATTATCAGGAACGCCGATCTGGTTAGATAATTGGTCTGGTTGATTGGTTGGATGGTTTGATGGTTGGCTGTTTGGTTAGGTGGTTGGTTGACTGGTTGGATGGTTGGGTATTTGACTGGCTGTGTGGGTAGATGATTGGTTGATTATTTCACTGGTTCGCAGGGTGATTGGCTGGTTTATTTGGATGGTTAAGTGTTTTACTGGTTGGGTCGTTAATTGGGTAGTTTTTTGACTGCTTGGTAGATTTGTGGGCCGACTGGTTGGGTATTTGTTTGAGTGGTTGGTGGTGTGGTTGGCTGATTGGTATGTAGATTGGTGTGTTGACTGGTTGGGTATTTGATTGGTTGATTGTTTTGAGATGGGCCACAAAAAATCAATAAACAAACCAACAAATAAAAGTAACTCAGTCCTCTATGAAAAGAAAGTTAACTGAGCAAGTTTGAATATCCAAAGTCCACAAAAAATGTCCGGCACGAGCGCACTTGGCACAGAAAACACAGTTGATCAAAGTAAGTGTCCACTTTTGAACGATCTTGTCCGTGACGTAGTGGGTCCGTGAGTTTGTGCCGAGGGTACCGACGGAATTAATCTGACCCAACTGTATGCATCTATTACATTTAAGCAGCTTTCCGAAAAAACGAAATTTCCTCCTGCAAACGGCGGCCACTGGCAGGTAAGTGTCACGTTCTGCCCACGACAGTAGCATTCACGGCTCCGAAAGAAAATCGTTTTGGTTTTTTTTAGTATCGACTGATAATGGAACGTTAATCGTCACAGTTTGACTGGTTGGTGGGTTGGTTGACTGGTTGGACGTTTGGATGTTTAACTGGTGGAGTGGTTAGCTGGCTGGTTGCTTGACTACTTGGTAGATTGGTGTGTTGACTGGTTGGGTGGATGACTGGATGATTGTTTGACTGGTCGGCGGGGTGGTTAGTTGGTTGGTTGACTGGGTGGTTAGTTGGTTAGTTGGTTGGTTGGCTTTAGAACAAGAGGGTCTCAACTTATTTCATTTACTCTTCCATATGAAATGAAGTTGGTAGGCTACAATTTAAAGCTAAAAATCATTGAAATAGTACTATCAATAAATAAGGAGACCATAAAATTAAACATTTGAAGACATTTTAATTTCTAAAAGATCAATCTAGATACACCCCACATATACACATATATATAGTGTATCGAAAGGAATGAGGAGTTGACCGCTCTACATTTTTTTATTTTTCACTCTCTTTCAATGTGTTTTTTTCTTCCTCTTCAGCCCCCCTCTCCTTGGGCTGTTCCGTGAGATGGCTGTAAGTTTATGTAGGACTCAGTCCAGGATTTTCCTACCAGCTTTTTCTCATTAGGGTATTGTAGAAGACTTTAGCTTGGCTGCACAGAGTGGCAACAGAGGGAGGAGGGTGAGGGTGGGCAAACTATACACTTACTCTTACACAGCAAAAATCTCGTTGGGCACCTGAATCGAGTTATCATTAACTGTCTTACCGCGGCTGCATCTGCCCCACGTCATAGCCAATACCTCCGCTTCTCTCCTTTCTCCTTCACCTCTCTGCCTACTCCTTTGCTTCTTCCTCTTCCCTCTCATCTTCTGCTTCTCTCTATCCCACCACCTACTTCAGTATTCCCATACTTTCCCTATTTCCAGGCATATTCACTCCTTGGCTTCCTCAAACACTGCCTCTCTTTCTCTTTTTCACAAGAAGCGAATCCTCTGCTGTCTTTCTTTTTCCTTTTCACACATTCCTGCTCCACCTTCTGCTAATAGTTCCTGTGATAACTACATCTCCTCCTTTCCAGCTGTTTTTTTTTTCCTCAGACAGATTGATAAGTTGGCGAGCGGCACAGCAGTGGATGCCGTGTCTGACAGAATGACTCTTTTTAGACCGTGTTACTAACTAGGGACTCAGGTGGCGTTGACACACACCAGATCTGACCACTGGCCTTATCTCCGTACCAACACACACACAGTCACACACACAAACATATATGGCGTCAAAACGATCGACTGTCAAATCAGCCCGCTATGGAATTGCCAGTATTGTCAGTAATTCAGACACATGCAGACACGTACAGAAATACTTATTTCTTGTCACTTTCTGCACTTTTTTGTCTCTCCCTCCACCTCACTCCTCCTCCCTCTCTGTCTCTGTATTTCTATCTCGATCGCTCTCTGTCAAGTCATCAGGACACTAATCAGGATTTTCTCGCAGCAGGGCCGGGGAGTCTGGTGAAGGAGTGAGAAAAAGAAGAGAGATGTCTTATTATAGATAACAAACGAGGGATATAAATACCTCTGGGGGCGGGAAGCTTATATAAGTGTCATGATATGTCCGTTGGCCTCTCAGCCCGCCTGTGCACGAGATCCTGTCTGCATCTGAGCAGATGTGTGGCCTGTCCATAGCTTTGTGCATCTACAGCTCCCGGCGGTCTGTGGCTTGCCTCCACCTACAGCCAGAGCTTTAATAAATCCCTCCCATTAATGTAAATGCAATTACACGGTATAATCATACAACAGCAGATTGCATGATAGTCATTCACTCAATTAGTTTCGACAGTGTGCCTGAAACTCGCTGCACCGCTCAGCGTAACGTGCAGTAAGCCTGGTTTGTTCCAGTTAATACAGATACAGTAGAGGCTGAGTGGAAGCTAATGAACTTTACCAGCCATGTCTGCACAGTGGGATGACCACCAGAAGGGATGTTTGTGTGTGTCTCTGTGTGTGTGTGTGTGTGTGTGTATTAGCACGTGTGTTTGTGTTTTCGGTCATTATGGACTGTTGTGTTGTCTAATCCCCCTGTGGTGTGTGTAATTAAGAAACGGCCTGCAGAACAAAAGAGGCGCTGGTTTTTTAAAGCCTGGTCATGTATCGAAGAGCACATGTGTTGTGTGTGTGTGTGTGCATGAGCGAGTGCTCGGTCATTGCAATTGAGCAAAGGTTGAGCTGTAGAAAGAGTGATACTTTTTCTTTTTTTTACCTTTTTAAAAAAAACAAAAACAAAAGAGCAAAAGTATGAGGAATAGATTAAACAGTATCTGCTCTAAGGTAAGCTGTAAATGTTAACATGTGCGGCTAACTAGCATGCTACCTACAGTAGCAACCTAACTAGCTTTTCCAAGACCAATGAGCATTTCATACTAAGTTATTTTATGCTAAAAAACCCTTCATGGTAGCACATCCACTGTATAGTATTTCCCCCCTGCGTGCGGAGGCTGGTACTGGATGCTACTATATCAGAGTTTAGCGATAGCATCTCTTGTTCCAGCAACTTAATCTCCAAGATAGTGTTACATTTGCCAAACACATCTGTTAGTCCTCATCCTTAAAGCGTTTTCTCTTGTAATAAGTGAAAGGTACAACTAGAAAACACGAACAACAAAGCATGAATCTAGCCTCAGTGTTTCTTGTCCAAGTCAGAGTATGTAAGCTAGTCAACCAAAAAGCGTTATGTTGGAATGAAATATGAGTTTGATCTGACATTTATCCTCATCAAACTTAGAATAAATGCTAATTCCAACTAGCTAAACACTACAACACAAAAACAGTGCTGTTTCTTTATTTCAGTGTCTTCTACAACTGGTGAGGATGTTGGCTTTTTGCCTTGGACATGCAGCTTTAGCCTCAGTCTTTAAGAATGATAAAATGTATGTAGCCATCAAGTGCATAATTAAGACCCTTTTACCAGATTCCTATTTTAAAATGAGTCAGCTGGAAACATTAAAGAGTCAGCCGGAGACAGAGTTTTCAACCAACGCATGGAGCTAACGTTAGCTTAGTTAGCTAGCTAGCCTCAGTTGATAAAATCTGCCAGAGGAAGTTGTCATTTTAGCTGGAAAATTGATGGTCACCGGCTAGAAATGAGAAGCCCGCGTTCGTGTACCTCTTTGTGACATCAACGACCTATTGTTTCACTAGAAGAATTTTGAGTGGTGAATCTGTCTCCGTTATTGCTGTAAACTGTATGTGCTCTGTGATAATGGAAAGCTTATACAGCAATAACTAAAGGGGGGCAGGGTGAATAACCCTGGTACGTACGACTATAGGAGTGACCCACAGGCTTTGTATGCAAAGCTTTAGTGTACATCCAAACATGGGTTAAGTGTGTGTATGTACTGTATATTTGCCATATTTGGTTGTGCTGTTGGCTTGTGTGCAGCTAGTGTATGGGAAAGTGTGTGTGAATGTATGTTTGTGTGTGTATGTTGTCTGTGTACTTACTTTTGTCATACTGTAATTACTACGCTTCACTTTAGTGTCCTTTTACTGCGATCCCTTTTGCTCAGGCAGTGGCAGGGACATGACAATAGACTCACACACACACACACACACACACACACACACACACACTTTTGGGCTCTGTCCCCTCGGCGCTTGGCCCAAATCACTGTGACATTTACAGTTTCGCAGCCATTAATGCTTAATGTCCCAGGGGTGATTGTGTGTGGCTGCTCCAGAATCAGATCGCAGCATTTTGTGAAAGCGCCCGAGCCTCAGCATCCTTGCAATTGCTACACCTGTGCTGGGAGAGAAGCAGCTAAGGAGGGAATGGGATCAAGTCCCAGGAGCCTGAGGCTTACCAGATTTAAAGGCGCTTACAAGGTCAGGTGAAACAGGTGTAATCTATTAGAATAATGTCACAGATCAGTGCATTAGCACCTGATGATAGTCATCCTTGTGAAGGGGCTTAGTGGCAGCTGTGTTTCATCCCATTATTAAGGGAATTTTATGTTAGCATTGGAGAGCTCAACTATCAGATGCATGTTTGAATGTCAGAAAAATGGAAAAGTTATTTTAAGTGAGTTATTTTTAGTATTATTTGTAGTTTTGTGTCATCTAAAAAGGTTAACAAAAGATCTTCTGTTTAATGACAAAGCAGGAAAAGCACAGGTGTAATTAGTAACACTAATAGTGGCTAAACTCATTTGGGTGTTCCAGTTTCAGGGACTGGGGTTTCTGGTATTGAGCATGCTGGTTCACTGGCATGGCTTATTGGGACACTTAAATGGAACAGAGCCATCATTATCTTATTAATTACATCTGTGCTTTACCTGCTGTAACAAGTCAAAGTGTCAGCTTTTAAAAATGTCTTATTCAGATTTATGGCGCTAGAGCCAGCAGCCGGTTAACAGGAAACAGCTACCCTGGCTCTGTCCAAAGTTTTTTTTTAACTTACCTTTGGACAGGGCCGAGCTAGCTGTTTCCTGGCTGTAACGTTAGCTTCATACAGGCATGATATCAATTCTTGCATCTAACTCTTGTTTCCAAAAATAGTAGTATTAGAAGTATTCCTTTAATCCTTTATTTAAGTTGTAATATAAGTGCAGCAAGTTAACGCAGTCTTGAGAAGAGGTCTAATTAGCCCATTAACTTAAAGCTGCATTCATTGATTAAATTTTTTTTTGTGCTATTTTAGAGCAGCGAAACAAGCTAAGAACACAACATTGATATGTCAGCACCTTATAAAGCTTTTGTAGCAAAGTGTGTTAGCAGACATTTGCCTATTTACACAATATTTCCAATATTCACTACTCCTTTTATCTCTGTTTTGGTCTCCACCGACTCCTGAGAAAAATATCTGTCTCTTTAGCTGCTAAATGCTCCACTATGTTCACTAGCTAGTTGCTGTCTTCGTCTGGCGGCCCTTTGGTTTTGGGTAGGTAGTGTATAGTGGGTTTACCAGAGTTTTTTTTTTTTTTTTTGCTGAAAACAGCTTCCCGCTGTGGCTGGAAATGTGATTGATGAGTGCAGTGAAACTGAACCAACAGTACATTTGGGTGCAGTAAAACCAAACACTGAGCAGAAAGATGCTAATATTGCCACCAGCAATTACTACCAGCAACCTCTTTCACATTAAACATTATGTGACAATATTGACACCTGTCAATATTGACACCAACGTCAAAATATCTGTTGTGAAAAAGGCCTTCATCTCTGTACATGCAGATAGGTTTGGGACATCTTTACCCCAGAAACAGTTAGCCTAGCTCTGTCAAAGGTGAAAAAAATATATCTTTCAACAACTCCTTACTACATATCTTGTTGTTTTAACCAAATAATCATCTCAACTTCTGTTAAGTATATAGGTATATTGTAAAATAGAACACTGTACTATGCGAATACTGCTTAGCAATATTGCTTCAGATGAAGTCGTGCTAGATTAGTAACTGAACTGTGAAGCGAGAAGTAATGAAAAAAGTTAGACAAAGTAATAAAAAAATATCTATATATCTTGAAAGCCCACCAGCTCCCATAAACAGTCACACAGCAGCAGCGGCTCAATAGAATATGCCAAAAATCTACAATACCTGCATCCCACACGGATATAAATGATACCTAAATGCAAACAGCTTGACCCTCTCCCTCCATCACACATATTGCATTCAGAGGCTCCCACACATTCATAAATGTGACAATATCATTTCCGGGAGAAAAATGCATGTGCTCCACCCGTGGGTGCAAACCATCCCGCATGCAGGATGAGAGAGAGTGAGATCTGGTTTTTGTCTTGATTAATATTTTCTCTTAGTCACCACTATATCATCCACCCTGTTCCCTCATTTCCACTGTTACCCGAGTGTGCATACTATTGCATACCATTATGTAAGATCTGTTCTTTATGAGTCTTCATATAGGCCAACACAGCATAGCTTCGCCTGACATACAAGCACATGGGGAGGTCTTGCTGATCTGTTGCATGTGTGTGTGTGTGTGTTTGTGTGTGAGTTTTGCAATCATCCCTGGGTAACTACATACAGTTTGCAGATGTGGACTGAGAGGGAAACCCTGTCTGGTCCCTGGAGAGGTGTGTGTGTGTGTGTCTGTTAAGCTAGTACTGTATGTTTGTCTGTGCAATACGTAATCCAGTGTGAGTGTGTTGTATCAGTACCTGTATTTATGCATTGTGTAGTTGCCGGTTCTTGCCATATGTGTGGTTGTGTGTACAGTATGGCTGTGTTTTTTCATTGTGTGTTTGTCAGTAGTGGCTCAGTGGGCACATCTGAGAGTGTGTATTGTACTTTCTGACAGACACACACACACACACACACATATACACACAAAGTGCAGGGAGTGGAGCCTCTGTGCTCGTGGTTTCGGTGTCCCTCGTTAACATGCTCTGTTCAGGATTTCCTACAAGATGTGGCTACAAAACCAGTTCCAGACTCCTCTGTCTCTCTCTTCTTTCCTCTCCCTTCGCTTCCTCCTTGTCTCTTTGTCTTTTAAGAAAGAGAGAGAGAGATACCCTGAGAGAGGGACGGAGAGAGAGAGAGAGAGAGAGAGAGAGAGAGAGAAGTCTGCTTCTAATTTAAAGTGCTCCCTGGCTGTCCTCCTCTGGGTCCTAACTCCCCTCTGTGTCGAGGCAGGCTGCCAAGTGCCTCTTTAAGAAAAACACAAATTAAATTCATAAATAAAACCGTGTGCCTGTGGCTCACAGGGGAGCTCTGGTTGTTTGCCTTTATCCTTCTTATGTGCTTGTGTGTGTTGAACAAAAGCCGCTCTCGTGCTCCTGTCTCGTATATCTAAATGTAGTTATTGTTTGCTTGCCCCACTCGTTATCTCATATGAGTGTGTTAGATCTTTATAATGTGTAGTTATGCGTGCCTTGTGGTGGACATGCTTTTGGAGGAAGTTATTGATTATTGTATCATGAATTAGGGGTAGGTAATATGGATAAAATCCTCTATTATGGCGCATATAATTTCGTATTGCTTTATTGATATATATTGAGATGAGATACATTTACTAGAAATTCTATTGAGAATTTCTTTTATAAATAAAATAACAAATGGGAATATCGTTTATTGACAGAATTAAATGCCTAACAAATTAAGGTACGTCATCACATTAAAAAATTGCACTGCTCATTGATTTACAGTATTGCCTGTAATTACCTAATACAACCAGAGCCATTACAAAGATACAGTGTGTTTAATTGCACAAAAGTAAAAGTAACAGGGTTACAGTTGTCTCAAGCTGATTTCTTGCTTAAATGTCATGTAAAAGAGAAAACTGGTTACTGTAATCGGGAAAGGAGATTAGGGAAACCTGATTTCCCCAGCTAGATTTCTCCTGGAGAACGCCGATTTCTTGGCCATGTAGACGGAGCAGGTGGATGAAAGGAGAGATGATTACACAGAGCGATGTGTTCTGGCATTTAAAATAACTCCATCCAACGTCCGACTAAAACTAATACAACGTTGCCTGTACTGTAGAAGTCTTTAACTATTTGTTAAATTCAGACACATTCGTGCTGTGAAGATAAGTCAGTCTGCTCCAACACACACACACCAAAAAACAAAATAAACAAATTCAGGACCGACACAGCATCTTTTATCTGTAGTATGGTTAAAATAAGGAAGTAAGTAAGTCATGCTTCCAAAATAAGGTTGGGGTTAGGGGAGAAATCTGATTACTGATCTGCTGCATGTATATGTGGTTTTACAGTAACCAGGTTACTGCAGTTCATGTGTTTGCATTCTCCGGTTACCCACATAGCATGGTTTCTCTGAGTAACCTGGTTAAATGCATATATATATACACTAATAATAGCTACTAATTTGCAACAGCAAATATGCCAATGCACCCCAATACATTTTTTATTAATATTATGAAGAAACCTTTTTAATGAACATATTTGCTGTGTTGCCAAATGTTCTTACTGAACGTAAAATATCTACAAAATGTTGTTTGACAACATATTTCATTTGTTTTCCTACAGTATCCACTCTTGCAATCCAATATCTGCTTGTAACAACCAAAGCATGATTAAAGTGTTTAATGGTTGTGCTTTGGCACTCACTTGGTTATGTAAGGGAAAGATTGTGGTCTTGGTTTAATATTGAAAAAATGTGGGATTCCGGAGTCACCCTGGTCTCCGGTGTCACCATCCACCCTGACCACCTCCCTAATACTTCCGTGCGGTTCAAGAACTTGAAAAAGCACTGGGGAAAAAAAAAACCCTGGCAGTTATTACAAGTTAGTGTTATATAAACGTAATTTCTGGGAGACAGGGTTGAAATGGCATGGCAAAATCTCAGCAGACACATTTCTATCATCTTATTGTTGTATTGTCCAATGCTACCATATTTCCAATTAAAATGCAACACTTTATGTTTTTCACTGTCTCACATCTGTGGTAGGCTCAGTGCTCAGTACTTCAAAAAAGTTAAGACCACATTTCTTGTAAAGCCCATTTACTTGCTTTGTTAAATGAGCATGTCTGGATAAACATACATTCCCGCCTACCTTTTGCTACGTAATCCAGGATGGCGTTGGCAACTCTTTCATTTGACAGAGTGGCTTTTTTCCCTGTGATGCTCCAGAATACATTTGCACAAACAAGTCACTCACAAATGTCCCTAAAGCTGAAATCTGTGAAACACAACTATTACATGAACATGACGTCAGATAAATGAACATACATGCAGTGAATGAACATGCTGAGTCTGCATACCTGATGCTAATACAGGAGAAGGCTGGGGAGGTTTTGCAAATATTCTGGCAATAAAGGTAGCTGCGCTCCAAATCTGTTTATGTATACTAGTTGACTGACATGGTTCTAAATACTTGGAAGGTTTATTGGGGTAGTTTCATGACCCCATGAACTACCCCAAAACCTCATTTCTTGCAAACAGCTGCTGTTTCCTTCTATAGCGCACACCTGTCCCTCAGATATATGGCTTTTGTTTCTACCAGTCTCTCAGGGTATTTTCATCGATCACACTCTCATTGCTTTATCCTCCTCCTTCTTTGCTCATCTTTTGTTTCAACCACCACATCTGGAGTCAAATAGCTTTGACTGAAATTTCTGAAGGAGATTGAGAAAGATTGACAAAGTCAGCCATGCAGGAAACATCATCTGCTCAGCCTGTTAGTTTTTTTTTTTGTTTTTTTCAGTCCCGCTGGAGAATAAATAATGTCTTTGGCAGATTTTGACACTAGAGAAAAACAATTTAAGTGAGAAAGAGAAAAAACATGCACTGTGCTGAGGGGAAAAAAGAGCCGAGATGAACAGGAGGCAGAGGACCGTTTATATAATTGTAATATTAGTGTTGTTCCTCTGAAGGCCTGGAGGTCATTTCTGACAGGCTGGTTTGGTTCAGTGGAGCAACTCATTGGTCATTCCTCTATTCGGGAAGTTTTTCTCCCAGCTTTCAGCGTGGCCTCCACTGTACCCTCATCCTGTGGGCTTGCTGGGATCAAGTTTACAGCTTGTCTGTATTTGCAAAGCTAATGATAACACTGGCCATCCACAGATGGTCAGCGTCTGTGTAAGTGCTTGCATTATTTAGGACCCCAACCCCCATAAAGCGGGTCTAATTAGACATGTTACATAACACCCCTTGAGAGTAAAAGGAGTCTCTTATCCCCGGAAGTATCATCTTTGACACCTGACACCTAATCCAGGCTGTCTGTCCTCTCTGGTCTGAACATGGTCGTGCTTTGACCTTGGCACGATGACCAGCTGACCCGACCCACTACTCACACCCATGCACATGCCCACATACTCTACCACTGCCACCACACAGAACAGCTGCAGGGCCTACAAATGATATAACAGTTCAAAGGTCAGGTGGCTCAATTGAACATCTCATACGTACGTTGGGATTTTGATAGTTGGGTCCATTCTGGTTCCAGGTTGGTAAAATATCCAGATTTGTGAAGCTAATGCATCTCTTATCAAATCTTATATCTCTCCTTTCTCTTGTTTATTAGCAAATGCCAGTGTAAAATACATTCAAGTAGCAGGCTTCTCACTCTTAGCTAGCACAGACCGTCACTTTTGCTAGTTTAAATGGTAGTTTAGCCGGGGACAGATTGTTTGTTAGCGATCGCAAACTGGTGTTATTGTGGCGTTTCTTTCTCTGAGTGGACTGCAGGCAATTAAGTTGGGTTAGCATACAGACTGGAAGACTGGACTTTTCACATTTTGGTTTTAGTACAGATTAAACAATATGTTAATTAACCAAATTTAGAGATGCTGGTTGGTGGATGGCTTAAGCTTATCAATTTATTAGTTCTGAATTGGGACCTCTAGTATTTGGAGCAAGTAGTTGGTGAAAAGTAGGGTCTTCAAAAGTTAGTAGGCTACAACTGTTATTTCAGTGTGTCAGATACATATTTAATCAGCATTTCATATTCATGTTGCTGATTTCATTTTCAGGTTGTGAACATTAGGCTACCATTCAGCTGCAGTGTTTCCGCCTTCTCGGCCAACAAAAGGTGCTTTCAGATCTCAATGGAATCTTTAAGTTTTAGTTATTTATAACTTTAGTTTCGTGCAACTGTTGAAAGCTAAACCTAAATTTATTCTCTAAGGATTCAGTTTGGAAAGCGGACTGAATGATGGATTCAGATTTGATAAAATACTCTCGAACCCCAACCTAATTATCAGGTTTTGTCCGATTATCTGCCCATGTATAACAGCTGAATATAATTGTTCATCATGCAGCTATGCTTTTACATTGCACACTTAGATTATATGCATATATATTTTATTCAACCTACTGTATGTTATCAGGATTGGCAGTGCTTTTTATTAGTGGCTCTCAGATTCCCTGGATTCTCAGGGGTCCTTTAGGGGAAGCCCCAGTATAATGAGTAATTGTTCAGTTTCCCTATACTTCAATTGACTCCAAATTATCCCATTTAATGAGTGTATAAGAATGGCTATTGTAATCATAAGTTTCCCTCCCACCACTATTATCTCCCAACATACAGCGCAGACAGTTACAATTCAGCAACACAAATTTTCCCATATGAGGGTTCCCTGGGGCAAAAATCTGTCAAATGGCAGTCGGTAAAACATGTCTATCTAGGTATTTAGAAGAAGGGGGCTTGTGATTGGAACAGTGCTTATTCTGATCTACAGTGCAGCTGGGAAAATGTGGGTGGGGGAGACGAAATGGGTAATGCTCCCTCCTCCCTTGTTGATTCATAGCCTGGATGGTAGAATTTTCTCAGCCTACACAAGACCATGAAATAACTCAATCAACACATAAATCACCAAACCTGGAGTTAGGATATTTTTTCACATGACAATAGCGCTTGTTTTTGAGACGGACTGTGCCTGGCTGTTTGACTGCGATAACATACGAATAGACAGATCTCGGCCTGTCATTCGCTGCCAACATAGTGCGTTTGGCACACACTGTGCTGATGTTGTACCCCAGTTTGGGAACAGCGGCGTGTCATTGAAGATTAGGCCGCTGTGCCGTTCTTTAGCCATAACGATCCGCCAGACTGATGAGCTACAGTGAGACGTCTGGGCACTACGAGCACTCTTATAAATCAGGCCCCGTTCTGAATTATTCAATATATCTCTAACCCAAGGAAATGGAGAGGGGAAAAAAAGGAAGAAAATGGGGAAAATGTGACCATCAGGGAAGAAACAAAATGAAGCAAAGATTGGAAGAGTGGAAAGAGAGAGAGAGGGCAGGGGCGAGAGATTGCAAAGTGAAGGAGTGTTGAAGCTAGAAAGGATGAAGGGAAGGTGAGGAGAGATGGAGGGA
Source organism: Siniperca chuatsi (assembly GCF_020085105.1). Taxonomy (NCBI): domain Eukaryota; kingdom Metazoa; phylum Chordata; class Actinopteri; order Centrarchiformes; family Sinipercidae; genus Siniperca; species Siniperca chuatsi. The sequence continues at coordinate 19,648,503 of NC_058061.1, forward strand.
GGTGTTTGGTTTTCTGAGGATGGATGACAGGATTTTAAAGTCAGTGGTGCTTTTTGAAGCATGATAGCCCTTATCTTGATTTTCTCTTTTTTAGCCACGCTAGCACTAGGCTCTGTAGGGACGGTCTGCTGATTGGTCAGTTGGTCAGCCACTTACTTCTAACTATTGGATGGACTTTCAGACAAATATCCATGGTCCCCAGAGGATGAATCCTACTGACTGTAGTGATCCCCTGACTATTCCTCTAGTGCCACCATGAGGTTGACATTTTTGGTTTTTAGTGAAATGTCTCGAAAACTTGTGAAAACGAGTGCTGAAGATTTGGACCTCAACTATTATCTATCTATTATTATAACAGTTTGGTTTTCTTTACAATGCGCACTACAGCCTTACAGAGCAGGGAGCATAGACTCTTGATCTTAATATAAGCTTTTATTCTGTGACCATTCAGCTTCAACCCCGACCCCCTTCAGTCTGTCTGACCTTTGCTGACAAGCCTTACTTTTTCTCCACGCACCAGTCTTTCAATTTTTGATCCTCTATCAATCCCTTCTTTCCAGGCACTTTTATTTTCCTCTCTTTCCCTTCCCTTTCCTCTTTCTCAGTAGCTTTTTTCCATCTTTCTGGTATGCTACCTCTCTCCTTCAGCCAAGGTTGCTATGGTGATGTGAGTTTTTTTATGTACTGGGAGCTTCTTCCAATGTTTTTTTCTACCCCTTCTTACTGGTTTTTCTTTTGTCTTTTGTTTCTGACTGGCTGCTTTTCTATGCAGAGGATGCAGCTATTGTTTTGCCTCGAAGGGCTGAGGTTTTTAGCTGCCATGTGTGTTTATTGACTATCTCTTTCTCTGAAAGAGCCTGATGGAGGATGTGATTAGGTATAGGAAGGGCAGGTATCTTTTTCTTCCTATCTCTAATGTGGACTAAACACTCCCTTCACCTCCACACGTTCCTCTCCTTCTCCCCTTTCTCTCCTATCATCAGTTTTTTTTCCCATTTCTCTGCCCTACTGTCTTCCCCTCATTTAGTTTCATTCTCTCCATCTCCTCACCTGTCCCCCTCTCCTCCCACCTAACACCAGCTTTCTCTTCGCAGTCAGTTCATTGAAATATATGTGTGTGCATGTGTGTGTGTGAAATTCACCGGCGTGCGTGCACAGTGCTCTTGCACTCGGCGCATTGTGTGAAGATATCTGTGTATCTGTCAGGGTTTTGTGGGCGCAGCATGCCGCCGCACAGGGAGGAAGGGATGGTGTGAGGAGGAGCAGCGAGGGGAAAGGGGAGAATGCAATTTGAGTGAGTGAAAATCGTTTAGGAAAAGAGGGAAACCCCGTCTAGGGAGAAATGTGGGAAACGAGGTTTGGCACCGAGAAGCTAAAATGAACTGAAGTGAGCTGAGTCATAACAGATAAGATTAGGATGAAACTTAGTTGTTCCCTTTGGGGATATTTGGTTGCTGGCAGCAGCACAATTCATTTTACAGCAAGGAAACAGCAGAAAAAAATCTAATCAAATCACAAAAGTAGGAGATAAAGTAAGCAATAAAATAGCATATAAGCAGATAAAAATATAAAAATATAAAAAAGAGTGTAGGTAATTCAAATTTCTGGGGTTAGTAATACACCTCTGACACACAAACACCATGTATCATCAATGATTAATCCAAGTTTGATACTGAACTTAATTGACCGTCCGCAGCCCCCTTAGTTACTGTTGCTATGCCTGTCAAGCCTTCTGTTTTCACATGGCACATAATACAGTTTACCATGATAACTAATGTTAGCTTCATGAGTTGGTTGAATACGCTGTCTCTGGCTGACTTAATGTTCCCAGCTGACTGGTTTTAAAACAAGAAAAGCAGTCTTAGATGTGACTCTTGATGGCTACATACATGATATAGTGCTAGAAGACTGAGGCTAAAGCTGCGTGTCCCAGGCAAAAAGTCAGTAGAAGACATGGAAATAAATAAACAGCATTGTTCCTGTACTGCAGTGTAGAACTAATTAGTGTAACAGCAGTATAAATATGATAAATAACAGTGTAATATCAGACTGTTATTTCTTTCTAAGCTGTGACTGAACAGTCACTCCTTCGGGAAAGGGGTTTAGCGAATGGTCAATGGTCAAAGTTGTCATCTCAGGTAAAAAAGGACTGTAACAGTAACACCCTTACACACAACTTGCACTGAAGAAGAAACCTTGACTGGAAGAGAGACGTGAAATCAATCATGATTAGGGTGTAAGGAGACACTGATACCACTACACAGAACAGAGTGAGGTCACACGACCACAACAAGTATTAGATATCAGGCCAATATTAGAAACTGGAGTATTTAGAAGTAGCTTTTCACATAAAGAAGGATTTTTGATTTCTTTTTATGGGAAAAATGGTCTATAATGTTCAGTTAAGGTAAAGTATTTTTTTGGACTTTTTTGCCATTTAGCATTTACAACTTCTGCTTATTCTAGCACAGGTTTTGCTGCAGTTTAATGAATTTATTTGCGTTGGAAACAAATGAATAATATGTAGGTGCGAGTATGACCCTGGTTTCAAGCATGCAAATTAAAGAGAGAGAAACTAATGAATGAATAAAGAGAAGAAAAGCTGTCAGAGTGACCTGTGAGGATGAGAAGCGCCTGATGCACGAAGACAAAGCAGAGAAGAAAGGAAAGGTAGAGGTGGGCGCACAAAACGGAAGGATTGATGTAGCAAGGGAGTACCTGTGCATGTGTGTGTGTGTGTGTGTGTGTGTGTGTGGGAGCAGTGAGGCATGACCTTACCAGAGGTAGTCATACAGTACTGGAGAGTACTATAGTACTAGAGTTAAATCAATAAAAACATACACACAGTCACACTGTATTTAGCCGAAACAGTTGAATTGCTGAATTTTTGACTTTTTAATGGAAGCATTCTCTAAACTGGACTGCGTGTCTGACATTGGAATTGTGTGCTAATGTGCTCTGAAGGTAAAGAAGATGATCGGTCTTCGTTTCTGAGGCTGCTTTTCACGCGTGCGCGATATTTCTCCTCGCACTTTATTTATCTCGGCTGCTGCTCCGCTATGCAGACAGCTGAACAACATGAAAGGCCTTTGCCCATCAGACGAACACATGCATGCACCCACGCTTTGCACGTGTACACACAAACACACACACACACACACACACACACACACACACTCACTCACTCACGCAACACATGTGTGTTCGTGTTTGTGTGTCCTACAGGAGCCCATTCAGCAGCACTAAAGGCCTTTAACCCCCTGACTGGCCTGAGTCAGCAACATCACTGTCGATGAGGTTGAAGAATATTAGTCCGTGTGTGGGTGTATGGTGTGATGATGGGGTTTTTTTGTGGGGTTGTTTGGTTTGTAGGACTGTGTGTGTGTGTCAGGGATTTTCTTCCTTTGTTCCTGCATTAGTGATTATGCTTATTATTTTCTCTGCTTACTTCCACCTCCCACACACACACACACACACACACACACACACACACACACACACATAGCATCAAAGCAGCAACAGACGTAGCAGCATCTGTTTTGGCATAAATTATGGTTCATGAGAGACAGATAAAGAGATGTAGGGATGGGGAAGAGCTCTGTGTTAAATGAATAGCAGGATTTGTGTTAAATGGATGGCTACACAGTGATTTTAATGAATTAGCCTTCCAGGGGAACACAGCCTGACTGCTGTTTTACCCAGTCAGCCCCGTTTCTGGCTTGAAATTAGGAAAAGCCAAAGATTAGCAACACGCCAACTCAGTCACATTTTTTGATGACAAAGTAAAATGTGAGAACCTGCTTTTCCTGATGTACTGTAATTATTATACTCTTATATAAGAGGAAGTCCAGCAACTTGCCTCCTTTGGTTAAAGGGTTGGTTCAGCTAAATTACAAACAAAACATATTTTCTCACATCTAGTGGCATTCAGCCTTGCAGATAGTTTTAGTTTCATATGCCCAGATATCTATCTCTGAGATTTCTGCTGCCACCCCAGTACAATGGAGGTGAATGAAATTTTGTTTGGTGAGACTATTTCCAAAGAAATGCAGAGTAACAGGGTTATTGTTTCTGGAAAGTGGGAATGGAACCTCATTACTTTTTTTGTAGCGACTGAAATGTGTCCACGGGTATCAAAAACTGTCACATACTGAATGCTGGCGTTGAATGTCTGGTTCGCAGTTTTGTTTCTTTATTCTTTAGTCAAATAGTTTCTCATTTCTCATGGTCATATGTTTGGAATGTAAAGTCTGAATGTGCAAAGTAACTAACATCTGCTACTTCATTTCCTCTGAAATGAAGTGGAGGTATAAAGTAGCATGAGGTGGAAACACAGTACAAGTACTTCAAAACTGTACTTAAGTGCAGTACATGGAGGGGGTACTGGTATTATGATTATGGAGAGGAACACACATATTAAGTTGTTTAATTTTATTTCAATATATATACGTACGTTCATCTCAATATAAAAATAACTGTTAAATTGAGACATTGGTCCAGCTTAAAGCTCTGTAATATCTAGCTTTACTGTGTGTGTGTGTGTGTGTGTGTGTGTGTGTGTGATGGATTGCCTGTGTGAGGGAATGCCATCATTTACTGCCACTGAAAATCTGACACAACCCTGCTGTCCCGCTGACAAACTGGCCAGGACTGTTCTATACGGATGAGTAATTATGTAGTCAATTCAGTTCTTTCGCCTCCCTGTGTATGAATGTGTGTTTTGTGTGTGTGTGTGTGTGTCCACAGCCCTGTAATGGAGTATAATGTATGGTGTGTGTGCTGCCTGGTGGGTGTATACAGGGGGAGTGTGTCATATGTGCGCCTTGTCTTTACACCCTTCCTCCCTCGCGTGATGACGGAGTGTCTGTGAAGCAGGTTTCCCTTGCTAAGTATACCTGAGGGAACTCGGCACTGTGTAGCCGAGCTTTATCATAGCTGACATGCTACTATATGTGTTGGGAGAGAGAGAGAGTGTAACACTAGCAGATGGCCTTGGTCGACCCCAACACTTACCTACACACAAACACACACTCATACACATGCATACTGCAGGGAAACATAACTATCATAGTACAGACTGTGCAATCATACGAGGATACTCACAAGCACTTTAGAATGTAACATAAAAGTAAATAAACGCACACAAAACACACAGTCAAACACATATTTGAGATTTACTCACCTAAACTCTCAGGCTGATATTCGCTTTAAGTCATATCATTAAAGTCGTTGTTAAGTCGTTTCATTAACATGGCGCAGCAGTGGAATAATCAGAAAGTTATGAATTGTAGTGGTATGTTAAAAAAAAACGTTTTTACTACAGTAAACCCACACTCAACTCTACACACTGGAGACAAGCCAAGCGTCATTCCAGGTGTCCAGTACTGTGTAGAAAAGTTACAGTGTATACAATCCTATGGGTGGCGCCAGAGTGTGTAAATGTGTAAATGCAGGGCTTCATTCATTCATTCATGAATGGACTGAACAGAATCTAAAATGTGTATCATGTGTATGTGTTTATTATATTTGATACATGGCATTAAATGCAAGGCTATACAGCAGGTATTTCTGCCTCCGGAGCTGCGGGCCTCTGGATTGGCCTGCGGAGGCCAATAACAGCAACTGCTACTACAGTTGTTGTTATTGGCCTCGTTACTATTATTGTCCTTATTGTTCTTATGACTATCATTCCTGTTATTATTACTTTATTAATACTAATATTTCCACGACCTTTACATTAAAATTTTAGGTGGAATTTGCATTGTGCTTCCCTCTCCCTCAACCCCCTTCTCTCTCTCTCAAAACCTAACACGGCAGCGGCGGATGGCCGCCCACCATTGAGTCTGGTTCTGTCCGAGGTTTCTGCCTGTTAAAGGAAGTTTTTCCTTGCCACTGTCGCCAAATGCTTGCTCATGGTGGGATTTGTTGGGTCTGTGTAAATAATATTATAAAGAGTACGGTCTAGACCTGCTTTATAGGAAAAGTGCAATGAGATCACTTCTGTTATGAATTGACGCTATATAAATAAAGTTGAATTGATGTAATGGTAATGGAATATAATGGTCAGCTTATAATACCTCCAGGGCTCCGTGCTTCCTCTACATTTTGGCTTTCCTCCTGCCTGTCCACTCTTTGTGGATTTATCCTCCTTCCTCTCTTAATATAGGTATCCCAGAGGTTCATCCATCTTTTCTTTGTAATCTTTATTTTGTTTGTCAAATAGGGCACTATGTTGTGAGACCAAATGGGTCAATCGATCATTATCCATCTTGTTGTGTGAAGTGTGATTGGATGGGCTCAAATTTTAAAACTGAAGTGCGAATTATTTGCATGAACTATTTGCAAGTACATTGAATGCCCATTGCTTAAAAACATTCCAGCCATAAATAGTATAAAAATGGTGTTTAATATAATGAAAATGCTTAAGTTTATAACTTTGAGGGACAAACTAAAAAAGTTATTCATTTTTTGTACATGATGGTCCCTGACTGAAGGACACAGTAGTTATTTCCCAATACTTCTCAAGTGATGCCCCTGTGCTTTAAAAGGCGATCCTGTCTCCTAAAGATTCTACACTCATTTGAAGCACGAAATGGGGCTGTTGATTATTTCCATTTCCAAGTGTTTTAGTGTAGTAAATCTAACAACACATGGGACGCCGGACGTGAACCCTGGTCTGCGGTGTCAAAGTCCTGTGCTTTGTACGCCCAGTCACCCACACTGACCTCCTGTGACTTCTCTGAGGTACAGGAATGTCACACTTCCTTTACTGGAAAAAAAACAACATTGCCTGTGAACACAGCAAATAGGTTTCCTTCAAAATGTATTTTCAACGCAAATTAGTAGTAGATAAATGTATTTTGTAGGAGGCAGGGTTGTGGAAGAACATAAAGTACAGTACAGAAATAGAGAGGTGGACAAGAGGACAATAGAGACGGAGATAGCTTTGGAGGGAAGTAGAAATAAAGGTAAAAGAGAGCAGAAAGCTTTAAATGTGGTGAGATAGAGATAGTTGCTGCTGGTAGCCCACCGCTGCTCTGTGTAAAACAATAAAAGCCGATTCATGTCTACATTCCTCAGCTGGTTGTAAAACCTGCTTGCTTGCTTTAAACGAGGGCTCTGCCAGTCTCTTTCCCTACATAGGCCTCTTCTTCTTCTTCTTCTTCCTCCTCTTCGTTGTGTTCTCTTTCCTCTCCTGTCTTATCTTAGGGCCACTTTGTAGATGTACACTTATACAAACCCACACACAATCTGATCGAATCATACTCTGATATCAGGAAATACCTCTAAACCCAGAACATTCCTCTGATAAAGGGAGGGTGTGTGTGTCGATGTTAATATTTAGCTTTGTGTGCATTTGAGTGCGTGTGTGTCTGTGTAGCGGTTTGACGCACAAGCCAATGTGAGACCCCGCTGCGATATGTGAAAGTCAGAAAGAAAGATCATTGTCCAAAATAAGAGACATCGAGCGGTTTCTGGCTGCGGCGCAAGAATAACAAGTAATTTTGGTGTTTCCTTGGCTGGAGGGTAGAACAAAGCAGAGGGGATCTAATCAGCCTCATTTCAGCTTCATTCACGGCCTGGGCTGACTCGTTTAACATTCCTCGCCTCTCCACTAGCATGAGGCTCCCATCGTGGTGTTGGCTGCAGCTTCATAATTTGATAGAAACAGCTATTAAAGTCATATCCCTGCAGGATTATGACTTGCTGAGGTTGGGAATCGAAGGCTTTTATAGGTTTTCTGCAGGTTGTTGCATAATACTGCTTTACACTGTACTGAAATCTATGTCATTTTTGGAGGTTTTGTTTGTGCATAGTATTGTTTTGACACATAAAGTCTATCTGCTCGCCCTGTGGTGTACTATAGTATATATATTTAAGTGAAATTGGTTTTCTGGATTTTAGGCACTGAATTAAAGGTGCACCCTTACATGTAAAAGTCAGTTTACTAGCCGTGGCGAGTACTAATCAACCTGTGAAAATAGCTTTTCAAGATTGAGAAAATAAATCTTAACAGAAAGTTTTTAACAGAAAGCCTGCGTTACAGACTGGGGATGTGGAGTTTGACGGACATGGACGTTTACCAGGCAGTGAGGGTCTAATAACAAGGCTAGCGGCGTGTCTACTCAGATACACTTCCATTAAACAATCCAGCTGTCTACACAGGCTGTGTAATGGCTCGTGTTTCACTTGTGCGATATGCACGTAAACTGCAACCCAAAGCAGATTTTTACACTTCAAGTCTATATGCATAACTACAGTGATTGTGCGTTGTGCTCTGAGCGCTGCCAAAACACGGGTGACCTACACTCAGTACTGTGCCTGAATGCATCCTGTGTGGACACAGATGGAGCACTGAAACAGCTGCTCAGTGACTCAGTGAGGCTGCAGCCTACTTGGGCACAACGGTGCTTTTAGCTAAATGCTAACATCACTATACTAACATACTGACAATAACACTGTTAACATGCTAATTTTTAGCAATGTTCACCATCTCATGTTAGTATGCTAACATTTTCTAATTAGCTAAACACAAAGTGCGGCTGAGGCTGATGGGACTGTCATTAGTTTTGCAGGTATTTGGTCGTAAACCAAAATTTTGGACAATTTAAAATTTTGAGCTGATGATGGCACTGGATGAGAACTCAGAGGATCACCAAAGTCAGTAGGATTCATCCTCTGGAGACCATGAATGTCTGTACAAAATTTCATGGCAATCCATCCAGTAGTTGTTCTGTCCAAAGTGGTGGACTGACCGACATTGCCATCCCTACAGCCACACCACTAGCATGGCTAAAAAGATCCTATCGAGTTGCATGTGTAGGCTCCAGCGTTAGGAGCTTGAGCTATACTTGGGCTACGACACCATTTACAACTGGTATTAAAGGACAAAATCTGCATTTTGTATGTGGACGTCCAGTCAGGGTTGATTACAAATGTAGTCAATTGAAGCAATAATTTTCTCAGTGAGTGCTATATTGTCAGAGAAAACTGAGTTCTTCCTGCTTCCAGCGAAGATGCAAATGTGCATTTTTTTAATAAGCTGTCAGTTGATGAAGTCACTGTTGAATGGCATCAATTGGCTATAAAGAGTAGCAGAATTATTCCATCTTGACTGTGAGCTTCAACTGTGCTATCAAATGCATGAGGTGTATTATTGAGAGCCAGTGTTGCAGAGTCTTGGCTGTTGTTGTATCCGGTGCCTGGATACACTTCCTGGTTGACTGGTGGGGAGAGGCTGTGCTTTGTCTGAGGGCAGTTCTGCCTTGGATCACTCCATTTTTATTATGAGAGCAAAGCATAGCCTACTCTGTGAATGTGTGTGTGCATGCTTATTTTTGCAGCATCCCCCCACCCCTCTCCCTTTCTCTTACTCCCCTATGACCAGCCTTAAATTACTGTCTGCCAATATTCTCATCCTCCCCTCCCTCCAACCCTTCCTCAGTTTACTCTTTCATCTCACTTTCTGCATTTCCCCTGACCACACTGGAGCCTTTTCTTTCATTCACCCTCTCTCTCTCTCCCATCGTTTCCCCTTTTCTTTCTTTCCTCTCTGTGGTTCCTTGGCTTTGCAGGAATTTCTCCCCAGCTCCAGTCCACTAATCAATTCCCTCCAGAGTCAGTCACATCTCTTTTTTACTCCCACCTCCCATCTCTGCCTCTCCTCCTTTCTCTAGCTCCCCATCTATTTGATGTGCTTCATTTCCCATTTTTACACAACTCTGCAGCACACCCCATGCCTTTCACCTCACCTGTTTTTTTTGCCTGTCATTGCTTCCCCTCCCTGTCCACCTCCTGTATTTGCTCTCCTGCTATCTCTCTCATTTTCTCTCATTATGTCAGTGTTATCTGCCGATTTGTTCCCTCGCCAAACCTCCCACTCCTTCCCCGTCCTCATCCCTCTCTTCTACTCTCTTCTTCGTTGGCTGTATCTTCTGGGAACTGGTGGGAGGCTGCGGTGGTCCATCTTGAGTTATAGTTTGTTGTGATGTGCTGGTAGAGATAGAGGCTGAAGGACTGGGGCACTGGGAGAGGAGAGGAGAGGAGAGGAGGGTGAAAAAGCAAAGAGGAGGACAGGAATAGATACATTTGGCCAGGGGAGAAACACAAGAGAATGACAGAGCAGGCGAAATGAGAAGAGGAAGTGGAGAGGAGGAGGCGTATGAGTGATGGCTCACTTCATAGCGGCTGGTTTTACCTCAGAGTCGACCCTCAGGACCACGGGTCTCAATGAATTAAAGCAAAGCAGACCTCCAGAGATACTCTCACTGCATGAAGGGTTACAGTGATGGAGGGAGGAGGAGAGGGAGGCAGTGCCCTGTGTTGGGGAGACAGGGGGGAAAACCCCTGAAAGGTCCCTGTGTGGCGTGAGAACCATGTTAAAGTTACAGATGGCAGCCTGCGAGGATTATGCAAAGAAGGCAAAAAGCAGATGACTGAGCACACTGAACATGCTTTGTTCCAAGGTTTTCGAGGAAATATCTGTCGATTCTTTGTCTTTTTGTTTTTTTTTTGCCATTGATTCATTTACAGTGTTTAAAGTGTTGTGTGGATTCCAAGATCAGAAGATGAATTGATCTAAAAAGGACAGACTATGAGCTTTTGATCACAGAATCCGTTGATGCTGAAAGATCAAATTCAGCCAACAAATCCTCCAAAACAATTGGAAAAAATAGGTTTTTTGCCATTGCTTTCCAAAATGACCCATACTGTTTGATAGTTTTTTGATCTGGCACTGCTGTCAGCAAGACGACATTGTTTGTCAGTGGCTTCCAAAAAAACATACAAATGACCTTCACAAAAATGATTCATATAACTATTTTCTGATCCCTCATTGCTATGTCTAAGGTTTGCTTAGGCACAAGACTTTTAGGGAATTAACTATTTAGTCAGTTTTTTTTTTTTTTTTCTCCTTGGATGCAGCAAAACAAGGTGTAAACACAATATTTATCTTATAAAGTTGTTATAGCGTACATATTAGCCAGCAGTTGCTTATTTACAAATTCAGAAGACAAAGAGCAACATTAGCATTTTTTTGGAGTCGTGTTTGTGTCAACCTGTTGAACGTAAGTCCAATGTTCACTCTGCTTTTAGCTTTGTTTTGGTTTCCACCAACCCCTGCTGTGGCTGGAAACGAGGATGAGAGCGGTGAGACCGGAAACAGAAAAGTTGCAGGCCGGAAAAACAAAACAATGAGCTGAAAGACACCAAAACGCTCTGTAGAGCTGAGGAGAACTGCAGAGTTGGGTGATAATTCTCTATTCGTTTGTCACTACGAGCAAACTTTTCCTTATTCCACTTAGTGTAATAGATTGAAAGATTGCGCTGATGGGTTAAAAGACACCTACACTGACTGTCATTAGTTAACGGGATGGAACAGCAGTCTCCCATGCCATGCTTTACTGACCCAACCATCTTACCTGTAGCGGGGCTACAATAACTTCATGCTATTTCCACCTTTGCTTGTGAGACACAAACGTCTTAATTCGCATGTCCACAAAGGTCTTTGTCGGTTAAATGTAACCATAGGTCATTTTATGCATTTTGTTGTTTTTCTCATGTCAACAGTCTCAATTCAGCTCACCACACAAAAAAGATGTGCCTTTAAAGCAATGTTATTCCCCTCGAAGACAAATACACTGAATTTTCTGTGACTGCTTCAAAATAAAAGCCACCCTGTGGTTTGCCATTTGAATGCATTGAAAGTGAAGCAGCAGCAGTAGGAAATGTTCACTTTGCCTTAGCATTAAATTAATACAGCTCTGATATGGCTGCAGAGAGCGATCAGGGAACAGTGAGGCTTCTATCATTGAGATGCAAACAGTAATACTGAAGTACCTGCACGCATTGTTTCCTGTGGATCTCCTTGTGTGTGTGTGCAGGCAATTTGAATGCCACGTGGGAATGGCAGACTCCGCCAGTAACAATGAAAGCGTAGCCATTGGTCGTTTTCTCGTGAGGACAGTCTCACTTTAACTTACTGCTCCAACCATGAGCCTTTAAAGGAATGCTATTTCCCACAACTACAACATAATTAGACTATAATAACTTATTTTCTGATCCTCTTCCACTCCTTCCCAGCACACCAGAGTGTCCCTTCATGGGTAGAAGTAACTGATTTCACTCACTCTTGTTCCTGTAGTTAGAGTAGCATTTGTGTGCACTGAGTCACTAACTTCATTAAGCTTTTATTGACATAATATACTTCACTCTGATCACATTGGGTAATTAATACAAGTGTTGATGGCTTTCCACAAGCATCAAAATTTTGGCATCAAACTTTTGGAGCTATTACCAGTGAACGGTTAGTCAGCCAAGAACAAAAATCTGGCTTTACTTTGTGCATTTTGTAATTTCCAACTTTTCCACTTAAACAATACGGTTTGAACTCTGTCCTTTTAGCTTTTTGAAGTCGTAAAAATCATTTCCAACCATGTTCTTTCTCTATTAATTAACTCAGCATGTTTTTCTCCAAGATCATTGTAGAAGCTCTTTTTACTTATACTCAACAACAAGTCATTTTTCTTCTACTTTAGTGAAATATATATACCCAAACAGCATTTCTGTTTGGGTAGGACATTATAGTACTGTTTCCACCACTGCCTCTTTTTCCTCTGCTTGCCCTTTTTATTCTCCCTCCTTTTTTGATTTGTACAGTACTCTTTCCCTCTCTGCTTTAACCCCTTCTCCTCTCCCATACTCCCTCCCTCCCTCCCTCATGAGGCCTTGGGCTGGAGACCTCTCTCTACCTTCTCTCTCTCGCTCTCCTCTGCCGCATTTTCATAGCCCATATTGCAGCGATTTGCGCCATCTCTCCTGATCAAAGTGGAAGCACTAAGTTCAGTCGCATTCACGTCCCTAATAGGGTCAATTGAATCATAGCCACTTTCATCTTCTGATCCTCCCACCTCTTTTCCGTTCTCTGTCTGGCTATTTGGCTGTGCTGTTTGTCAGTGAATTTACATTTCTGCACCCCTGTCCGAGTCGATCCGTTTCTTTCCTTATTTTTCTCCTCTCGCTTCACTTCCATTTGCCGTCTCCGTCTTCAGTCAGTCAGCTGAGTAAATAGGGCCGGTTTATCTAGATTTTTCTGATTTGACGTCAGAGAGCTGTCCCACAACCTCTTTCATTTGCGTCTGAGGCCATGGGTCATTATTTCTGGTTCCCCCCCGGAGACCTCTGAGAAGAGACCAATGAGTTGTGGCTCAACGGGAACAGCCCCTGCCCATGCAAAAGCAAAACAGACAGCTTTTAAATAAAGTCAATGTGCTGAGGTGCCAAAACAGTAACCAGCTCTGCTTCAGCACATCTAATGGCGCAGTACAATTTGAAACTGAAGCCAGCTGAATATGTAGAGAAAGGCCGCCGCAGCCGTGACAGTGTTTTGCTGCAGACACAGAAATGTGTGATCTGCTATGACTTGATGTATGAATGGTGAACGCTTTCTCTGCAGGATCACCGAGAGGGAAGACATTTTAGAGGACAGCTTGATTTATAACCAGGGAGTCTCTGCATATAGAAAAGAGATATTTTGGTCCAATGGAAGTGTCACTTAATAGAAAGTTTTGTTTCCTTCACTATGATTGTAGAGCTTAAAATGCCTATGATCCCATATTGCATAAGAGGTGCAACTGAAGAAGAAATGCCTGCATTTATCTCCCGTCCAAACAAATTATTGTGGGCTGAAGTGGGCTGTATATCATTTAAAAGCATTTATGGGTTTATTTTCTGTTGATGTCTAAACCTTAAATCTAAACTCCCCTTACATCCTTTGACCTTAAAGGCACATAAAAATTAGTTACTGCTCTCAGCGTGTGTGTCTTGAGATCTACATTAGATGGTTTGTGACAGACTGACTCGGAGAGGATACAGTTAACCCTCTAACTGCATCCTAGTGCAGATTCTTTGACGCAAGGTTCCTCACTGGTAGTTGAATTGATGTGTGGCAGGAAAAAAAAACGGTTTAGCTGCAGCTCCCAGATGTGACTATATATCACAGTGTGAATGTTAAGTCAGATGTTTGAGGGGAAAAAATTAGGTGTTCTGTTAACCTTCCCTGGCTGAATGAAGGTTAAAGCAGTCAGATATGATGAAAAGTGTGTGTTTTGTTGTTGTGTCTCCTGGCTGCTGCTGTTTATCCCTTTCCTAATCACCACAGGCTCAACTTCGGTCCTTCAGACACACCACACTGTCCAGGCCTGAGAGGACAAGCCCTGCAGCAGCAGCCCTGATAACACAAACACACACTCACATCTATGCACATACGCACTTACGTACAAGTGTTTTGTGTACATAGATACACCCATATGCACACACACTTACGTGCTCACGCTTGCACGCATAAATGTAAAAATGCACGCAAAACCCACAGTTGTACACGTGCCTAGACACATGCGTGCATGAGTGGCCAAGAGGCTGAGAGAGGCTAATAAACTGACCACCTGCTATCTGAGCAGGAGTGTGTCTGTCTGTCTCTGTGTGAGTGTGTGTGTGTGTGAGATAAGTGAAGTAGAGTAGTTCAATCCTAATCAGCGGCCGTCTTTCTCTAATGGCTCTCTCCACTGTCCACTCACAGCGCCGCCACATCTCCACAACAAACACGCACCCTCTCCACAACAGCAGACGGGCACACAGACAAGGATGCTTGGGCCAGGCATACACACACACACACACACACACACACACACACACACACTCATGCATGTACACGCGGACACACACACACGATGAAATACATCTCAGAGGGGCAGCACTCAGCATTTGTCAGCCGGGCATCAGAGAAAGAAGAATATAGACGAGTTTTAAACACACTTAAAATCAGTTTACATTTACATGCAGTATATCGATAAATCGATAAACACACTTTTTATAAAGAAAAACAAGTTCCAATTCCAATCGTTTCCAACACAGCAAATATCTCTTTATAATGACTAGAGGAGAGTGTCAGTGCTCCAGGGATATAAGAACCACGATAATGGACAATCTGAGCCTTAGTAATGTCAAAAAATTTGAGTCGATAGTCCATCGACAGAAAATTATTATTTTGATAATTTTTTTCATCATCATATTTGATATAAAACTAAATGTCGGATACAACAAGCAATTCGAAGACACCAGGGAGATTTTATACTATATTTTAGACTGAATCATTATTCAAGACAATAATGAATTGATCAGATGAATCAATATGTCAAACATTGTAAGTTGCAGCCCTACAAAAAATGGATTGATCGAGTCAAAGGAAAAACTCTTGTGTTTTGTTTTGTTTTTTTTCTTTTGGCTCCACTGTTCCCATGATGCACTGGGTGATGCGAATCTGTGCCATAGAAAATCATGCTACTAGCATGTCCTGTTTGCACTGCAACCGTGCACCGATTGCAGCACTACGTGAAGTCTGTGTGCTCCTGTTTGACTGAGTTGTGGGTTAAAGGGTTAAGAGGAACAAAACAAACAAAGTTTTGCTGGAAGTCAAATTTTGTTTCAACAGGTGGTTTATGCCGAGTGATGACCACCTTAAACTACATTTTTATTTAACATTACTTCCCTGACTGCATCAAATACCTCAAGACATTTCACAGAAACACACATACAGAAAAACACACCAGTACACAAGCAGTTATTCTGCTTCCTTCCCAATGTCAAGAGTGATGGAGAGGAGACTCTGCTGGGTGAAAACTGCATTAGATAATCCCTGAAGCAAACCCAAACTGTAACAATAACAGAGCTATCATCACCAAAACTATTTGCGACACACACACACACACGCGCATGCGCTCGCGTAGATGTATACGTACATGCGCTCACGTCCCCATCCACAGTCAGATCAGTGTGGGAATGTTTGTGCCAGCACCGAGCGTCTTGTGCTGTGTTGATGTTGTGATTATAGGGGGTGTTTAAGGTTGAGGATGACTCATCTCACATACACACACCCGCTCACGTACACACACCGCGCACCCACAGTAATCTAGATAAAGATCATCACTCACTCGCCCTATCCTCCTCCCTCTCGTCCTCTGACAATGCTTACAGCTCACCAGGATTTATCCTCGCCATGTCACTGGTTTAAACATCTTTATATAAACGCTTTAATTCCTACATGCTGCGCAGGGAAGAAAAATAACTGTAATAAGAAAGAGTAAAATTAATTGCATTCATTCATTATCAGAGCCAGTTCTAAAGTGGTATTTTTATATCCACGCTATATGTGCATTTCATTAGAACGAGCCAAATTCAAGACTCGCTGACAGCGATTCTGGGTTGTTTCGGAGAGCAAAAAGCAAATTCTCCTGTTCTGTTTTTGTCGCCACACGTCTGCCTTGTTTAGTTTTTGATCCTGCGAGGGATATTATTCACAAAACCTGCCTAAACTCTGTCAGATGACCGTGCTTAAGAAGATTTATCGTTCTTTGTGCTTGGCGTTTTCATTTTTCTAAGGCTCTTGTTTTGCTTTGCTCCTCACATTTTCACTCATTGAGGATCACGTATTTATGCAGGCATGTATACACACTCCACATCACGCCGCACCCGTCATGCTCGACTAAAGCCTCTGGCATGAAAAATGAAGTTACAGTATAAAATATGTTTCCATCTCACTGATTTCAATTCTTTTTCACCTGTTTTTAAACTCATTCACAGATGACAGACAGACTATGTTCACCAGCTGGTTGCTAACTTGAAAACAGCTGCCTGCTGCTGCAAACCATGCAAATGCGAGCAAAGTGCATGAGCTGGAAAACAAAAACAACGAGCTAAAAGAGGCTAAAAAGCTCTGTAGAGCTGAGGGGAAGTGTAGTTGGTGATAATTCTCAGTGGGGTTTTCACCACGAGTGACATGTTTCACATTACACATAGTCATTTGATCCATTTTTAATATAACAAAATTAGTGCAGCTTTAAATTCTAACCAAAGTCCCAAATCCTCATACAAAACAATGATAGGTGTTTCCAGTTATTTTGGCTCATCAGACCTATTTTAATGTTAAATATGGATGGGGTTCTGTTTGCTGAGGTCAGTACGATACAGTATATAACAGGTGCAACAAAACTCAAAGGAAGAATGAAGGAAATGTCAATCAAGCACCCTATGTACACACCCACAAGTCCTGTCCTAATCAACAAGTGAAAGGGCACCTGTGACGGTGACCCCTGGGAACGTAGGGTCTTTAAAGAAACTCAGCAGAAAGAGAAGAAGGAAAACAAAAGTTGAAGAGGTTAAATATCTTTTAAAAAGTAAATTAAGAGTGTGTGTATGTTCAACCACATCTCACAAGCTGCTACTATGTTGCATTCTGTCTTAAGACCAAATCAAAGCAATACATTTAATCCACTGTTTGTTGTTCTTAAACAACAACTACCATTCTGTTTTTCTCCTCACACCTGATGAATTGTTGGGCAGGTGATCCAAAATGGAAAAATAAAGGACATTTTGCTTTCATCGGGTCAGTACTTTACCAAATTCACCTTGGAGGTTGCTTTGTTTTGACCAGGACTGAGGACTCAGGTCAGATTTTAACCTAGTACTAGTGCATGTTTAGTATACGGTGTGCCTCTTTACCAGGTAGGAGGCCAGGTAGGAAATAAGTACTGTAAGCTTTGCCATTTCTGTCCCGCCAATGTAATTTTCTACCTCATTATTAGCATGACATACTCAGATTTGGTCTCTGTTCCAATCCTGTCCTCTGTCCCTAATGCAGCCACAGCTGCAGGCCAAGCCCCATAAGTCCAGCTCGCTTCACTGTCAAATGCTAAATCAGTTCTGTTGCGCTTTAGATCCAAACAGGCAAGGAGAGGCTGTATGGAGGAATGAAGGAAAGGATGATAGACATCGCGGTAGACAGATGGAGGGAATGCGCCACAAACAGTGGGAAAGTCCTGAGGGAGAGATTTGTTCTACTCTCCTCTGCTATGCTTCACTGTCCCTCTTTCTCACTCCTTCCCTGTTTACTTTTATCCCTCCTCTCTCCCTCCTTCTCTCTCGGTTTGACTTCCCTGGCTGGGCTGTGATTTGTTTTGTTCTCTGCTAATGCTATCTGTTGCTATTCTCAGAGGCTCACTGGTTACAACGATGGACAGTGTGTATACACTGGCCTCGAGTGCGACATCACATCAACACTGCCATGGCTGAGTGTGTGTGTGTGTGTGTGTGTGTGGTGGCAGAGGGGGGTCTTTGAGACAGGGAGCTTGCACGTAGACAAGCATGGCTTCACTCCACATTCACAAGACAATTTTACTATCTACTTGTTGACAGAAACTCTCAAGGCACCCTGGGGGTAAAAGTCTGACTGAATCCCTCCACTAGAAATGTAGTTTCTAGCTTACAAAGTGAATGTCACTTTTCAGCATAAAGAAGAACGTCTCAGAGCAGTAATCTCCCTTTCTGGTGGCAGCCATTTTAGAGCCTCCTCTATTCATGGTGGCATTGTGGTGCAGTCCCAGTTGATTAACGTGTCGTCGGTAGCTGTGGCTGTGTCTCTCTGCTCTCTGTAAGCCACTGTGCAAAGACAAGACACAAAATTGGGTAATATATGACTTTGGAGACCTGCGATTGGTTAGAACGTGGGACTTTATAGCATGTTGTGAATACAGTGCATATGGTTCTGATTTGGGTTACCCCCCCCCAAGCTGGAGCACAGACACAGACATTCAGCCACACATATGCAGATGCACGCAGACAAACATGGAGAAATATGCACGCAGAACATGGACACACACACACACACACACACACACACACACACACACACACACTCCTGCAGCAACGCAGATACTGTACACACTTCAGTAAATCAGCCCCACCAGAGCAGCATGTTTTCTTTTAAGATCACTATATTCACTGATCCCTGCCCTTTGGCTTTCTGACCCAACTATGGCTTATTCCTGATGGCTGCTCTTGCAGTTAATTGCCAGTCATGGTCAGCGTGCCCTTATTGATTTGATTATATATTAATGGCATTTGACACATCTTTTGTTGCTGTAATCCAAACTCAGAGAAGATTTCACTTTGCTGGAGTGATGTAACCTGGCAAAACAGCCTTTATGAGTAGAAATAAGCTTGTTGAGGAAGTATAGCCATTGTTTTTGAATGTTTATGTTGTAGGACTGTTTATGAAAAAGTTGCATGTTAGCATGTTGTTAAGGGTAACCAACACCGGAATGCCGCGCATACAGAACTAAAACATTGTCAGTGCTGAATGATCAAATTGAGTGAATTTCTGAAGTTGGTGTTTTGCTAATGGAAGTCAAGCATAGATTAAATGAGAGGGAAAAGAGGATGCATTGTGGAGAAAACGAGATGAGCTGGTGACGTGAGGAGGAAAGATGTGCAGTGCAGCTGCCAGGAAGGCACTGAGCATGACGTTCATGAAAATACAGTAGATACATTCAAGTA
The DNA here is from genome assembly GCF_020085105.1 of Siniperca chuatsi. Classification (NCBI taxonomy): domain Eukaryota; kingdom Metazoa; phylum Chordata; class Actinopteri; order Centrarchiformes; family Sinipercidae; genus Siniperca; species Siniperca chuatsi. The sequence continues at coordinate 19,667,889 of NC_058061.1, forward strand.
TGCACTCAGCATGCTAGCTTCTCATCCAAGCTACTTTGTGCACTGGCACTGAACATAGGACATAGGTCTTGAGGTGCGTAGTTTGTCCAACATGGACGGAATTCTGAGGGATACTGGGCTGAGTAGTGATAAACACTATAAAATGGATTCGGTTTTACCTGTCATGGTTTTAGGGGTTATGTATAGTATTTCCTGTTTTATTTTCAAATGCTCTTTTTACCTCATGTTTCTTGTGTAGTTTTGCTTCTTTTGTTTGCTTTCCCGCCAGTTTTGATTGTTTGCCCCGCCTTAATTAGTTTCACCTGTGTCTAGTTATCCTGCCCTCACCTGTGTATTTAAGTCTGTTTGTTCGTTTGTTCTGTGTCACTACGTTAAGCGTGCCAGCATTTGTTTCCCATGTGTTCTGTGGATTTATCCTTTGTTTCTGTTGGACTTTGCCTGGATTTTAGATTTTTTGGACTTTTCCTGCTACCTGTTGGACAGCTTCCCTTATTTCAACCCCTGCCTACCTCTAACCCGTATAAGCCTTTTTCTTATCATTAAACTATTGAACTGCACCTGCTCTGCCTACATGTCTGCATTTGGCTGCTTGACTCACTACAACATTACCCTCATTTGTGTATAGAATGGATTTTTATTGCCACATTGAGCATCAGCCCAATTGATAAACAGTGAACATTTCACTTTTAAGTTTAAACAAATGTACACTTTCATGCTTTCATGCAAACGTGTGTAAATGGAGACAAGGCAATACCAAACCATGAGAAAACATATCCACCAGTATGAGGTATTGTTTGAGAATGTCTTCTGGCTCTGACACAAGAAGCACGAGTGATGGTGTTCAAAGACAAAAACACAAAGCAGGCATCGTTTTCTGAGTCATGGCGTAGTCACTGTCCTTATGAAAAGAATAGCCAGTGGTGGAAGGACAAAACACGCCAAAACTGCATGTATATAAAGACATGGTGCCCACCCAAACTGTTGAGAGGTGGCTTTAAGGCAGTGGTAAAAACACTGCATTCACAGCATGTAATGCCAAGTCGCAAACACTTCACACAAAACAAAGTCCTGAACTTGTACAGCAGCTGTCATGAGAAAGAGGAGCAAATGGCACACTCACACATAGCGTCAGCTGTGCAGTGTGAGAACTTCCACCAACTTGTATAAAACTGCCTCCACGACCACTGTAAAGTATATTAATAATTAATTGATAATAACTTTAACGCCAGGCAAAAAACAATTACTTTCTCAGAGTCATGTATATATGCATTTCAATATCATTCTTTTGGAATAAGCAAGGATATATATATTTTTATTACTATAAAATATTCAAATAATACCATGACTATGAAAAGTTGAGGTCATTGCTGAGAGCTAGGATTTGGGGATTTTGACATTTGTTGATGCTATATAACATAAAGAAGTATTTAATTGTATGGAAAAACACTGTAACAATATCTACTTTTATATAGTTAATAGTGTCAAATAACATCTAATTTAAAATTGAAACATTTGGAACATGAAGGGGGATGATGAGAAAGGGGTACTACGAGTTCATCTGACAGTACAACATCTCACCAGGACACACTCACAAAAGTTCAGATGTTGGTAGAGTACTTAGTACCACCTCTTTGAAAACAACAGTGGGAGGTAACTAGGTCAACAATACACACGAAAACACCTTTTTCTATGAATTATTCATCTCTGCCTCTCATTTAAGAGGGAAGGAAAGTTTTTGTTTACTCGACACCTGATTAACCACAGTGGGGCTGAATTATTGGCAGGGGAAATTGTCGCTGCGCTCATTTAATAATGTCTCACACAACAATGTTCCCGCAGCTGATAGATTTACTTTTTCCACATTTCCTGTCAAATATCAGACCTCTGTTCCTGCACAGAACAAAGTCAATACAATCTTCAGTAGACTTCACACTTCTTTTAAAGTATGTATTTGTGTTTGGATAATTAGATGCCAAATTCTGCTCAAAGAATTGTCATTACGGTATATCCCACCAAGAGATTTGTGAATCATACTGAAGCGTCAGTGTGTTTGATAAACCAGAATAACCACAAACAAATCAATGATTAACAAAGTAGTTCCAAAGCCACATATTTATAGTTTATGTAACCCACGTCTGTTTTTCTTGTGATGGATGCAGAGTCTCTGACCTCTGAGTTGAACCCTCAGGTCTATTATTCAACACATAGCCAAGCCCAGTCGTGGCTTAATGCATAATGCATAAAGCCACTAATATTTTGGCCTTTCCCCAACATTACTTGCTTTCTTTCACAACTGTTTGTTGACTTGGGAATAGGGATTTGGACTATACTGCTGCCCTCTGATAATAAAATGTTGAGGAGTCTGGAAAACAGGAGGAAAAAAAGGAAAATGTATATTTGACGGGAATCTACAGTATAGTGGATGACATGCGGGTGTCACTTAGGGATAGGAAGGATTTGGATTTTCATGAAACAAAATATTAAATATAATTTACAGAGATGGCAGAGGTCCTTGTGTGCCAGTTTAAGAATTTGTATCTTATAACTGGCAATTGGAGTAGGGAGATATAAAGGCATTCCTGAAGAGCAGAATCTTTGTGTGCAAGGGTGAATTTGATTTTGTGTTTCATTGCCCTGTGTACAGTGACCTGAGGAGTTTGAAAAAATACAAAGAATCCTGATTTGTTTTGGTTTTGTGAAGGTAACAAGTTGAGCTGGCTTTTTAATGAGGAGATGTTTGTTTTGGCAGTATTCATAGGACATGCGTGGCGGCAAACAGTGCACTGTATCTTTCATAATGGGACACTTGTGTTGTCTAAAATTTTGAAATGTTCTCTTTATGGAGCTGTATACTATGATTTGTCATGTCATCTTGGTTGTTGTACCGAGCTGGAAACCATAGGACTGGTGCAGGACACTTAAATAAACCAGTCAATCAAAAATTCACTCTTGTCCTATGTCACTTAAAGGTCCAGTGTGTAACATTTAGGAGGAGCTATTGGCAGAAATGGAATATAATATTTTTAGTATGTTTTCATTAGTGTATAATCACCTGAAAATAATAATCGTTGTGTTTTCATTACCTTAGAATAAGCCGTTTTTATCTACATGGGAGCGGGTCCCCTTTCACGCAGGTCGCCATGTTGCACAGCCATGTTTCTACAGTAGCCCAGAATGGACAAACCAAACACTGGCTCTAGATAGGGCCTTTCGCATTTTTCACGAGTTTCGCGGCCACCGTAGTTTCTCCTACACGCTTGGAGGCGAGCGGTATTCAAATGGTTGCAAACTGCAGTTTCACCGCTAGATGCCACTAAATCCTACACACTGGACCTTTTTAAAGGATAACGACTCTTATTTGTTTACTTTTGACCATCATTTCTATCAGTATAAAAACATTGTTCACACTAGGTTCTTTGCTGAGATCTAGAAATGCAGTGATCTTGCTAAAAAGTCGGTTGAGGCAGAAAACATGAGCATCATACAGGTTCTCACAGGCCAAACTTATTTCAAAGAGAAAACAATGATTATCCAAACTCTCCATTCACAACATCCTTTACAGTTTAGGGACAGACCCCCTGGTTCAACTTTGACCTACCCCACTTAGCGCGTTTTCCCCTTGCAACTCCTATAACTGACAGACATGATTGCCCAAACTACGAAAATAAGGTCCAAGTTGTAATAAGGAGAGAGGAGGTCTGTAAGTTTAGATGAGAAACAATATTAAATGTGCCAATGTTTTCATGCCTTTCAGTTTAATGAACTGATTCCTTTGTTGTCAAGCAGCTAGATGTTCATTAAGGGAAGTGTTTATGTTGAAGGACAGCCTCAGTGCACAGACCACAGAGGGAGCTACACAGACAGTCTTATCCCTACCTGCTCTACACCAGAAACCAACCTTCTGTCCCCACTTCATCACCCCCACCCTCCTCTCTTATCCTCTGTATGCCTTTATTTCGACCTACTTCTTTCCTAACTTGTTTTCTTCCTCACCCCTCTCTTGTTTATGTTCTCCTTTACTCTTCATCCTGCCTCTCTACACCTTTCCCTTTGCTTTCAAATCCTTCTGCCTCCCCCACCTCCTTGCCCTCCGTCTGATCTCAGTGTTATACCAACCCAGAGCCTCACAGTGTTTGAGGAGCACTTTAAAAACTGTTGAAATCAATGAAAGAAGCAGCAGCGGCTTTTCCTTCAAATTATACAATGCAGCTCCTCAAGTAGTATCAAGAAAACAACCCTTGACTCAAGAAAATCCTAGAAAAAAAAAAATGGAATTATCTACACCCCTGGGCAGATTTTTCATTTGCTTTAAGAAAATATATAATTTTAAGACTCACTGTGTTAGAATAAATGATTGTGTAAGATGCATATTATTCCCACTGGGAGGCTGCTGCATTCATAGGATCTCTCATAATTGTTCTGGCTTCAAAAAACCATGTATCAGTAGTTTTGTCGGGGTGGGTGGCAGCAATAAAAGGTGCCAGTGGAGTTGTGTATTTGTTTGCATTTGTTAGCTGACAGGGTTGAAGGGGAAATCAGATGAATAAATAGCTGTTGTTTGTTCATACAGTTGGCTGGGGTGGCAGACAAAGCCATGGGCTGCCAATGGATGCATTTTTCTGCTTTTAATTCCTCTTTTGTTTTCAGCAAAAAAAGCACTCAACTGTGTTAGAGAGTCAGCCTACTGCAGGAAAATGCTCGTTCACACACACACATACACTCTCTCTCTCTCTCCTCTCCATCCTCGGGTTCTTCGGCTCTTCACGTCTAGAAGCACTCTGCATATTTTAGCATGCATATGAATCTCATGATTTTTAATGGCTCTAATTGGCTATGGCTCATCGCTCTGCAGTGGGCTTTAATCTTTTGTGTGTCAAGGTCTTGCCTCACTTGCTGAACCAAAACAAATGAATCAGTACTTGTCTCCATTTAACTCATCTGTGTTCATCCACCTCCCCTCTTCTGTCTCTACAAGTGGCTTCACACATAGAGGACCATTTTGAAAATAAATGCAGTGTGAAAATTAGTATGTTCATATTGGCAAGAGTGGAAATAAAGAATTACCTGCTCATTTCACTGTGACTGAGAAGCTTTTTGTATAATTTTTGAATAGCTGAAGTCAGGAATTTTGCTTTTTCTCAAGTACATTTTGAGTGAACTATTGTACCGTGGAACATTTTATGTGCAGTATTTTGTAGTAGATAAAGAGTACAGGTTTTAAAAGCTGAACATAAGCATTTTGTATTAAATTGGCATAGTCAAGCATAATTTTTTGCCTCCATCGACACAGAGACAGCATGTAGGAGAAACATAAATTGAAGAAATTATAGCTAGATACAGCTCTGTGAGTCAGCCTTGCTGACAATTTGCCCCAGTGGCCAACTAAGAAAGAAAATCCCCAGCTTTCCATAAAGGATTTTTCCCCATAGACCACTATTATAAAAGAGATGTTGGTAAAACTGTTGACAGGACACCTCAAACTGCAAACAAGGTCAGTGCTTACTGGTTGTATGAATTTTTAAACTATGAAGGTTTAATATTTGTAAAACTTCCCCAGAACCTAGAAATATGTGTGTTGTCATCTCACTATAAAGTCTATGGCGGATTCAGGTAAAGATACTAATGTGTATGTACGTATAATGCCTCACAAAGGCAGAGAGCAGAAACAGTGAAGTTGGGAAAAAAAACAAAACAATGTTCTTGATCCAATTACTGGAAGTAAGTCCTTCTCATTATATATTTACAATATCTTATCTACGCTTTCCTCTGTATCTTATTACGCTATGTGTTTTAAATCAAAATTCAGCCCAGTAATCGATTGTTCTTAATTAGAATATTTTTTTGTGTAGATTGGAGAGGGAAATAAACTCATTTTAATTCAATTTAAAAGAGGTTCGAGATTAAAAGAGACCCGATTGTAATTCAGTCAGAGCTTGTTGTCATTGTGATGCTGATTGGTGCACCAACCGCTGCTTCTGTTGTTGTTGACATCTTGTGTCCGGTCAAATGACTGTCTGTGTGTGTTTGTCTATGTATGTGCTATGAGTGTGAAGCCCGGGTGTGGCTGGGGAAGTGAGACCATTAGCATGTTCACCCCATGTCAGAGCTGCTCTCCTCTGGGGCAGAGGAAGGAAAGTGATGCCTCCCTTCTCCTTGGCAAACTCCAGTCATAGCGTGCAAGTGTTGAAGGAAAACATCAGCAGTTTCTGGTAGAAAACTCTCTTTGTCTTGGTAAATGAGTTTCTTGTCATACTGAGACACACATACATAGTACTAAAACCTATTAATTCCGTAATCCCTTATGGGCTGTAGGGACATTGGCGTTGCCATAGACAGATTTACTACAATCAATAACGGATTCCCTAATGGATTTATAGTCTTTTTTTGATTCACCTGACAATACTCAACCTGCAAACTGCAAGCATCTTTCAGACTAGTGAGAGTTATTTATGTCCCAGAAATCTCCCATCTTTGTTTCCATTTCTTTTTTTATATCAATAGTAGCTCTTATTAGTTTATTCTTTTTTTTTCCGACCTCCAGTTCGTTGCTGCCTCTGTTCCCTATTTCCCCTGAGAGATCAACAATCCATCTTATTTCACCTCTCTGTTGGGAAAAAAAAAAATATGCAGAACACAGTGGCAGACAATTGGCTGCCAGAGAAACGGCCTGGTGCAGCCGCCGCTGACCCCACCCTGTTAACCATCTCACAATTCACTAACGCACTGGATTGGGGTCACAGGGTGGCATGTGTGTCAAATGCATGGTCATGCTCGCAGCCCATATGCTATATGAATCATGGATTGGGCAGTAGAATATAGGGCAGAGCTATGGGTCATGTTACATCACCACTGTGAGATATGTGTATGTATGACAGAGAGAGACAGCGTGGGAGGAGACCTGCGTTTGTGTATGGGAAAAAGGAATATACTCACATTATGCTTGGCTGCAGATGCATGAATATGTCTGCATGCATGCAGAAATACTGCATGTGCTGAAACACACAAACGCAGCATCTTATGAAAAATGGAAATACACCCAAGCACCACTCGTCATGCTTCAACGTTCGAGTTTTATGTAAATCCAACTGGGTAGAACACGGAGCTCAGGCGAGTTATTTCTGTTCTAAGAATGCATTATCCAAAGTGATGAGGACAGTTTTTGAGTTCACCCTGCTGGAAAATACTCAAGACGCCTGTGTGTGAACCTCCCCCGAAAAGTCTCTGTTCTCTTCTAATTGCTGCTTCCCAAAAAGCTGCTCGCTGACAGTTTTACACCGAGTTTGACAAAAGCAGCAGGGAGCAGCGAGGAAGTGAGGTAGAGAAGGAATGAAGGGATGAGAAGAAATAAAGGAGGGTGGGTGGGCAGAAGAAAGAAAGGAGGGGGGGGGGGGGGATCGCACAGACTGAACGTCAATACCGTTACCTTCCAGGGAAGTGCTGCCAGCTGCAGTTTCTCCCTGGATCTCCCAGTGCTTTAGCATTGTCTCCAGTGTCGAGAACACTGCAGCGCCCTCCTACATTAGCTGCTCTGCCTTTATGCATTCACCTTATTCATCCCCACTGCTTTAAACACCAGCCTCCCCTACACTGTCCTACACGGTACCTTCTGTTTTACTGTATTAATCAAGATAGCAATGTGATCCACTCCTACAGTCTACCTTTGTAGATACAAATTTTATGGTAAAAAGAACATATGAAGAATGCATTTCTTGTATCATCAAGACACTGTCATTAAAGAAATACTGCACTCGCTCTGAGAAGTTTATAGCTTTCTCCTTTGCAGAAGACGTCAGCTGTAGTGAGCTTGGATTCACAAAGTTTACGGTGGATCCCGACGGTGACCCAGAGTCACAGCAAAAAAGCCAAATCGGAACTTCTCAAGCCACTCCTGCAATCCACTTTTACTAGTGAGTAGATTTGGCTATGCTGGGGAGAAGTCATAAGTGTTTGAAACATACTGAGCATACAGATCAGTGGCAGGGAAGTGGATTATGCTGCAAGAGTGGATTAAGTAGTTTCTGTTAACCTTAACTACTACTTTTGACCAAACTAACTACAGCTGCCATCCTCCACGAAGGAGCAAGCTACAAACTTTTCTGAGCCACCTTTCAAGCCTACAGGCAGTATTTGATACATACAGTGTATATATATATATATATATATATATATATATATATATATATATATATATATATATATATATATATATATATATATATATATATATATATATATATATATATATGTATATATATATATATATATATATATATATATATATATATATATATATATATATATATATATATATATATATATATATATATATATATATATATATATATATATATATATTGCACATAGTAGCTTAATGTTTGTCTACCTTGTTGAGCTTGTTGTCCTTGTTTTTAGCCATATTTATGTCTATATCTTTGTATGAACATAGAGAGCAATGAAAAACCGGAGTCAAATTCCTTGTATGTGTACACATACCTGGCCAATAAAGCTGATTCTGATTCTAATTCAAAGACATATTTTTGGTGGAGTATTCCTTTAAGTGCCTCCATCATCACATCACTGAATTAGAAATTAATCTGCATGGGGCATCAAACGAGAGCAAAAGAGGGATATACTGTGGGTATGTTAAAGTAATATTTCAACATTTTGGGAAATACGCTTATTTGCTTTCTTGGCAAGAGTTAGGTGAGAAGGTCGATATCACTCACCTACCAGCACCTCTAACGCTCACATGTTATTTCTTGCAGTGACTTTCTGGAGTGTCGTCGCCACTTTGAGCCGAGTCACTGTGCACAGTCAACAAATAGTCCTGCACACAATCCCATTAAAACCACAAATTGTTGTTTTCACACTTCAGTTTTTGTGCAGATTAAACAAACCGGATGTAACATGTTAGTTAGTGAGCTTTAGAGGTGCTGGTAGTTGGATTTTTTTAATCCTTTGGACAGAGCCAGGCTAGCTGTTTCCCCCTGATTCCAGTCTTTATGCTAAGCTAAGCTAACTGACGGCTGGCTCTACTTCTCAGCAAAAAAGTGCATTTCCCAAAATGACAAATATTTCCTTTACTGGCACTCTTCATCTGAGCAGTGTTTTTTTTTCTCTTTTTCTCCTTCACTGTGTTTGGTAACACACCCAAGACCAGTGGATGTGGTTAAAAGCCCCAGAAACACCTAATAGGTGGATCTTGAGTTAAGATTATTTTGTCAAATGTTCTTTTTGGATGATATTGTTAAAGACAACTTTCACTTTCAGTTGTGTACCGCACATCTTTGGTCCGGGAGAGTAATCAGTCAGTTGTCACACTCTGCTTGGCTGCCACTGATTCATAAAACACAGCTCAGTCTGACCACAGCCTGCAGGGTTTCAACCCAGCTATCAGTCTCTGTGTGTGGACAGCTTTCATTAATACAGTCCCTGGCTGTAAGGCCTAGCTGGTGACTTCCACCTGCAAACTCCTGCTCTAACAGTGTGTAAATACCCGTCTAAAACTACTTAGGGGACCAAATCAGAACAGTGAGTAAGTAATAGGACTGGTGGGTGGTTTAGTTGCTGTGTATATTTGCATGCATGGTTTTATTGAAAGAACAAACTACTAAGCAAAGGATCCATTACTGTGGTTTATGAATCATATACTGATCTTAATTTCAAGCCTCAGTAACTAAAGACAGACTCTTGGTTTTTTTATTTGCAAAATTTTAATGGATTTTCTGTCCTTTGCATGCACTAACATGCCAATGCCTTAAAACGTGGAGCCACATGTTTTTTATGTTTGTTGTTTTCCCCTATCATCAGGAATTTAGGAACAAATTGTATCATTACTGCGGAGAGATCGTGTTTGTGGAGAAAGGGTCTGCAAAAAGGTTGGAAATACTGCAGGCCACTGACTGACGTGTGTGCAGTTTAGAGTCAACACCCATTTGTCCGGCATGTGATGGCAGAAGCTAACATGGCATTTAGCTCCCTATTATGTGTGGATGGATTTGTCAGTCATGATAACGTTACAATGAGCTCAGGGCTGCAATTTAAAGACCCATTCAGCGGTTAGCTACAGTAGATTTGACTGACAAGATTTTATTGTCAGTATCCAAGCTCACCTGTCAGAGCTACTCATCAAAACTACCAGCTGGAGGAAGGGCTGGGTTAATGAAACAGCGAGTAGGTGCTGTGTTGCAGTAGTTGGTGACTAATTACAAATGATTATCTTCCGTCCCTTGAGATACATTAGACTTCATGTAAACAGCACCACTGGGAATGTTCCCACTGTTCCCTCCCTCTCATTTTCACCATCCTGAATCTTTATGCTATATGTTTGTCTTTATTGGCTTATTCCTTTCCTTTCCTTCCCTGTGTTTTTATTTCCTTTCCTTACCTCTCCTCTCCGTTATTTACCGTATATTTTTAAGTGGACCGTCATCTCCTGCATCTGTTTGTGTTAACAGACATTGTCCTAGTGACTGTGTGTGTGTGTGTGTGTGTGTGTGTGTGTGTGTGTGTGTGTGTGTGTGTGTGTGTACAAATGTCATAAAGATCTAAGAAATGTTTGATTGATGGTGACATGCAGTGACAGCGTCACCAAGTTCAACCAGGCGTCCACTATCATGGCTGCAAGCTGAAGCCAATTTGGAAGTACCAATAATGACTGCTACTTCCTGGCACCAAAAAATCAGACTGCATAGGATCCCCTTCAAAAACTGTCAACTTCTCTTCTGAAATACTGAAATTTCCTTCTTTTAATGTATGTTTTATTTGTGATTTTGAGAGTCACATTGTAGAATAAGCCAACATAGCAAGATTTAGTAAGATCCACCACAAGCCTCCAGAACACCCTCACTGTCCGTGGCATAGTGGATGTGTCCGAAATCACTTCCTCGTTCATTCATTAACCACTCCCTATATAATACAGTAGATCATTTTCTATATAATTAGCTGTAAATTGAGATTTCAGACTCTTACTGTATGAATCATTGTCATTTTGCATCACTTACACAGTCACACAAATGCAATTTTCACATCTTTAAAATGTGACACATTGCATTGTAGGATTGTTAGCAATAAGTACTGTAAATGCCATGGAATTTTTGAGGGCACTATATAGTGCATATTTTTCACACTCAGACACGAACAGTAAACAGTAATTATAGTGCATACTGGTAATACTGGAGAGATGAACACCATTAAACACAAAATAAAATACACTATAATACAGGTAAGATAAATTAAGCACAAGTGGATATAAAGTGTAAAAGCTTAAATAAGTGTAAGTACCAAAGTGGTTTTAGAGGTTGATAAGTATGTATGGTATAATACAATGTAATAATATCAGTAATAAGTAATAGTGCAATAATGAGTACTGTCAAGTTAAGTGTAGCTTATTAGATGATTATGAGACGATGGATATTGCACAGCAGTAATAGGAGTATGAATAAATATCAATAAATTAAACTGTAAATTACACAGGAGTATTAAACACAGAATATTGCACAATTATTTCAAGTATTGCAGTGATGTTAATGAACCAATGTCCAGTTTAATGACTTAGGCTCATACAGACTGACACTTAGAGGGAGGAGTTAAAGAGTTTGATGGCCACAGGCAGGAAGGACTTCCTGTGGCGCTCTGTGGTGCATTTTGGGGGGATGAGTCTTTCGCTGAAGGTACTCCTTTGTTTGACCAGCACGTCATGGAGTGGGTGGAAGACACTGTCCAAGATGGCATGTAGTTTGGCCAGCATCCTTCTCTCAGACACCTCCCACAGAGAGTCCAGCTCCACCCCCACAGTGTCACTTGCCTTACGGATCAGTTTGTTGAGTCTGTTGGCGTCCGCTACCCTCAGCCTGCTGCCCCAGCATGCAACAGCATACAGGATAGCACTGGCCACCACAGACTCATAAAACATCTTCAGCATTGTCCTGCAGATGTTGAAGGACCTCAGCCTCCTCAGAAAATAGAGGCGGCTCCGGCCCTTCCTGTAAAGAGCTTGAGTGTTCTTAGCCCAGTCCTGTTTATTGTCCATGTGTACTCCCAGGTACTTGTCATCCTCTACAATGTCCACACTGACCCTCTGGATGGAAACCGGGGTCACTGGTGCTTTGGCCCTTCGTAGATCTACAACCAGCTCCTTAGACTTTTGTCGCATTGAGCTGCAGATGGTTCTGCTCACACCATGAAACAAAGTTCCCCACCACAGCCCTGTACTCAAACTCCTCACCACAACTGATACATACCACCACAACAGGGTCATCAGAAAACTTCCTAAGGTTGCAGGACTCTGTGTGGTAGCTGAAGTTCGTGGTGTAGATGGTGAAGAGGAAGGGAGAGAGGACAGTCCCCTGAAGGGCCCCAGTGTTGCTGACCACGCTGTCTGACACACAGTGCTGCAGATGCACGTGCTGTGGTCTGCCAGTCAGGTAGTCAACAATCCAGGACACAAGGGGGGCATCCACCTGCATCGCTGCCAGCTTCTCAGCCAGCAGGGCTGGCCGGATGGTGTTGAAAGCACTGGAGAAGTCAAAAAACATGACCTCACCATGCTTGCCTACTTGTCCAGGTGGATGTGGATGCGGTTCAGCAGGAAGATGATGGCGTCCTCAACTTCCTGCCGGGGCTGGTAGGCGAACTGAAGGGGGTCCAGGAGAGGTCTGACCATGGGCCACAGCTGTTCCAGCACCAGTCTCTCCAGGGTCTTCATTATATGGGAGGACAGTGCCACCGGTCTGTAGTCCTTGGAGCCACTGGGACGCGGCGTCTTTGGCACAGGAACGAGGCAAGATGTCTTCCACAGAACAGGGACCCTTTGAAGACTCAGGCTCAAGTTGAAGACATGTTGAAGGACCCCACATAGCTGGGGGGCACAGGCTTTTAGCACTCCGTGGCAAACGCCATCGGGGCCTGCAGCCTTGTTTGAGTGGAGTTTCATCAGCTGTCCTCTCATCTGGTCAGCAGTCAGGCACACAGCAGAGGTTACAGGCGGGGGAGGGGGGGAGTCGTCAGTCTGGAGAGGGCCGTTAGCCTGAGAGCCAGTTGAGGGGGGAGTAGGACTCTCCCAGGAAGATGGAGGAGGGGGGAGCAGTGGACACAGAGGAGTCTGAGGGCAGACAGCAGCTGAGTTAGAGGGGGGATGAGCAGGAGCTGGTGATCACACACACACACACACACACACACACACACACACACACACACACACACACACACACACCCCACACGGTGAAGACAGAGGCAGCAGTACACTGGAGTGTCCAGTGAATGATGGTCTAGTTAGCAGCAGTCTGAGGTCTGAGTCATTCCTACTTCCTGTTCGAAGGCAAACACAGTGTAGCTGTTTGTCTCTGGCGCTGGTTTGGTTTGTATTAGGTCAAACTGTTTCTTCTATTAATATTATATGTGCTATTTTTAATGCACTCTGCTTTTTGTCCTACTTATAGGGATGTATGATTGTCATACTTTCCATCTTTTTTGCATTAGTGTTATGGTTCTGACCGTATGACGAGATCTTTGGCATTTGCCAAGTTTGTGGCTGTACTTTGTGAAAGTGCGTGTGCTTGTGCATGTGTGCATGTCAGTATCAATGTGTTTTATTCTAAATGTTTGATTGCCCATATTTGTGGCTTAATAGATGATGTCAGCATTGCGTGCTTTGTGGGCTTGTGTTGATGTTGTGTGTGAGAGAGAGAGAGTGTGTGTGTGTGTGTGTGTGTGTGTGTGTGGGTGGGTGGGTGTTTGGAGCATACATGAGGCAGGTTCGGGGGCCAGCGTGTTGTGGTGTAGCATGGCCGTCCTCCAAAGCCCTGTGGCTGTTGAACTTTTATGGAGAGTCAAGCGCTGCACAGACCTTTCAATCTACCCGGTGCACATCACAAACACACACACACATACTTCATTAGAAGTGCCACCAGTAGCCAAGCCTGCAGCCTGACGCTTCAAAGAACTCGCTCTCGCTCTCTCTCTCTCGCTCTCTCTCGCTCTCTCTCTCTCTCTCTCTCTCTCTCTATACTCTCTCTATACTCTGTGCTCGTTCTTTCGTATTTGGGACTTGTTTTCTTCCTCTGTCCCTTTTTATGGCTTTCTTTATAGTTCCCCTCTCTATTCTACCGTTTTTCCCTGCTTATTTGCCTCTATTCTGTCATGAGGATGTTTTATTCACTCGGCTGAACCTGAGGGAAAACCCTTATAATTAGCTCTGTGTGATCTCCTTTGTGTTTTAAATACTCACCTGTATTTACTTAGAGGCCTGAAAGGTAGCTCTAAAAAACGTTGTAGTTTGCTCCTTTGAGGAGAACGGTAGCTGTCGTCAGCTGCGATTCACAGCAGTTTGTGCCTGGTCACACCAAAAAGTGGCACAAATTAATTTGCACGTTGTAATAAAACAAGCAGCGCCTTGAAGCTTTGCGATCTTGTCACTATTTGCACTTTCACTCCAAAGAATGTATTTGTCCCATCCACTCCTGTCTCACGACTGAATACAGACCATGCAGCATCTCTATTATGGATAGTTTATACTCTGGCAGAGCATGGTTATATAAAATTGTATGGTGCAACATAGCTAATATGATAGCTTCCTCTGACTCTAGGCCTCGAGATGCCAATGGAATTCATTAACGTTGTACCACCTACTGTCACACTCATGAGACGCTAGCACTATGTATAACTTTCATGGCCTGCTAATACTATCAAAAATGACATGCATATGAACATTTAACATGTGTTTCAATAAATTACTCATCTTTATTGTGGTCATTTTCAAAAGAATCTCATGCGGTCCAAATAATCACGGTACAATGCATGACAGAGTATACAACGGAAATCCTCCTGGTATGGGTGTAAAAGGGGTAACAGCTGTGAATCCAAGCTAACTACAGCTTCCATCCTCCATTAAGGATCAGACTAGAAAGAGCCAGCTTTCAAGCCAACAGGCGGTTAGCCTTTAACACACAAAATATAGACTTTTGGTGGGATTTTCCTTTAATCTTCTGGCTGGTAGCAAGGTATCAGCCATGTGTCACATCAGAGGACAAAACAGACAGAATAAGGAAGGATGTGCGGAAGGACATGGCTGGATTCACTATTCTTCAGCACATGGCAAATATTGTAACATCCCTCACTGCACAATCGCACATAACTTGGGAATACAGTTTTCTCATATTCTCTGCCTTTCGTAATCTCTGTTGTGTCTTTCTCTGGTTTCCCTGGTTCATACAGTTACAGTACACGTGCAAGAACACACACACGGAAGAGAGACAGAGACAGATTCGCAGGCTCAACTCTATACATCTCTTTCTGAGAGATGCAGTGGGGTAACTGGGCCCCACTTGGCTGCAGGCCAGATCCCAGATATCGATTGGTCCTCGTGAGCATTGTTCCCAGAGAAATACAGTCTCATGGACGAGTGCTGCAGCCGCATGTGATACTTGGAGTGGACAGATTATGCATGTCATGATTCAGCATTCAGCAGCATTGCTGATGGATTTTTGTGCACTCGGTGATGAATCACAGTTGTGCATGGTAACAAGCCTGGCAAAGCAAAAACAGGCACCCGAGATGGGTAGAGATGAAGAAGTGATGTAGTGGAACAGAAGTTTACAAATGTTCTCATGAGCAGAATAGAGCTGAAATTGTATTAAGTGTATTAAAAGAATGTTTTTGTGAAATTAGAAGTTTCAATCACAATTTCTGTGCTTATGATCTTGGTTCAGCCTTGAGCCAGTAGCCATGTGGTCTCAAGCTGTGTGTGTTCCTTCACAGCATCTCTCAGACCATAGGAAAAAACTCTGTCTGGCTTTGACTCAGGGAGACCCCAAATGTGTGTGTGTGTGTGTGTGTGGGGTAACCCTGTGACATGCCTTAACTTTGTTCTTACATTACAGGACGCATTACTCGCTCGTTTTTTTTGCTCTTATCCCGTTCTTACCTAGCGCTCCTTTCTCTAATAACCAAACTTTTTCTTTCTTTCTCACACACACACACACACACACACACCTTGGGGTATTAATAGTTCTGCTAATTGTGCAGAATATTTAGTCGAAGGCCTGTGTCTATGTGAGCGAGAGAAGTAGGAGAAAATGGCTCCCAATTAGCTCAACTTTGAAACTTTGGTCACCATTCCCTTTTTTCTAGAACGTTCCCCCTCTCAGCCCCCAGCTAGGGGTGTGTGTGTGTTGGTTCGTGTGTATGTGCGCATGAGCTCGAGGGTCTGGCACTAAGACGACCAATTAAAACCAGTGTCGGCAGCAAAGGACCAATGGGAGCAGGGCGCCAATGCACTTCTCCACCGTCGACGTGGTAACGCAAACCAGATGCAGTTGGGCTGTGTGTCCGTGTGTGTGTGTGTGTGTGTGTGTGTGTGTGTGTGTGTGCGTGTGTGTGTGCGTGTGCGTTTGCTAAAGTCTACTGTATGTGTTTTTGTGAATGCCTCTTTGCTGATACACACTCTCTGCTTGTGCATGTAATGAACATTTTTACCTTTCTGGAAAAAGAGATGCAGAGCTTGCAGATTTGTTTGTACGAGAACCAAAGAGTGTAATAAAGGGTTGGATAACACAAATATGATGAAAGAAAGAGAAGGATTCCTTCTTTCCTCATATAGCTATCCTCTAAAAGCCACAATAGGCCCTCATTCGCTTGTCTCTGAATTATCACACACACACATTGTTCTGGACTTATGCAGAGAGTCATTTCTGACATTCTCCTGCCTTCATCCTGGCCTGTGATTGCATTGGACACACTTCTTTCTTTTCCTTTTGAAGCTGAAGTTCACAGCATGAGAGTGAATGGAGGCCCGAATTTTTTAAAAAGATTTCATATTGTGACTTTCCACATTGGCTACATACTTACTAATCTCCATAAGTAGATATCTGCATATGAATGCAGAATCTGCAGGTAAGGGAATTTGGTATCGGAAGCGTTCTGGTTTCCATTTGTAGTCCGAGTGGTAGTAATCAAGTTTGAGCGGGCTTTGGTTGCATGCAGGTAAACAGTCCGTGTGGAGAGCAAAAGAGGCGGATCGCATTGGCTGAAATGCAGTCTCGGAACCCAACTGACAACGATTTAGCTTTTTATCAATCTCGGAACAATAGAGATTAGCTTTTTATTAGCTTTCTTAAAATGTTTCTGCACTCAAATCGTCGTCAGACGATAGCCGATGGGTTCCGAGATTGCTGATTGGACTGTAAACAGTGACCAGTGCATGGAAGAGGAAGTCTTGGCCCGGATATCCGTTATCTGGATACCTGCTAGAATCACCGGAACCCCCGAAACATTGGCTGTTGCCCCCAGAGGCTAAATCATCGTCGGACGATAGCTGATGGGTTCCGAGATTGCATACTTTTTTTATTTTATAAAGAAATTTCCAAGAGGCAAAATGCTGTCTTCTGTGTATTTTAACACAAAACAATTAATGTAAAAAATCCTGCCACTTTTTCTCAAAATCATAACTCACACACGTAACATACAGCCGATATAAACATACTGTTGGAATCCGTGGAACTTCCAGCTAATAGCCACAGAGGACCAGTCTGTTTAGGATAAATTTCCTTAAAGGTAAAGCTAGCTAACTCCTTGGAAATATTACCATTTCTGTTTACGTCACACAAAGCATGATGGGAACCCTGGTGGTAAAAAAATAAAACTTTTCAATCATATAAATCCCAAAAGACAATAAGGAATAGATTAGAAAACAACAGGAGTAACAGAATCTGTAGACTCTTAGTCTTGTTTTGTCATTAATAAGTCACAGAATGTCCCATCAATATGCCTCTTGTATCCCCGAGGCACTGACACTCTCCTCTATCCATTCATATATAGAGATACAATTTTTTATAGTGGAAATTTTTTTTTTTAAATCCTAAAACATATATAGTACCACTGACATGCCAAATGATACATTTGTGAGTAGCCTAACCTAATTTGAAAAGCCTAGTTAAGGTAAGTAGTGACTACGCCAAAAGGAAGTAAAAAATAAGCAGTTAAAGCTCATATCAACCCAAATGATACCCATGAATACTATGAAATTACACTCTCTGAACTTTTGAAACAGCAGTATTTTTGGCAGGACCGGGCGTAAATGCTAAAGTCACAACTCCCACTCTTCCGTCTTACTGTGTTGTGCTGCTGCTCTGTAGCTTTGCTGAGAATCTATCGGACGCCTGGAGAAAATATCTTAACTTCCCCTCCAGACTTGCAATTTGAACCAAGATGGTGTCTGGAGATGCTTTCAGCGATGGGGTACTTTGGGGATGATTAAACACACACACACACGTAGCAGCTGTATACTATATGATGGATCTTAGCATTCCCACAGGGCAGCTGAAGTTGAGATAAAGTGGATCAATCTGTGCTTGTGCCAGTGTGTTTGTGTGGGTGTCTGTGGATGTGTTTGGCTCTCTCTCTCTCTGCCAGTCATACTATAGTCTGACTGCAGCTCTCAGGAAAACAGGGAGCTGTTTCTGATTACGTCCACAATGATAATCATGTTGTTTGATTGTCTTTTCTTTCAACATGTAAGCACAGTTTTTCCACAAATACCCCCCAAAAACACGGCAACTTCTGACACAGCTTTGTAGCCATCCATCCACAGAAATCTCACTCTAGTGATGAATAACAGAGAAACCTCTAGGGTGTAAATTGTTCTGTATGTGAACTGATTCACTTCATTTAGAAGGGCTGACTGATTGTGGCAGATTTCATTAGATGATCGATGGTTTAGGAGTTATAGCAGTCTAAGTTGGAGCGAGGGAATGAAGTATCCATGGAAATAAGCAGCGACCTCTCCTGCAATAGCCGGGAGAACTTGTGCAGAGAGGATGATGCAGAGAGGGATGGACAGAAAGAGACAGGCGTTGAAAAGGAGGGTGAGGGATGAATGGAGACAGAGATAGAAAGTGACAGTCAGACAAAGGGGCGGAGGGACTGTAGACTTCATCGTCCGTCTGTGGTTGCGCATGATGGATTTGAGACGGAGACAAGAACTCATGACCTGTTAGAGTGCGAGAAATGTATCTGTGGTATTATTGCTTTTGTGTCTGCCTCATTGGGAAATTATGTCTTCCTGAATTGGTGCAACCTGTTTTTTGTGTGCACCTGGGAAAATTTCTCAAATGTGGAGGCTGTTTGCATCTGGACCTTTTCTACATTTCAGCTCCAATCCCAAAGGAATGGTGTCCGTCTGTCCATTACGTTACAGTAAATTAGATATCGATCACTCCGTCCCATAATTCCTTCAAGGTACGCCATGTGATATTGACTTGGTAACAGAATTCCATCAATCTGTGTGTGCGTGAAAGCAGTGTGCCTGCATTCATGCGAGGCAGTAGCCTGGATTTAGGAGTATCCTCCTAAATCCAGGCTATATGCTGGATTTAGGAGGGTGCACCCATTTAACATCTGCATGCCACATGTATAGTGGGCAGAAAAACCACAGCACTGTCTATGTTATGAGCACATTATCATTCATTCAGAGCAGTGTTTGTGGCCACCTGTCGAATGTAAGTCCAATAATCACTCTCTTAGCTCTGTTTTTGGTCTCTACCAGCTCCTGACGGAAACATCTGGCTGTTTTATTGCTAAATGCTCCACTCTGTTCACCAGCTAGCCGCTAACTGTGTCTGTCTGCTGTTGGCTGCAGAGCAGGCAGTGTACAGTTAGTTTTTAGAGCTTCTTTGCAGAAAACAGCTGCCTGCTGCTGTCGAAAACAATGAGAGCGGTGAGAGTGAACCAAAACGGTGAAGTTGTGGGCCGTGGTTGTGGTTTTCATCCGATTTGATTAACAGTGGTGGCAAATAAGAAAACATTCCTAAATGTTCCTAAATTCTAACTGGTGCAAATAAGTACATGACATCATCTTTCACCAACTGAGTAAACATTTGGTTTGACTATACCACTGCAGCAATGGAGGCATTGTGAGAGCACAACACGTAAGTCAGCCAGCAGATTGATCTTTAGAGATCCAGGCAGGAGTTCTCGTAGCTCTCATGGCATCATCCTGAGCCGGGGCAGGCCCCCAACATGAGCAGTGATCCTGTAATTGTTCCTGTGTGAGGAACACAGATGCAAGACAGGGAGTTTCTGTGCTTGGGATCTTCTCACTAGTTCAATAAACTGCACATATTCAGTAATAAGAAGTGACAGCGCTCTGAGCCATATTACCTGGAGAACGTAATGCAGAGAGGCTTTCCGCTTCGTTTTCCAAGCAACTGAACTGAACTGAAGGTCTCCTGTGGTTGTGAGCTGATTTAAAAAATAATGAAATAAAACACAACATCAGAGCTGAAAGAAAGATTATATTCTATACAGACCATCCTCCCCTCTTCCTGTCACATGCTGCACTCTCCTTTCAGCTTATTAGCCAGCACGGTTTCAGAGTTTCCGAAAAGCCTGACGGTAAATCCCAAAGCTTTATGGGAATCCTCTGTTAATTAGGATTCACCTTGTGCGAGGCGGATTTTTTTTGGAATCTGGCGTCGCTGTGTGGAAACAAATGCTTGTTGAGCTAATGGAACCGAGAGTTTTAGTCTCTAAGCACGTTTCATGCCTGCAGTGGAAGTGCACTGTACGCCTCGGGCCCCCACGGCTTTATACCTGCTGCCTCAACATCCCTGCTCCTAGGTAGCTGCCCACACACATTTACTAGTTGTGTAGAAAAGACAGACGACTGATTGTAGTGGTGTAGTGGTACATATAAATGTTGGCAAGCAGTGACTTCCATCAAAAAGTTGCCTTTCGGTTTGATGTTTGAAAGAGTTATTGATCAAACATGGAATGCATGCTGAATGGACCAATGGTGACGTGATAAGTAGATGTGCATAAATGGCGGCATTTTGGATCATGGTAGCGGGGTGTGAGAGGAAATAAAGCTGTCTCCACACTGCATATACCAAACACACGCCATTTATTTCCCCAAATAGCTATAGCTATATGGAGTGTGTGTATGTGTGCCTCCTCCTTCTGTTTGCCTCTGAATGAAGGGATGCAGGGATTAAACCACTCATTCCTCTCCTTCCTAACCAGAGAAAGGGAGTGAAAGGAGAGATGGTGTGTGATAGAGAGATATAAAGTCCCAGAGGAGAAAAAGTGGACCATTGGTTTAATGAGAACCCTGGCTCTAATGCAAATGGGAATTGATTACCGCTGCCGAAGTGTCAGGAGATACTTAACTCTGAGAGGAGGAGAATGTGTGTGTGTATTTGCATGTGCGTGGGCATGGATGTGTGTTTATCTATTGTCTATCTTATGGTCAATACGCTGTCTCTTCCATCTTTTTTACTTGTCACTTTATGAACAATCTCTAATTATACTTTTGTCAGCGCTGATGGATTTTTGATGGTTTTTGTCACAAGTTCCTCCTACACTGAGAACCACCAGTGGAAGAATGGGTACACGTGTGATTGTGTGCATAATGTATTTGTTTTAGGCCTACTGCGTTAGCTTTGTCATCTCATGTTAGCAGGGGCGAGCTATGGCTCCTGAGGGGTCCTGTGTGACATTTAGAAAAGGGGACGGAGCAGGGCCCTTGTTGATCGATCTGCTCCATTGTGCCACTGCGAATAAACAGAGATCTCTGCCCTCAGACCAAGACAGTACACCAAGATGGCTCCACTAGAGTGTGTGCCTGTGGGAAAACCACTGACGAATGTAATTATGTAGGTAATTAGATGCGCACAGCTATTGAAAACACACATAACTGGTACCAAAGCAGACAAAATAACTTTTTTTAAAAAACAAAAATAAACTGCACTTAAGAGGCAGAAATGCAAAAAATGATGAGTCACAGTGAAGGTCATGGCCCAAAGCTTTAGTTAACACCAGCATGACCTTTAAATCATTCGTAAAATTGATCTTTGAAACATCCTCAGTGGATCAACATCCTTCCACTCAGTCAAACCCCATCCTCTCGCCTCATACCCCCCCCTCCTCCTTAAAAGTTAACAAAGTGGCCTTCAGCTCTCATTTGCGGATGGATCACTCATTAGGAGCTCCATTAGTGTCTTGTGTTGTGTGATCCCAGTGAATTAGCTGCAATCAAGCCGTCTTACTGATGCTAATCTGAAACAACTGAACGGGGTTAGCCTAGCTGCTGCCGGCACTCCAGTTAAGAGCTGTGTGAGTCACTTAAACAGCTCTCGCTTTTGAAAACGGCAATTCAAAAGACAATTGCTCAGTTTAACTGAGGAAACTGGTGACTTGGATGTTTTCATGTTGCTATGCTAATGTACCTCATTTCCTGGACAGCAGGAGACTAGCATGTGGCTAGTTGAGCTTTCCACGTGTCCTGATTTGACTGCTGTGTTTTCATCAGCACTGTCTGTTAACAGTATGAGGAGTCCACCGGCCGTTTGAATGTCTGGTCAAAATAATTCCGTAAATAATATTTCTCTGATTCCAGCCCTACTTCACAGTCACGGGTCAGAATTTGTTGCTCCACAAGCTAAAAGCATTTGGATGCTCATGAGTAGAGGTCGGGTAATCTACACCAGGCACCTGTAGTGTTAAGAGGGGGATATACATATTTCAAAAACCAATGAGGAGTTTAAAAAAGTGTGTCTGGATTAAGCGCCTTTTCACCAAGGAAGCAGAAAATGATTGTAGAGCAAATTCATCAACATGTAGAGGCAACCAGATGTGGGAAAGCAAGGAAAACAGGGCTCTTTCCCTCTGTTATTAGGCTCTCGTATCCACCAGCCACTACGCTTGCAAATGTATCTGTAATGTGCATCAAACCCCGCTGACATCCATTTTTAGCTCCGTGGCTATTAACAGCATTGCTAATGATGTTTCACACAAAGCTAGACAGTTTGTGTTCTCAAGGCTGGTTATAATCAATCCTGATCTCTTACCATCAGGTTACACATCTGTCATGAAACCAGAGATTCTCTTTCCAATTGACATGAACATTAAATGCATCAAGAGGGAGAAAAAAATGCATGAAATCCAGGTGTTGTACACCACACAGCTCTGGTGGTGGTCAGAGCTATTGTAGGCCACATTAACAGGTGTCAGCGCCGCATGTCTTCAGTCCTCACATAAACACTGCCGAAACAGATCAAACCACGATCAAACCAATGCAAATCAAACAGGTGGTAGACAGTTTGGATAATAACACCCTTGCAGAAAATAGATAGCAATCATGGATGTGATGGGAAACATCTGTTTACTGTCTTTTTTTTCAAAGGATGTAAGTGTCATTTGAAGTGGTTGTTTTGGCGAGGATTTCACTGTTTGTATGAGAGGCACTTCTGAGCACGTTTTAATTGAAACTCAGCTAAATCACATCTGGAGGCTACCAGGTGGTAAGTAGCCACTAGAGGGATCTGTGTTTGTTTCCCTGCAAGCATTCTGCAGACTCATTACACCGTCATATTAAAAGCGAAGAATGTTCTACCGTTCTTCTGCAAGGCAACGGATAGATAACCATCGTGTGCTTCCATTGTGTCTTTGTGGAAGTGCTATTCGGTTGTTCTGGTCAGAGCAGCAGAGAAGTGCAGATCTGTTGTGCTGTAATTGTGCTGTATCTGACTCTCCATCTCGCTCCCCTCTTTGTTTCTGTGTGAAAGGCACATTGTTTGTGCCGTGTGCACCTGGGAAGGCATCGGCCACTTCACACAGCCAGCTCGGGGCCCCCAGAGAGCTGACTGCTCCTCCTGCCTCCTGTCCCCCTTTATTCCCCTGCTCCCCTTTTCACTTATGAGCCTCACCTACTCTGTCTGCTGCTCTTTAACTCCTCCTCTCCTCCCTTGGCTCCTTTATTCCTTTAAGTTCTAGCTTCCCTTTTTTTAACCCAATATGTTGTTGGAGACAGTGAAAGGACAGTGAAATCCGATGTCCATTTTGGTAATAAGACGTCTAATCTTCTCCAACAAAACATAAAATTGGTTTGGTTTCAGCCTGAAGTGATTATTGCTCAGCTCTCTCGCTAGATTATATGCTCCGATTTCTTTGCGGTACAACAGCGTTTCATGCGCCCAAACCTTTCTTGATCTTTCGGTTTTTACCTGTTTTCTATTTGCCAGTGCCTTCTTTTCTATCAAACTGAAATGCGTGCTTCTTGAAGAGTCAATTATGTTGTTGTTTTCAAATTTCCCTGGCGCTTTCTGGCTTTTGGTGCACAATGGGGACGTAAACTTATGCTACACTGTACTCTGCGCCACACCTAGCAGTGAGCACAGCTCAATAACACTGATCATGTGTAGAGTCTTTCAAGAATACATCAACTTGTTTTAAGCAGTATTTGTATCAGTACTCACGTTTTAAACAGTGTAATTTTGAAAATGATACACCGATTCCATTTTTTTCTTTTAAATCTAATCAGATCTCATATAAAATGTGAGATTCGAGCATGGTACTTCCATTCCTTACCGTTGGAAACGTAACAAAATAATTCAAGCTTATAGATCCACTTACTATCTTACAAAGCTTTAGAAGCTTTTAACCACATTTCTTTCTCTTCAGTCAGTGAATGGAGCTGGCTCACATATCATAACGTAACCTAATTGTGCAACCTCAAAGCTAGCTACATTTGCTGAATGAAGACAACTAGTAAATGGAGCTTTAAGCTTCGACTATTTTGTTACAAAATCTGAGATGTTGCATGACATGCAGAGGGACGAATGGTGCCAGTAAAATTATCTGTTGGTTATAATAATAATAATAATAATAATAATAATAATAATAATAGTTGTTTTATTTATTCCCAAGTGTGTTGTGGCCATGTCACTGCCCACTAAACAGCACAGGGTAAAAGGGTGCCTGAAAACAGTGCTTTAAAAACAGATTCAATATGAGAACAAAATATCAATATTATAATTTCACTAACTGCATTAAAAAAAAAATTCTAATCTAATTTTACTCCCTCTCCTCTACGCCTTTTTTCTTTCCTTTGCCCTTTCCACACACTTCAGCCTCTTTCTGTCCATCTCGGAACAGAGCTGTTGTGTTTTGAGGCTCCCTTCTTGTTTGTTTCCTATTGTTTGGATTTTCCTCCGTAGCTGATTCTTTCCCCAGCTCTCTCCATCCATCTTTATTTCCATCCGCTTCTTTTTTCCCCTGGCGCTTACTGGTGTTCCCTCATTACAGGGGCTCGCTGACGGCTACTTCCCACTGCACTACTCTGAGGGCTGCGCACGGATTCGATGTGTATGTGTGTGATTGGGTGTGCATTGCTTTTATTTTTTTGTTGCTCAGTTGGCAGAAAAAATATGACAAATCCTATGTTATTTCCTTTTTCTGATTTTTCCTCATGAAAGTTGATGCAGTTTAAAGAGATTTGTCTTAACTTGAAAAGAAGACTCTACCTCTGTTTCAAGACAAATGTAACCACTTAAATAAGAGCATACAACCCATCTAGGCACGACTTAACTATTATTAAACCCCATCCCAGTCTTGGAAAAAGGCTTTCTGATCAATTAAATTAGGAATGAAAACAGCCAATCAGAGCACTCGTTGCTGCTTTAAAGACAAGCCATTGGTCAAACTCGCAATTTTGAGACACTTGATATTCTTGCTGCATGTCTGCGTGTGTGTGTGTTTGTGTAATCACAGCCATATGTGTACACATTCCTGTACTGTACATAACATCAACACACTCACAGTTCATGATGCCCAAACACCGAGATGCCGACTCCATCGCCATAGAAACCGGATCGTAGCCAATAGGAAGGAGCTGCCTTCCTGGGAGTGTAAACATTTTCTTTGTTGTCATGGAGAAATGGACACTGTTTGCATGCCATGTATTTGTTCTGATTTCACTCTGTGTGTGTGTGTGACCTTAGATGTGGTGCCTGAGGGTGTGTGAGAGAGAGCGAGAGAAGGTCTGAGGCTCGGTAACGTATTAATACCAGCAACAATTTATGGCGCTCACAGTGTGGTGCGCTTTTAGGTGGAGGAATGCTCCAGCAGACTCCACATGTTCAGCGGAGGTTGTGGTCGGGAGCGCGTCGGGTGATGGCTTTGCATTGGCGCGTAGGTCTGGGAGAGGTTATTTAGGGTTGCTGTTCAATAACTGTTTGTTCCTGTTTGGGTTTCGCCGCACGCTTGAACTTTGTCACAAAGACATCACCACCAGGAGAAGACTGTCAAAAGGAGCTTATGTTTGAAGACTTTAATTTGCTGTTGTTGCATTTGCAAGTCCTTCTTATTGTTCGTTTTTGTTCGTCTTCCTCCTTTTCTTTCTTTCTTTCTTTCTGTTTCTGATGTTGGAGGGAGCCAGACAGCACAGACCTGGGATGTTTGTAAAGCTTCAGCGAAAGTTTTGAGTCATCCAACACTTAATATCCACAAGGCATTCTTTGAGATGGGCAAAGCTTTTAGAGTCACTGGGGTTTATGGGCTTTTTCACTCCCTCACACACAATCGTTGCCTACCTCGCTTTCCCTTTCTGAGAAGCTATTGGAGCCTCTAGCCTTAGCTTATTTTCTTTGTATAATGGGCTGCTCAGTGCCAGAGGATTGGCTTGGCTGGGAGGAGAGACCAGAGGAGAGGAGAAAGTGGAGTCGAGGGAGGGAGACAAAGCAGAGTTCAGCTCAGGGAAGACTGCTGTTTTGGGCCTAAGGTTCTCCAGGTCTCTATTGTAATGACTGTATGTTTGTGTGTGTGTGTGTGTGTGTGTGTGTTTGTGTGCGTGTGTGTATGCATGAAGTAGTGGTCACAAGCGGCAGCCAAGCGGAGATTGAGGGATACTTTGAGTGCACTGAGAACCAGACAAAACGCAGAACACACCAGACATTACACCACCCTCACTACCCCACTTATTATACACTATTAGATTGAGAGAGTGTGTTTGTGTGTGTACTTGTATTACTCACATTGTGGGGACAAAAACATGTTCATACAGTTACATTATGAGGACTTATATACCATTACAGGAGAAAAGGCAGTCCTCACACGGTAAACCATTCGATTTCAGGGTTAAGACTTGGTTTTTGGTCGGGTTATGGTTAGGTTAAGGTCAGGGTCAGGGTTAGGAGTTAGGCATGTAGTGGTAATGGTTACGGTTAGGTTAAGTCTTCACGGAATGAAGTTTTTTCAACGTCCTCCAAAGTGATAAAACCAAGTTTTTTTTCAAGTGTGTGGAATTTAGTCCGATTACTATGAGTGAGATTCTTACCAAGGTAGGATTCTATTAATGTGTTAATACAGCAAATGTTGTTTCTGATGTCTGTAAGTTGAGATGCAGTTTGTGTCTCATTCATATATGTTGTGTCTTGTGATCCCATAGCAGTTTAGGAATAATATGGATTGATATTGTAGATATAAGGTGCCTTGAATTGAACTGAAGTTAATTAAGAGGGTAACATAAATTATTCCGTACTGCCACTGCCTTCATACAGTATATTGATTGTTTTACCAAATAGTGTTTGCAGTACAATTAATTAGTCCGTCAACAGAAAATTAATTGGCATCAATTGTTTCAAAGTAATTTTTAAGCAAAAGTGCCAGAAATTCACTCGTTCCAGCTTCTCAAATGTGAATATCTCCTGGTTTTAAATGTCTTGTATGATATTAAATTGAATATATTTGGGTTTTAGACTAAATACCTAAATTAAGTCACCCTGGGCTTTGGGACATTAATGGTTCCATCGTAACAATTATCAGTAGATGAATTGTTAGTTTCAGTCCTAAACTGGACTGAACTGACATGTCTATATTAAGACATGTACCGTTGTAGATGAAACATTAGACAGTGAAACGGTCACTTCCTCATCACTTTAGGGTGGAAATCAACATTAGATGAGCATATCAGTGCTGACTGTTTATTATCAGGAAGTCATTCTATCATTGTTAGGGAAGTATTTTATAAAACCTGAATGAAGCAGCACAGGACAGTCACTTATGCCCCCCATATACAACCACCTGTTGACCAAGGTCCTGCACCTACATCATGTGATGACGCCTGAGCATGATCTTGAGCATGAGCCTTAGTCCATGCGTACCTGTATTAGCACTGGCCATTGATTAGTGGCAGAACTCTTGTGGAATCAAATCAAAACTTAACTTGCTTCTGAGGCAGATGACACACACACACGCACACACACATAGAGTAGTCACATATGTATTTTATGCTGACATACTCGTGTATGAATGTGTGCACGATGTGGTAATGTACCTACAACCCTAGCACTAAATTAAAATCTCTCTCCACGTTTGAAATGTATTTTAGTACCAGTAATAAAAACAAACCTCTGCACCATCTCTCTCCAGCGTCTGCAGTCTGAGAAATGTCTCCTCATGCTACACCAGCCAATCAGCCTCTATCTCACAGGCACATCACTGCCAGAATAGGCAGAAAAATCTCTACCGTTGGTGATTTAGCACTGAGCATTCAAATACACTTTTGTTTCTTCCTTATCCAGCACAGGACAAGAGAAGACAGCAAGAACAGGCTGTTCTGTGTTCTTTTAAAAATGAGAAAAGCCACAGAAAGTAAGATTAGACAGCGCACACTGTTGCTGTTATACAGGTCTAAGAATGACTTCAAGCTTGTCAGAGGAACACTCACATTTTTAAGGATCAGATTCACATTCTTTGTCAAGTTCAGTACAAGGAGTTGAAACTGATGCATAGTACGGCATCATGACATCTGAAAGATTGGTCTACAGCATCAGAAAACAGTACATCTTTGAACAATTACGCACTCGCTTCATATGTGCAGTATATTTTACAGTTTTGCAAAACAATCTTAACTCAAGGTCCACTTACTAGCCTTTTCTAGAGCTTTTAACCGCAGCTCACGATCTTCTTGAACGAATGGGGCTTGCTCAGGTGTCACCTCGAGACTTGGAACGTGGAACCTTGTTCGTGTGATTATACTTAATGGCACCTAAGCCAGCTCCATTTGCTGAAGAAGACCATGAGATGTGCTTGAAAGCTCTGGGAAGATAGTAAGTGGACCTTTGAGTTGATTTGAAACAATTTTGTTACAAATACTGTTCCCAAAGGTTGAAAATGAACTTCCATGCTTAGTTAGCAATGATGGACAAAAGTAAGAAAATAAGACCCAAGTTGTAGGAAAAAAGCAGAATGATCCTTTAACTAACAATATTAGATTTGGTTTTTATTCCAATCATTTTATGTTAGCCTCTTCCAACACTTTAGGGTCCACATAACCTTTTATAAGCCTTTTCCTGTGTGCGTACATGTGCATGTCGTCATTGCAAGTTTAGATCTGTTTTCCCATTGTTAGCGCTGATTGCTAATTAGCTTTTCCGAGTGCTCTAAATATTTGAACTGTATCTAACACATGAATATCCTGTGTGTATGAGAGCTTTCATGCGTTCTCATTTCTAGTGTGTCTGTGTGTGCGTGCAAACTACAGTAGCATGCCTCCGCTAACTTCCCTAATATTAGCCTGTGTTGTGTTCCGGGGCCAGATCAGCTGCATTGATAAAGCTGACCTCACGTTAATCATGCTGATTCTGGCGCCGCGCCGCATTTTTCTCATATCTTAATTTCCCTCTATTTGCATATTTTCAGTTCGGGCATTCTTTTCACTTCCACTTTTCCTTTTTTTTTTCTAAGCCTTTCTTTATTCTCTCATTCAGCCAGCTAGCTGACCTCTAGCTAACTTGTCAATGCAGAATGAGGTGTGTTTTTCTCTTTCCTCTCCCTAAACGATTAAGGACATATTTGTTTGCCGTGGCATTTAACTAGATTTCCTCAGGCAATCGCATGTGTGTGTGTGTGTGCTGCGTGTGCGCGCGTGTTTGTGCATTCAATTCTAATTCCACTGAATGGAAGGAGGTCGGTGTCTAAATAGTTTTGCTTATGAATGAAATGGCAGCGGTGGCAGACTCAAGACTGGGCGAGAGAGATAGACTGACAGAGACAGAGAGAGCGATTCGGTTAGTGCTTAATTAATGAGAAGCTACAGGTAATTGAAACACTGCCTGACCTTTGCCCTTGCTTAACTCCCTCTCTCTCTCTCTCTCTCTCTCTCTCTTTCTCTCTCTCGTCCATCACACTCACTTTCTGACAGACCAGTTGCGTCGAAGCATTTCTGAGAATGTGTGTGTGTCAACCCACAACAGGTCCATCAGCCAGTAGCAGCCATCAGTGGTGATATCATACTACTGGATTTGTGTGTGTGTTTGGTAAAAAACCACTCTGCTGGGGATTAAAGCCTCACATGGCCTTCAGATCAATTATTCATCCCTCATCTTCTCTCGCCCTCACTTTTTGCCTGTTTAATTTGCCCTTCTCTCACCTCTCAATCTGTTTTCTTTGTATAGCTTTTTTTTTTTCTCAGTCCTCCATTTTTCCCCCTCCCTGTGTGTTCCTGGTCGCCAAGAACAGGACATGAGATATGCTTAAAAAACGTGCACACACATTGGAGTAATTTCTGTAGGAGGTCATCCTCTCTTCAAACATCTAATATATATGCTTTCTGTTCCCCAGGGCTGTTAAAGCTCTCACTCACTCTCAGAAACACACATACTGTCTAACCAAGCACCTGTACACACAAACACACACACATAGACACACACACACATGCTGGCCAGTACATCTCTGTCAATTAGGATGACAGATATGGTGCTATATCCTGTCTGACGAACACACAACTGCTAATTCAGAGCCTTGAGAGCACTTCCTGGCTGCAGGTGTTTCTGTGTGTGTGTGTGGGTGTCTATGTGTGTCTATATTTCCTTGCGTTTTACTGTGTGTGTCCATATTGCTCTGTTTGTGCGTGTTGAAAAGCAGTTGTGTTTTGTATTGGTTGTCTGTGTCTCTGTACAGTGTGTCTCATCCGAGACTGTCCTCACCAAAACAGCAAAACAACCGCATCGGTTGTTCGTTCAAACGCTTAAGACAAATTTTCCTGCTTAAACATTTTCCTGACAAGGGTTGTTTTGTGCCCGTAGAAATGACCGTCCTCTTTCAGTTGCAAAGGATGAAGTTGTATGGCATTGCAACAATGCAAAAAGTCTCATAAAGGAGGTTGGGTGTACAAAGAGTGTGATTTTGACACCCAAGGCTGCAGTTCGCATCACTGCTCCGACTAATAGTGTGTTGAGACAGAACACCTTGCGTCAGTTTTTACTAGACCGTTTGTACAGTCTGTGTTGATTTGCCCCAAACAACCAATTTGCTAACTGTACAGACGTTAGCCGTAAGCTAGCTAGCAAGAGACGCCCTGGCCGTGTATTGGAGAGTGCCTGTGTGTGTTTCTGACAGGAACACCAGGAACTCCAGTTTTTCTCTCTGTCATTTCATTCTGTCTCTCGTTTTTTCCTCTCGTCTCTGCACGTTTATGAAGCAGATTCTTAAAGCTCCGGGATGAGCGTAAATTCCCTGGGCAAGTTTGTGTCTAATTCCACTCCCACTTGCATATTTCTATTGACTTTACATGCACCACCTCCAAGTTTCGGCTCTCTGTCTGAACCAGCCCGTCCTCACCAGAAATACGACCGTATAAGTCCAGCACCATGGTCCCTAACCTTTACAATACCTTACTATACTTGTCATGCATGGCTCCATTGGAACTAATTAATTTTTTTAAATGTCGGCATTGGACATTCAGAAACATTGTCATTGACCGTAGTTGTTTTGCAGCATTGTCCAACATCAATTTTCTGTCTGGCGAATGGGTTATGGTCTTCCTATATGTCTCTATGTGTGTGCGTGTTACATACACTGGAATGAATACACTGGATGTTTCTCAGACGTTGACTTAACTACGTGGCTTTCACCTTGTGTTCACTCACACTGGTGAACACAATGACATGATCCCTCTCCATCAGCTTCTGAGCGTGAACAGCAAAGTAGTGTAATCGCTACTGAGGATGGCCAACACACTGGCTAATAAAGATTCACTATTACAGGTGACATGCAGCCTTTACAGAGCTGCTGAATTGACAGTCCTTGATCAGTGCAAAGTAGCCTTATACTGAGAAAATAATGTACGTCATAAAACTATACTGCAAAAATGTGCATATTTGAAGCTCCAAATGGCAGCAAGCTACTGTACCAGTATGTGATATACTGTATAGTCTTTCCTTTGTACCTTCCTGCTGACTGTAGTTGGAGAAAGGGATATTTCCTAATATTACGTCACCAAGGCAGCTCCTACAAAAGTGTGAAATCTCTCTCCCACTCCCTTTTTTTCTCTCTTCTCTCTATTCACATGTTGGCCTGCTGGCATTTAATAGGATAGTAGAGCTATATTTTCTGCTCTGAGTGTGGTAGATCTGAGTCTTTTGACACTACAGGTATTACATCAACTCTTTGGTCATGTTATGCTTTTGCCATCCTCTTGCACCCCATGGCCTGAGGCCTGTCAGTATATCCATGCGGATAGCGAGGGATCGTCAGTAAGTAAGCTGAGATGACAAAGCGGAGCTTCGGTCTTTGCAGATGGTTGAGGATAGAAAAGAGAATTTTTCATGTTCTGGATGGTTTCCGTGGTTGATGATGAAGCTGAAATAAATGTCAGACACATCACAGACCTTCAAACGCCTTTTTTCAAAGTTGTGCTCTGTAGCTGCGACAACTCTGCCCCATCACCTCAGCTACAGGCACCACAGCAATAGAGATGTGACTTCACAATACTTCCCAATGAAAGCCTGCGTTGCTAAGCAACTCAGTCCGCAGTGGCAAGATACAGGGGTGTTTCCTGGCGGACGAGAGATGTGTGTGTTGTGTGTGTGTGTATGTGGAGAATCTGTTTGTGCATTGAGTCCATTAGGAACCCTCCTCCCCCCTTAGCGCATACATTTCATATGTGAAACTCACTTCTAAAAAGCACAAGGCAGCAGTTCACGAGCGGACTGCGTCTGCAGCTGAAATGATGCACCGTATCTACAAGAGGACATCTTGGAAGATAAACTGGTTTTGTTCTGAATATTGACGAGGCAACCTGATTGTGAAGTCAG
Source organism: Siniperca chuatsi (assembly GCF_020085105.1). Lineage (NCBI taxonomy): Eukaryota > Metazoa > Chordata > Actinopteri > Centrarchiformes > Sinipercidae > Siniperca > Siniperca chuatsi. Next base: position 19,700,756 of record NC_058061.1, read on the forward strand.
CCTTTTTTTCCGCCACTCTCACATAAAAATTGATTGCTTCAGATAGTTCCACCTTAGGGTCCCCATTGTGTCAGTATAATAGTTGGTGTACTGTATGTATCCATATTCATGAGCAGGGAGCATGAAACAAAAGTTGCTGCCTATTGAAATGGACAGCGCGGGAATTTATCAGTAATGCAACCTTGTAAAAGTTTAATGGTGTTTGCTGTCATCACTGTTCCCCCGTGAGAAATCGTTAGGTCGGTTATTTAACCCCCGACCCGCGCCAACAAAAACACACACGTGATAGAGCAGTCACTTTGGTGAAATGCCTTGTAAGGACATTAACTGATATGGATGTGTGTTCAGCTTTATCTTCCTCACGTGCTTCTTCTTCCTCCCCTGTTGTTTCTTCACTTTTTCACATTTCGCCTGTCGCTCCTTTCATTTGTCAACTTTTTTTTTTCCTCTCACACATGCTCTGTCTCTCACATATTCCTCTTTTTCTGTCTTACGCCCCCCTCCTTCCCTTCCTCTGTCTCTCTCCCATCCCACCTCCCCGCTCAGCTCTTGCCCGTTTTTCAACCCGCCTCTCGTATGGCAGGCACTGATACAGCCGACGTAACAATATGCCGCTATTTCCCTCAACCTCCTAACTCCCTGGCTCCTGACTCAGGCTACTGATAAGCATTGTCAGCAAGCGGTTGGGATATGCAGTGTTATACAAGCAGGATTTTCCACGCCACGAGTTGATATGCTCCGCTGTAACACACTGGGCTTTTGCTAAGAGTCGCGCCTCTCACCATGTCGCTGAGGCAGCTTATTTACAAGTTTAATACTCATTTTAAGTGATATAGGCTTGATTGAACTCACTACCACTTATTGACAACTGTATCAGTTTTTGTGCTTCTTCTTCCTTTTGCCTTTCTGGGTTATGGAAACATGCACCACTTCACCATTTTATAGACACAGAGTAAAAAGGATTCAACCAAAACCAGATTTCTGTTAAAATTGTTTATTAAAGGAAAACTAACTAAGCTCTTTTCCAGCAGCTTCAAATTAATGCAGTTACTCATCAATAACAAAGTTTATTGACGCGATTGTCCAAAAGCCAGATCTTTGTTCATTTGGGCATTTAATCAGGAGGTGCCGGCCCTCTCAAACTGAACATTAGTTAGTCAGGGGCAACCACTCCTTAAAAGTGTCCACCCAGCATCAGGGACGAGGGTGGGGCAGGTGGCTGGGCGTAGAAAGCACTGGTAATGATGCGATTCATGCCAACCAGCAGTGATTGGTTTGGTTTGGATTTGATTTGACTTGGGTTGCCAGAGGGAAGCGGCCATTGCTGTAAAAAAAACCCCCAAAAAATCTACGTTTATGGAGAGAATGTTTATTATTGAGCATTGTTTATTTAGTTTATTATGATTGTACCGTTTGTGTTAACATGCTCTGGTAACGTTATATTGTATGCAGTCATGCCAATAAAGTCACTTGAACTTGAAATTGAACAGAGTCGACGCAACACTCTCTCTACATGGATCTGGAGCAACCGTAGCGACGGGCCGGCGTAGACTACAGCAACTAGGAGTAAAACCTAAGAAGCGTCCCAAAAAAATGTCTGATGCTCCAGATAAAAAAGAAACTCGGCGTTCAGAGGAAGGATTACAGTCAAAAAAAAAGAATGAGATCGACGGCGAGGACATACACGGATAACCAAGGGTGTAGAGAGAAGAGAAGGACTGAGGGCAGACACAGATGTCACGTTACCGCTCTTGGACAGGTTGGTAAAATAACTGGAGTAGGCTCTGTAGCTATGGATTATTGTCTCGGAACTGTGGAAATAAAACGCGAGCCTGGGGCGAGCTCACCGTAGGCGCACATCATAAGCACGCGTCGACAGTGTTTGTGTAATTACTCTCCCTGCAAGAAGGCGGAGACGCACTCCAGCTCTAACAAAACCTTAACCATAGAGGTGGCAGATCAGAAAACACTTTCCAAAGTAGCCTACCTAGTTTCTCCTCTAAATATGAGAGGTAATTCTGTCCACTGTTAAACATATTTGATGACTTTTTGCAAGCATTTGTGTAACTTGGGCGCTCCAACAGCCTGATGCCCCCTTATCTATGTCTATCCCAAGCTTTACCACCTACTGGCAAACACCAGGTGATGAGCATGTACAGTAATGGAGCTAATAGGGTTCAGATGCTGTTTGCTGGTTTATTAGGGCCACTGCTTCATTTTGTATCCCATACGTAGTCATTCCCAACTCTGCTTGACTCGATTTGGCATCTGCAGTGAAAGCATTTGCTGAAAGATGGTTAGATTAAGTAAAATATGTAGTTTAATGTTCACCTGCTCAGAGCGGAAACAGGATGACAGCCAGAGAAGACTGCGATCTATTTTTGTGTGGCATTTCTTCATGTGGGGGCTCACAAACATAGACAGATAAACGTAGACATGTGAATGCACGCTCATGCATGAGCACACATGCACACATTTAAGCGCAATGACAGTGACGAATCGCGCATTACAAAGGGCTGCAGCAATCGCCCTCAATATTTCATGAACATCCTTCCTCTTTCAGTTCTCTCCTCCATTTTTTATTTTATTCTGGCATGTTCAGCATTCTTCCTCTGAAAAAAAGTTTCATTTTTGTCAATCTCCTCCCAAAAAATAGCAGGGGTAAGATGGTACAGACAGAAAAGTGAAAGGAGAGGGAAAAGAGAGTGATCAGAGAGGGGGGAAAAAAGCTTTGAGGGGTTTGGAGAAAGGAGGGATTGGTGGGAGATGAGCAGCAAAGGTGAGGCAGCAGCTCTCTCTGACTTTAGAGATAAACCTCACTTTTCACCCTGAGCCTTCCTTCCTGTTTTGCACACCTTCACACATAGTTGCTGTGCTTTCTTGGCTTTGGAAAGTTTGTCTTCTGAAGAGGAGGCATTGCACTCCTGAGGAAACGAAGACAAAAAGAGGGAGAGAGTTGTCATGAGTGGAAAACGAGAGAAAATGTTTTTTTGAAACAGCGAGGCCACTGAAGAGAAGCAGAACTAAGAAAGGGCGAGTGATTTTAGTGTCAGCATTCCTCTTCACAGCAGCCACTTTATAATCGTCTCCCCAACGATTTCCTGTCGTCAAGACATGAAAAGTTTCAATTACTGCCCCTCTCTCAAACTAAGTTCTGGCTGAATCCAAATGTCTGGAGTTCCCCGTACTTGCAGACTCGCTGACTTGAAGGGCTGTCCGTCAGTCGTTGTCGGGGGAAAAGAAGGAAATAGTGTGAAGTAGAGTTGGCAGAGGGAGGGGGTTGCGGTGGTTGGATGGGTCAACATAATGTTGGAGTTTAACATGATGTTAGCATTCCATTTCCTTCCTACAGTCAACATTTGCCCACTTTAGACTTCTCTCCAAACTTTATTGAGAAGATTATCCATAATTCATGACAATCTGGATGTGACAAACTAATACCCTTATGTGAGCCAATGTGAGTTCCATGCAGAACTGTTCAGAAAAATATTCAGTACCATGGATTACATGGTCAGAGACAAGGCTATGCCCCAGGGCCCAGCAGCCTCACAGACTTGACATGATGGCCGTTAGCATGTCACTGTACGTATGATAGAAGTCTGCGAGACCTCAGTTCACCTGTGCGGAAGCTAGACACTTTACTCACATTCTGATTCGTCTTCTTATCAAATTGCCAGTAAACATCTATCAAAACACCAAAATCTCCACACTTCTCACCATAAGCCATTCAATCTTTCCTTACTTTATCCTTGCTTCTCACTTTATCTGTCTCTGCTTTCCAACTGTCCAGTTCGTCTTGCTGCTGCACTCCAGCCTGCCCTTTTCCTGCAAGTCTAGCTGACATCTTTTTAATGTGGGAACACACACACACACACACACACACACACATAAGCATGTTGTGACGTACGGCTGAATGTCACTGCACCTGTCCCACCTCCAGCTCCCAGCGTCCCAGCTGCTTCCCATGCATCACTGGTACGGGACTCGACCTTGACATGTTTGAACTTAGTAGAGCGAGTTTTAATCAAGAAGAGGTGCCGTTGCACATCCTCTGTGAGAACCCTCTGTGCTTTGATCTGAATTCCTTTCATGAACATAATGGGGAGTTGTGAAGCCAGAATTTCACCAGGTTGCATCAAGCAGACAGTCTCGGTTGCATACTGTACAGAGTAAGCAATAATTATGCTGCTTTAACTTGGGCTCATATGTGTTTTTGAATCCCAATGAGAATTTTTGGGGAATTGAAGCTACCATCATGGAAACACTTGGAGGAAATCCGGAATTATGATAATGACGATAATACGATATTTCTGATGAAACCAATCAGTCTTCCTTATGGAAAATTATTTCAAAGATTTGTTGGAACTGACTATGTAGTGAATTCATTTCTTTTTGTTTAGAAAAGGGATTGCATCAAGATTCACAATGCTGTGACATTATTTGTTTTCACTCAGGCTTTTTTATTCGCAAATTGAAAATACGCACAAAAACAGATGGATGTAAACGCACCTTTGTTCACTTTGTTACAAAGCAATAGGCATTCATCACTGTTTGCAGCATTAGAACATCAGGATAGTTCCCGTGGCTTTCGCAAACTTTCAGTAATCTTTTAACCCCTTAACATCCACTTTCCCCTCTTTTCTTGCCTTTACGTAGCTTAAAGATTGTTAAAATCATATTATTCCGTATAGTCATCCATTTTCTGTACTGGCTTGTTGCACAGCTTTTCATTAAAGCTGTATGATGTTTACACTGAGTGAAATATTAAAATCCAAGACTCCATGTTTTTATGGATGAAAATTTCATCAAATAGATGTCTCAGGCCACATTTTTTTTTACACATTTCCCCAAAATTCCTCCTGACATTTTTGGTATCTTTAGAAACTTTGCGATCTTAAAGGAAGTTCTGGGGGTTTCAACAAAGTATGTCTGCATGCATGAGCAGAGAAGCTTGAGTTTGTAAGGACTTTATTTGTGGATTTATACATACTTTATATCACAGCTGAGATAACATGCTGCTTACAGTCACTAATGAGGGGAGCTCCAATGAAGAAAGCTACGGATTCAGTATATTTATTTCAGCTTGAGGATTCAACGTTACAGTAAAGATTACCAAGTGCCGAGTACCTCTCACTCACTGGGCTGTTAATAATCTTTGATTTTCAATGTGAAAAAACATGGCAAAAACACATTTCTCTCAGTCAATCCAACAATATATGTAAGGTGTGATATAGACTGTGCAGTTGCATAACCATGCTTTCTACCTGCAACACCTAGTATTAAGTGTTAGAGAGATTTGGGAGTGTGGAGAGGTGGCGTCTCACGTAAGCTAGACATTCACTGACAGGGGAAAACTGATTTTTCAAGCGGATTTTTTCAGGACATACATTTCATATTAATAATGCAGTTTCTGAGCTGCATTCTACGCTAATGTGCAACAAGTGTAGAGTGTTGATGAACACTGGTGATTTCATGAAGGTACAGTGTTGGCGTTATACATCCACACAACAGCTCTTGATGTAACTGTAGTATAACGTCATGCGCGGCCCCTTGGTGAGAGATATAGATTTGGAGAAAGAGAGTACGACGGAGACGGGCAGAGTAGAGAAGGATGCAGAACCACGTTCTGTGTGAGTTATAGTAAACACTATGAATAATATCTATTCAGAGAGGCTTGTCTGTATTGATCGCTCCTCGGACTGTGTGTGCGCCTCGTCTCTTCCTGCTCATGATTCATTTCCCTACTCTCATGAAAGAAATAAGAGCTGGAGAGAACTTGATGAGATGAGTTGAAACTTTTTCACACCAAGTTTTGCTCTTTTGAATCTGTTAGGTACCTTATTTCTCCTTTCTTCCTGTTTCTCTTCTCTGTTGTTTGTGTCCTGGTGTCTGGTATCAGATCATTAGTGGACAGAATCAGAGGGAATCAGCAGTGTGAGGCAGGGAGGCAGGGGAGGACATACGCCTTGCATATTGTTTTCCCTTCATTAGGCAAGAAGAAAGGGACTTTAAATGCGTGTGTGCGTGTTTGTGTGTGTTAGAGAAAGAGTGTAAGAAGAGAGGGATGGCTGAAAAGAGCTCATGAGAGCGGAACACAGAATACTTTTTGAGGTGCTGAGTTTAATAATGTTGCCTCTCTGATGAAAGCATTGTTGTGTGAGTTCGCGTGTGTGTGTGTGTGTTTGCATGTGTGTGTCTGTGGTGTAGAGCAGGCTTCTTGCATTCAAAGTTTTGACAGAGCATATCCTTGTGTATCTTTCCTCTAATTGAATCCATCCCTCAGGGCGTCACCACTTGTTTATATGCTGACACCATGAAGGTGTGTGTGTGTGTGTGTGTGTGTGTGTGTGTGTGTGTGTGTGTGTGTGTGTGTGTGTTTCACACTGAAGGCAGAAAACTGCAAACTCTCTCTCCTTATTGTTTAATTATAGCCCACCAGCTGGGGAGAGAACGAGGGCAGCAAAGGAAGAGTTATTGATCGAATTAGTCAGATTATTCATATTTAATGCTTTGCTTTGTCTCCATCCTTCTGCCCAAGACTTCTCCTATGCCTTCTCCTTGATTTCTTTATGTTAATAAATTCTTTTTATTTGGTGTGCACCAGTAAAACCTGCCTGCTGTCTACACGTGTACCCAAGAGCAGCGTCAGTTGTAGCGAGAGATGAAAATCTACTTTTTTTGTCGGCCTGAGTTCTCTCTGTGACCCTGATCTATAAAAAACATGGTATTTCCTCTTTGTTCTGCTAATGTTGTTTTCCAGCTTGATTTTAGCTCATAACGCAGTCTGGTGTCCACTATCCAGTGCAACTAAGTTTAATGCATACGATTCTGGCACATACCGTACTCCTGTGAGGTACCCATAAAGAACCCATTTGTAAATTAACTTCATATTTCATGATTTCTTAGAGCATTTATCACATTTAATGACTTTCCATGTGTTGTACTTTTAAGTAATTCTGTGAATTGTGCAGTGTTAGCATTAGCTCCCTAAAAAGGGATTTATGCAACTGTTGCCACTTGGCAATTACAGAACGATGCTAAATGTTAAATGCTGACATAGTCTAACAATAACACAAGTAGAGAAACGTTATAAAGTCAGCAAAATGACTCAGAAAAATCAGATACACAGCGATATCAATCTAAAGTTTGCTAACATTAGCCACCAAAAGCCACTGGTCTTCAAGGCCGTAGCAGCAGAGTGTATTGAGTTAAACCTGTGATTTTTGGCCACGTGGAAACAAGCTGTAAACACAACACTGACACAATGTCACCTTTAAAGTTTATATGTTGTTTTCATTGAATGTTATTGTGAGAGTTTTCATGCTGACCTGTGCAGACTGTGGAAGCAAATGTCCTTAATGAGGACAACTTTTGATTCTATTGTGGTACAGACAGCAGTGGAACCTACAGCACAATGTGACGGGTGAAGAATGGCAAAAAGAAACACACAAAATGTACCAAATCAGCAGACAATAATCATTTAAAAATAATATATATATATATAAAGGTAATAAAAATAAAGAATTAGACATAATCAGGAACTAATTAGACGTGATGACAGTTACTCTTTAAAATTTTCAAAAGACAGTGAACTCTTGATAATGTTTGGCATTCCTGATCTGTACACGGCAATATCTGAGGGAACACTCATAATGTTTGGTTTTGTAAAAAAAGGAAGATGAAGATGGTCAGCATGTCTGGTATTATGACAATGAATTTGAGAATGAAATTTGAAGAAGTTACTAAAAGATGATGGAAGAGTAAGTGGCAAGAACAGTATATAAACCCACATATCTGAGGAATATTTCTATCATATACTGAAATAATGTGAAGTTTTCTGAAAAGGGGGACAGATGCTTCCTTAGAGTTTGAGAAAGTCGCCAATCTTACCAATCTTTTTTGCAGTACATGAAGCCTAAATAGCTTATGCTTGTGTATTAGCATTAATAGCACACAAACCAGCAAACTATAACAGTTATATAAGTGTGATATGCTTTTTGTGGTTTTGGTTTTTGTAAAAACCATTTCTTTTAAACTTCCTCAAATAGTGGGAAGTTGGCCATAAAGGCTACGGTTACTGGTGTAGAGTAAAAAACATTTTTTAATACATTGCTGTTGTATAATAGAACATATATTCTGCTGCCCTCATAACACAGACATACATTAACCCATCAGACATGTCGTGCCCATTTATTATTTCTGATGGAGGAGGAAATAAAATTGCTAAAACAAGCCAAAAACATACTGTAAACCAGTCAATTTATAGTCTCCGGAGAAATGTCCTTATGTTGAGATGAAATTGGAGATGAAATGTGATTTGTTTTGTCCGGAGCCCGATGGATCTCAGTGACGTTACTGAACTAAAATGACACTGTGTTTAGCCCTGATGAAGGTTGATGCTATCAGTAGCGCACATAGACAACCCGTGCAGCTCATTATTTTTAATTAGCCCCACCTTCTCCGTCCTTCACTGCGAACTTCTGCAGATGACGCCACTGTGTGTCAACAACAGTTTGCTCTCCCTAAAAGCTTCCCTGCCACCACTCTCAAACTAGAGGCCTGGGTGTCTGCGCTTTTGTTTCCTGTAATGATCCCACTCTCCATACTGACTGATCTTTTTAATTGCCTCCCGTTGGACTCACAGAACTTTTTGTGCCTCCTCCAGTGTGTAACATAATCCTATGCTACCTTCCAGATGCAACCATCATTACCCAACTGATGCTTCCGAGGTTCCTTGTGGTCACGGACTCAACTTCCCTCCAGCCTGCATCTATTATTCAATATTCCTGTTCAATACTGTATTGGAACTACCACAGAGTATCATGTTTTAACCCAGGATCCCTTGGAATTCCATTCAAATTGGATGATTCTGCAGTACATGATTTATGTCCAATGTTCAGAGCCAAAGCAGGAAGCAGTCTGCCCTTTGTTCAGCGAGGTATAAAGTAAAGGTTTGGAAGATGGTATGGTGGTAAACTTCTCATAATGTAACTCGATAGTGTCTACGGCCACATCTTTGAATCCCTTACACCCCCAGTTTGTAATGCAGACTTTCTGTTTCAAATGTGTAGTCCTCAAGAATAACCTTGGATTACTTTTTATATTAGGATAACTCACTCCCCATGACAAGTAAATTGACCTGAAATGGAAAATAGGTGGAGTTCCCCTTTAATGTTGACTAAATTTATTAATTTTTTTTTTTACCATATCCACAATATTTCCCTAACTTTAACCAAGTGTTTCAGTTGCCTAACCATAACCATACCTCAACCGTACCATAGTTGCCATATGTGACTATCATAAATACATAATTTGAAAAACACCAAGTTGAACTATACGCTCTATTTTCCTGTGGATTTACTTTGCCACAGCTAACAAATCCACTGATTGCAGCGTTTCCATTGAAATGAATTGATTTTGACCCTAAATGTGACTGAGCCCTGACTGGGAACGGTGTAAACAGTTAGTTTGATATGCTTCTGTTTAAGAGAGGAAAAAGCACGTGTGGGTATCTTTGAATTACGCATGTTTTAGTTTGTCAGTGCTGTCATGCCTCCATTGTTACCCATTGACCAACACTTTGGGTCATGACTGGTATTTTGAAAACTATTGGCTGTATGTCCACGAACTTTTGTTGGGATATTCCTCAGAGGCTGAAAACCTCAGATTGTCCGGTATTCTGCTTTGAAACTCCAGCCTGCGGTGGCAGCTTTTAACCAGCACGAAGGAGGAAAGTTAAAACTCTGGGTTTCACTGTTGGTGTTCGTTCTGCACTCACGTTTTTTTGTTGTTTTTTTTTGTCTCGGCAGCAGGACCATGCTGACCCAGCTGCATTATGGGGCAGCGGGATGAATGAACAAGTGGCGGCTAATGCAATAAAAGACGGACAGGTCGTTTGTCCTCACAGCCTGTGTGCACACGTTTACACACACACACACACACACACACACACACACACACACACACACACAGATAAAAAGCACCGTTTTCCTTTTAGCTCACACACACACACACACACACACACACACACACACACACTTGGATGACAAACTGTCTGTTCTGTCTAACATTGTTAACTAGGCTGGATGCAGGGTGCTGACTGTGGATGCAGTAGCAATCTATAATATATGTGGGTGTGTGTTTGTGTGTATGCATGCAGCCCACATATCTGTGTCATAATGTGTGTGTGTGTGTGTGTGTGTGTGTGTGTGTGTGTGTGTGTGTGTGTGTGTGTGTGTGTGTGTGTGTGTGTGTGTGTGTGTGTGTATTTATTAAAGCAGTATCAGCCTAATCTGTGTTTGGTCTCATCATTGATTGGTGTCACATAGCTCAGGCTGGCGTTTTAACCTAACCACATTAGGAATGCCCACTTCGACCCTGTGGTCAATAAAATCCATGCACTCTTCATCAAGATGTCTTCACATTCACTCTAAAGCCAGTCTCCCCACATCTACCTTTCTTGCCTTTTTTAAAAAATCTTATTTTTTTTTACCTCACACAATCTCTTTAAAGTGCCGATCCTGCGCCCTCGCTAACAATCTGAACATTTTCCAACGTGCCTTGCAAACAGATCTTTGGTTAACAGGGTGAAATGGGAACAATGACTGCCACTCAGAAAAGCCACAGGTGGGGTTTCCCACTTCCCAGATTCCTCTGTGGCTCATTTTTCCTCTTGAAAACATTTGTTGATAGTGAATTGGGGTGGAAGAGATAAACGTGCATTACTTTGTCAGAGGAGTTTATACATTTGAATGGGATAATGAGGTCACTGGAGAAAGCTTAGAGAAATGTTTTTATTTTGCTTGCTGTTACTGCAAGCTTTTGACTCTTGTCACTGACTTGCAGGCTGTTATTATCCGTCTTTGTTATATTCCTTGACTGTTCTCTACATGGTTCGAGCGAGCGTCCATGTTGGTGATCCTGCTGAACTGTGTGACACTGGGCATGTTTCATCCCTGCGAGGATATCGACTGCAACTCCGAGAGGTGCAAGATCCTGCAGGTAAGGCAGTTTTTGGCTTGATATATTTATGGACTGAATGTGTTTTCTTTTCGCACTTTGTTTAATATGGAAAATCAGAGCAGACCAAGGGTTAAATTCATTTTTATTTCCCAAGAGCAGTGTGATATGTACCTAAAGGAGTGGCAATATGCAAGTGATAACACAAAACCAACACTCCGACATTCACACCCACTTCACGCCATGATTGGCCAGCTGTGCAGAGGAGAGGAAGTAAGCAGGGCTTGAACTTCCCTCTCTGGCTCTCTTTTTTCATTCTTGACACAGCTATTTCTGACAATGTGAACAAGCGAGCGCATCACTATCAATGTCTTCGAGGAGAGACTGTCTGAAAATGTGTGCTGGTTACCTGAAGTTTACCATACCTTGAACTCTTTATTGGAGACGGTGATTTAACTGTTGATTGAAACTAGGTTTGAAGTGTCTTGTTGAAAGAAACAACACAGAGACGCGACAGTAGGACATTTAACTCTATCATTCATTTATCTTCCTTGATCTTTATTTAATGAGACAAGTACAACCCTCTGAAAGGCCTTCCAGTGGGATGAGCAAGAAGAAAAAAACAACAACACAAACACGCATTATGGAAACAACATTCACACACATAGATGTGACACAAGGAGATAAGGACAACAAATGCAGAGCGATGGCTGGACGCATCCGACATTACAGCAAGGCAAAACCAGCGCAGTTTGTATGGCAGATTATGAGACAGCCCAAGCATTATTCAAACACAGAAGCAAAGCAGACGACAGAGAGCTGAAACACTGAGAGATATGGGTACAGTTTTCTAAACCAATAATAAAGAGCTGCTGAAACAATAGTATCCAGCATATCTGGCCTTTGCAGCTTTCTCTATTTGCATTATCTCAGATGGAAAATAAACAACAACATTGTGCGAAGGCGTTTCTATTAATTTATGGACCTCCTTTAACCTAACCAACACTAATGGAGGAGCATTGTTGTAAAACACAGAGGGGAGAAAATAAGCGGACTGAGGTGCAGAAGAATAGATCTGTGTTATCTGGCACTGTTCATCTTGTGCGGTGAAGGGGATAATGTGCTTGCAAAGTGGCTCCAAATAGACTGAATCAGAACAAAGTCCTCTTATTTTTTTTCACTGACTCAGTGAAATTGAGCAGTTTCATTCCAAAATAAGATAGCTATCATTTAAAAAAAGAGGCTTACTCTGAGTATACTTCCGATGTTAAAGTCAATTTACTGATCTGAAGCATTTTTTAAAAATGTAATCATACTTCTAGTTTCACTAAAATTGCGTGCATACACATCATTTTATTTTATGAAATCTGAACATTGCCTTTGAGAGGAAAGGAAAGTAACAAAGAGGAGAGGAAAGGAAAGGAAAATAACGAAGAGGAGAGGAAAGGAAAGGAAAGAACAGGGACAGAAAGGAAAGTAAGAGGAGAGGAGAGGGAAGGGAAAGAAAGGAGATGGGCGGAAACGAAATGAGAGGAAAGAATACAGTGAAAAGAGAGAGGAGAGGAAAGGAAAAGAAAGAAAAGTAGAGAAAAGGAAATGAGAGCAAGGAAAGGAAAGAAATGGAAAGGAAAATAAAATAAAAGAAGGGAGAGGGAAGGAAAAAGAAGCAGAGGAAAGGAAAGGAAAAGCAACAATAGAGAAGAATATGGAAGGAGAATTTGGAGAATAAGATGGTTTGAGATGAATAAAGAAACAGGAAGAGGTTTTGAGTGTGCTGTTGCTAGGGCAGCCCGAGCCCGTCGACTCCTTCCATTGCTCTGCTCAGGGATATGAGATGTGATTTAATTCAGCGGGTCTCCTCTCTGGGGCGCAGATGAATGTACAGCCGAGAGGTTAAATGCATTCTCATTAATTCCTCGCTTCCTCCATTTCAATCTCCCCATCACTCTCCGCATCGATATGTTAAGAGATCGTAAAGGCACGTAACCTACACGCTCGCCTGCTCTTGTCTGTCTTTGATCCATCTCACACTCTATGGAACAAACTGACTCTCCAGTTTTCTCACTATTTACACTCTCGCATCTCTTTCTTTTCCTCTCTCTCACGCTCTCGACATGCTGTTGCCTCAGTCCCTCCTTACTTCTCATCTTTTTCATTTTTTTTCAGTGAGAGCCTGGTTTAACTTTACAACTTCTTCAAGTAAAATATTTGCCACAAGACATGATTTTCAAATTGACTTGGATAGCATAGTATAGCGGTAAGAGAAAAATTAGGCCGTGTGGTGAAAATTGTTTCATTTAATGTGTTTATCTTGTGTGCAGCCCAGACAGAACCTCAACTAAAGCAGAAATAGGACTTCTTTGTTCTTGTGAAAGAACACAAACAAATACATGTTACAGCCCCACTGCACCGAAGTGTGCAGAATCACTTTGTGTGGTTTGTTTATATTCCATCTCCAAAGATTAAAACAGACTTTTAGAAGGTAGTTAAAGGGAGTAGATGTTGCCATGTTTTTGAATGAATGTTCCAAAATAGTATAACATAACTGTTAATTAGATATTAACATTACACATTACAAAAACTTTCAGGTCCATGTATCACTCCAAACAATTACTAACAGTTACTAACATTACACATTTTAAACTATAAAATACCCATAATTATCATTAATTGAATTATGTCAATCATCCCAATAAACATCACTAAAGTAATGTAATGTACAAAAAAAATCTGCTCTTACCACCTCCATTTAATGTTACATCATTTTCAAAAACATTACTCCACAAGCTATATACCAAAATGAAAATGATATGACTATATGATTTCTTAAAGGTAGGCATCCTAACTTTAGATTTTGCTTGTCTGTCACCATTAGTCAACACAATGTACTGTATGCTAAAGTGTTTGCACGAGTCACTGGTGCTTAGTGTGAAGCCTGCAGCCGGTTAGCATCTAACTTACTTGTTAAGTGGTAAGTAGATCATTGGAAAAAAATATATAAATAACTAAACCGACAAACAAACAAAACAATTTGATAAGATGATCTGTTAGCATCAGAAACAGTCTCTTTCTAATATCCCAAAAGTGATTTTATTCTTTCAGTCTTTGTTTAATAACTTCCTGTTTTGCATGTTTTTCTGAAGGTGACCAATACTAATATTAAATTTGTAACCTATCATGCTAGCATCAATGCTAATGAGGGAGCTCAGCCAGGCCTCTCAGTGGCTCTCCTCACTGATGCAGGCTAAATGAGCCCTCATCTCCTGACACAGCTAATGGCTCCTGTAATGGTCCCGGGCCACTGTGTAGCTGCAGGGCAGGAAGAAAGATGACTCATGCTTTATGTGTCAGCACTGTTGAAAGGTTGCTCTGAGGCATTATTTACAATTTGTTTTAATGACACTTGAAAGATTTCAGCTTTATTACAGTGTGGCTGGATAATATCAAAAGTAATCAGTGATTCGTTTGTTATTTAATACATTTAAATGTTTTAATTGTTTGAGAGGCTCTAGGGATGGCGTTGTTGGTCTGTCTGTCAGGGGATCAGTGAGTCCATCACTTCGGTCCACACTGAGCCATCTCAACAATTAATGGATGCATTAATGTGATCTCTGACTTTTCCTCTAGCGCCACCAGCAGGTAGACATTTGTGATTTTGAGTGTGTTGTCTCAACAACTATTGAATGAATTGCCAATTGAATAGCTGTCAGTACAGACATGTCATGTCCCCCCCCAAAAGATAAACTGTAAAAAGGTTGGTGATCCCTTACAGTTTTTATCTAGCAACATCATCAGGTCAGAATTTCAATTTGTCCAAAACTGGCTTATGAGCAAATACCTACAAAACTAATGCCATTCCCATCAGCCTCAGCTGCACTTTGTGTTTAGTGCTAATCATCAAATGTTAGCATGCTAACACGCTAAACTAAGATGGTGAACATGGTAAACATTTTACCCGCTGCATGTTAACAGTGTCATTGTGAGTGTAAGTACCACTGTGCCTAGGTACAGTCTCACAGAACTGTTAGCACGGCCATGGACCTTTGGGGCCAATATTGATCGCAATATTTGAGCGATAACCATGTCTCGTAAACTAGATTTTTAATCTAAACAGCAACATAAACATTCTTGATAAATATCCCTTATACTTGGTTATTGGAGAATTCCAAGAAAGAAAGATATGTGCCGAGTTGGACATTTTGCAGTTAGAAAATGACCTTGTCACTGCTCGCTGGTGGACAAGCTATGCAATGGAAAGAGTAGTATAAAGAGTAACATATCTTTTCCATTTCTGTACTGCAGTTTTTTGTTACTTATCAGCCATCATAAACGCAGATACCAGTATATCTGCCATCTGTTAAAGTGTATCCTTCAGACTCCAATTGTAACACCTTAATGTATATTTCTAACATCAAACAGCAAGTAGAAAATAGTATCACTGTTTTGCTTTTCTGTGGTATATCCCCTCTTCTAACACTGTTTCCCAGTTGATAAACAAACCTGGACAAACTACAGATACAGAAGAGAGCACATCAGAGAGCGCTCCAGATAAGAGTGAAAAAATAATGGATAAGCGATGATTTAGCCAATGGAGTAGTTTCGATGAAATGTCAAACTCTGGCTGTAATGTAGCAGCTTTAATGTTAAGGATGGTCTCTTTTTTCCCTGAAGGAGCGATTTCAGTGGAGCACATTCTACTCTGAATGCTACTGCACACACTTAACCTTCCATCGTCCCCCCGCAGCTACGGTACAAAAGCGATGTCTGCGGAAGGCTAATAAATCCAGCGCAGATACAATGGGAACGCTGGGTTACAGAAAGATACACACTGAGAGAAGAAGAAGGAGAGAAAGAAGGAGGGAGAGGAGTTGACAGGCAGAATGAGCCATGAATTTAAATTCCTTGCCGAGATGGAGCTTCTGACATTTGTGTAGAGCCCATTGCTACATGGAACTGCTGCAGGAGCTTTCAGGCCTGAGTGGAAGACACACACACACACACACACACACACACACACACACACACACACACTGGTTCAGCCTGGCATGGAGGATGAAGAAACGTCAGATCTCTGTGCGTGTGTTTGCGTGCGCCATTACCCCGACTCCTATGAATGGTCTTGATTGAGCTGAAAAGTCTCTGTCACAATATTATCTCCCTCCACCTGTGAGGAGTGGATCTCAACTGAATGGCAGATTACAGTTAGCCTGCCCTATTGTCCTCACCACATGATGCATACACCGCCTTCATCGGCACGTATGGCTGTCCGCCTGCTTATCTGAGTGCACCTGTGTGTGTGTGTGTGTGTGTGTGTGTGCGCGCATGTGACGAAAGCATCTGACCCCTGTGCAATAATAGCATTCACACTTGTGACAGGCAAAATTAGCATACATAGTGGCTGAGATTTATTTTTGGGAGAGGTTGCAGGGAAATGTTTTCACAGAACTGATGGCACCTGTTTCGGGGCCAAAAAAGAAGAATATATACGTATATATACACAACTTTGGATCCTATCTGTTAAGATGTGTGGGGACGTAAATACAGAAATAAATACAACGTTTGGGGGTAGCTTTAGCCATTAATGCCAAGATAGCCAAACAGTCAAAGAAAACCGTACCTGAACAGAATTACTAATTAACACAGTAGATCCAAGGAAGAAGTTGATCAACCTCTGGGATTTGCAGAGGGCTTCCAGCAAAAACCCTTTATTAATTCTGAGTAATTTAATTGTCTAATGCTTTATAGATCTTATATTAGTATCCGCGCTGCTGCGCTTATAGTTTTGTCATGGTAGCTGTTTTCACAAAGTTATCGTTGTTTAACTGTTAAAATCACGAATGTTTCTATTTCTAACATCCAGTGCTGTAGTGGATGCAGATTTCCCTTGGAATATGGACAGTAAAGCCCAGGAACACATTTTCATTTACTTTTTTAACAGAGCCAGTTTATAACCAGCTTTGTGATACCGGTTATCCAGGATAACAAAGGTTACGCTCAGGAAAGTCAGGTAACTCAAAGAGAGAAAGACTAAATTGAACTCGCTTGATTACGCGAGTGGCTGGATTACGCTGCTACTGGTACGCTGTCACTGGGTAAAGTCAAAAAGCCGTGGAAGAAACTGCCCAGCTGCCAGTAAAGCACTGTTAGCAGAGGATGGTTTCGATGCATCGACCTTCGTGATACAGGGTGGAGGACGAGGATCATTAACTATGGCTGGATTATGCTGCTAATCCTTTCAGAGTGTGTCAGTCGCAAAGTGGTGGAAGAGACCGCCCAGTTGCCAGTAAAACACTGTTAGCAGAGGATGGTTTCGATCCATCGACCTCTGGGTTATGGGCCCAGCACGCTTCCGCTGCGCCACTCTGCTGTAAATCACCCCAGATGGGACTCGAACCCACAATCCCTGGCTTAGGAGGCCAGTGCCTTATCCATTAGGCCACTGGGGCTTCACGTCCCGTACGTTGGCCAGTTCTGTGCAAATCCAGTGACTTCCACTATGACGCAACGATATGGGAAGCACAATGTTGGGTTTTAAACAACATAACAATGGCAGTGGTAGATCACCATGGTAACCTATGCTGCATGGCTAACCTGCTCCAGAGCAGATCACCTTCAAAGTATTAGAGCAGAGCCAGCTGATAACCAGCTTCCCATGTCACTGGGTAAAGTCAAAAAGCCGTGGAAGAAACCGCCCAGCTGCCAGTAAAACACTGTTAGCAGAGGATGGTTTCGATGCATCGACCTCTGGGGTAGACACAGTAAAATCCTGACAGAATAGAGAACTAGAGACAAAAACTGTGACATAGTGCCAAAATGTGAGCCAGTTGATAACCAGCTTTGTGATACCGGTTATCCAGGATAACAAAGGTTACACTCAGGGAAGTCAGGTAACTCAAAGAGAGAAAGACTAAATTGAACTCGCTTGATACAGGGTGGAGGACGAGGATCATTAACTATGGCTGGATTACGCTGCTAATCCTTTCAGAGTGTGTCAGTCGCAAAGCGGTGGAAGAGACCGCCCAGTTGCCAGTAAAACACTGTTAGCAGAGGATGGTTTCGATCCATCGACCTCTGGGTTATGGGCCCAGCACGCTTCCGCTGCGCCACTCTGCTGTAAATCACCCCAGATGGGACTCGAACCCACAATCCCTGGCTTAGGAGGCCAGTGCCTTATCCATTAGGCCACTGGGGCTTCACGTCCCGTACGTTGGCCAGTTCTGTGCAAATCCAGTGACTTCCACTATGACGCAACGATATGGGAAGCACAATGTTGGGTTTTAAACAACATAACAATGGCAGTGGTAGATCACCATGGTAACCTATGCTGCATGGCTAACCTGCTCCAGAGCAGATCACCTTCAAAGTATTAGAGCAGAGCCAGCTGATAACCAGCTTCCCATGTCACTGGGTAAAGTCAAAAAGCCGTGGAAGAAACCGCCCAGCTGCCAGTAAAACGCTGTTAGCAGAGGATGGTTTCGATGCATCGACCTCTGGGGTAGACACAGTAAAATCCTGACAGAATAGAGAACTAGAGACAAAAACTGTGACATAGTGCCAAAATGTGAGCCAGTTGATAACCAGCTTTGTGATACCGGTTATCCAGGATAACAAAGGTTACACTCAGGGAAGTCAGGTAACTCAAAGAGAGAAAGACTAAATTGAACTCGCTTCGTGATACAGGGTGGAGGACGAGGATCATTAACTATGGCTGGATTACGCTGCTAATCCTTTCAGAGTGTGTCAGTCGCAAAGCGGTGGAAGAGACCGCCCAGTTGCCAGTAAAACGCTGTTAGCAGAGGATGGTTTCGATCCATCGACCTCTGGGTTATGGGCCCAGCACGCTTCCGCTGCGCCACTCTGCTGTAAATCACCCCAGATGGGACTCGAACCCACAATCCCTGGCTTAGGAGGCCAGTGCCTTATCCATTAGGCCACTGGGGCTTCACGTCCCATACGTTGGCCAGTTTTTCACAACGTAGCAACTTTATTTTTGTCTTGTGACTGATCTATAACCAATAAAGCCACGTATAAACGTATAAACCTTTTATAAAGGGTGGCTTAATTAGAAAGTGGTTCCAGTAGGACATAGGAGAAAATGATTGTTGCTGTAATAACTTTTCAAAGTGGTAAAATCCTGCATAAAAGAAGTGTAAACTATCAGTCTGACCTTAGACCTAATGCATTACTTTGCAATAAATTATGCTCAGATTGTTTCATTATATTAACTTGCACCTTGAAAACAGTGTAGCAATACAAGAGTGTATCTGTTCCTCTTGACACATTGTTGAATGATGTGGTGACTTTGATTAGTTCAAAATAACCACATCATGGTTCCATCAGCTATTGCAACAGTAGATACTGCACACCCGGAATCTAGACTTTCTGTCTCTTTTCATACAAGCGAGTTGAGAAATTCAAACAAGTCCTTGGTTTAAGCTGCATTTGTGTCACGACTTATTCTGCACAAATCGTACTTTGGGACACATAAAACAATATGTGTGTGTGTGTGTGTAATAATGTGTAATATCTGGACCACTTTTTATTGGAGAGGTGTCATTATTCACCCATTTTGCTGTGCTTCCTGTATTACCACTATTTCGTCATTCTATATTACTACGAATATTAAGGTACAAGAATTCTCCAACATGTTTGTTTATTAATTGTTTCACTTTTATTATTTGCTTTTCACAATTACAGTGTTGCTATGTTGTTTTCCTTTCAAAATATTATCCCAGAAAACTAGCTAAAAATGTGGAGAATTATAAATATTAAGGGTTGCAATTAACGATTATTTTCAGTGTGGATTAATTTCTCCATTCATCTATTCATTTTAGGGTATAAAATGTCAGAAAATAGTGTAAAAAGTTCAATCACAGTTTCCTAACACCCAAGGTGATGTCGTCAGGTTGCTTGTTTTCCCTAAACAACACTTCAAAACTATACTGTACCGCTAACTATAGAATAAGACAAAGAAAAACAGCAAATCTGTGACACTCAGAAGCTGGAACTAGAGAACGTTGGGCATTTTTGCTTGATAAATGACTTAAATGATTATTCGATTATCAAAGTAGTTGCAGATTCTTTTTTTTTCTGTCGATTAAGTAATCAATTCATTGACAAAAAGTCAATAACAAACAAGGAGCTGATCAGGACCTGCTGAAATCTCCCTGCCGAAATGCCATGACATTATACTTCACTGTCGGGGAATGAATCCCTGCTTGCACCCTATCCAGGGAGGTCAGAGGTCAGGGTCAGCTGCAGCACAGACACCAAGGAGCCGGTAGGCTGTCAGGGCCCTTTAGCAGGGTGCATACATGCTGTGGACGTCTTGAAAGACAGACTTCCTACCAGTAACTCCCCCCTGCATTGACTGACTGCGTATGATTTAACCACAGCAGGCTGTGTTCGTGTGCAAAAACACATGGCAATATTTGAATCATGCGCAGGAATGTTTCTGATCTGCAGATCTTGATTGTTCGTCAGGAGCCGCAGCACTTCACACTCGGGCACCATACTGTATCAAATAACTGCTTTGACACTTAAGTGAGTGAGTGAGCCGCGTCAAGTCATTAGGGAGTGTTTTAAGTGCACTCAGCATTAGTGATTAAGTGCACTTAGAACATAAAGGCTCCGTTCAGGAGGTGATGAGAGGCCGTGTAATGCTGGCACGCACATGACGCATTGATAACATGCAATACAGCTTGCTGATGCCTGTGCGTGCCTGGTGGACACGTGTGTTTACACTTGTTCTCAGGCAATGTGAGAAGCAACATGGGCGTTCACACACACACACACACACACACACACACACACACACACACACACACAGGCTGGTGTGTGGTGTCACTGTTTAGGCTGAGAGGTTCACGCAAGCTTGAATACAAATGGAGAGAGAGAGAAGCTGCCTGAATGTTTTATGTGTGTCCGTAATTGTGAGTGAGAGATAGACACACAGAAGCACATTGTCATACACACATATACACAAATACACTCAAGAGTTATTATAAGCAAGCACATGAAAAATGACACATACCGTATACACACGAGCATGCACGCGCACACAAATGTACCCACACACACACTCGCACTGCAGCCGTGCACACAGTGAGATACTGTGGGAGACATAATCGCAGTAACAGGGGAGGGATACACCTTTCCTGGGGGAGAGACGGAGGCAGTAGGAGACAAAGATAAGAGGAAGATAAAGATGAGTGAGATGGAAGTCGGGGGTAGACGGGAGGAGGAGGAATGCCAGTAGCTCACATACAGCAGGAATCCCATCCAGCTGTTACTGCAGGGAGACAAGATAAGGATGGCAGAGGGCAAAAGACATAAGTGTGTATCGTCATTGGCATAAAAAGTTTACTTTTAATTATTATTATTTTAAATGAAATCAAATTGTAGATGCTTTGTATCTAAAATGAAAAAGTGATGAGAACCTGGGGCCAGATGTAGGTTTACACCTTAAACTCTGTGTACGCACAAAGGCAGACCATGAATGGATGTAGAAACGCCCTTAAACACCCGTTTGCATATCAATCGTTGCGCCCCCTCCACCACTCGTTAGACCTGAGAAGAACGGCAAAGAAGAAGTGCGATTTCACCGACTGTGTCGTTTCGGCGAGGTTCTCCAGCGGCGCCAGCTGTGGCTATTTATGGTGCCCATACCACTAATTAATCACATGTCCCTATAAACCATCGTCGCAGTGATACCTCATCATCATTATTAAAGGGTGAGCAATGATTCATTTGTGGAGCTCATATTGAAACAGACTTTATAAAGTGCTTCCCAATTCTGGATCAAATATAAATAAAAATAATTCATCACTCATAAATAATTTTAAATGAAGTTTATAAATGATGCCCATGCTACACCTTAATCAATATTTTTTATATCAGCTTTGACTATAATGAATCTATGTAACATAAAATGTTTGCTAATAGTGGCAAAATGACCCAACTCTGCAGTTCTACTGAGTTTGTTAGACACACAGCTCACCAAAGTTAGCTTACTAGCTAGTGAAAAAAGTCTGACATTTAGCAGCGAAAGCCCCAGAAAAGTTTCTCAGGTATTGGTAGAGACTCAGTGAGACTGTATTTACATATAAATACATATAAATATGGAAATACATACATATATACAGTATATATACAATACACTACGCAATTAAGAGGATAAATCCTATCAGTGTAAACAATAAAATGCATAGGTTAATAGTCCTTTCTCATGAAAAACATTTTGACATGTCACAGTAGGCAAAGCACAGACTGTAAATAATTAATGATGGCTGAATTCTATTTAGCTGCTTCAGTTTCAGAGACCTGGTACTGAGCATGCTGGCTCACTGTCATGGCTTACTGGGACACTTGAATAGAGCAGAGCCTTAATGTTATTAGTAACACCTGTGCTCTTCCTACTAAGACAAGTCAAAATGTCTGCTGTTAAAAAGGCCTATGATGTGCAACATTTGTATATATGTTAGTACATTTACATTTTGCCATCAGTGATTAATCCCGTATCCACAGTTAATGGTATGAAGCTTTAACAATTGCTGTTATAAACAGTCAGTGTCTGGTAAGTCTTTACAGGGTTCGTCTGGTGCACAGGAAGAGAAGGCTTTTCCATTTCTGGCAGCAGCAACTGGTTTGTTTGGAATAAATATAGAAGGATGAGCAGTGCTACCTGCCACCTACACAAAATCAAAAGACAAAGACTTTACAGTACTGCCAACACTGTTTCATTGACAAATGATCGCTGAGAGATGCAGTGCAAAACCACCACAGCAATGAACACAATGAGCAATAGCAACACATGTAAAACCTGAATGAAAAGTTGACTCTTTTAAACTGTTTCTGTGTTATGATATACCCATCAAAGGGTTTCAGTTTGCCAAAGAATATTGCATAACCATCCCTTACATTATCAGATTCACAACTTAATTTTGCTTCAGCAGTATGTTTGCAGATTCATCCCTCACTGTTTCAAAGAGTCTTAGATTGGATTGACTCACCACAAGTTCTGTGCTGTCATTTGTTGGCCCATTTCACACTTTTGTGGCTGTCACGGCGAATGAAAGCCAATTTCTTGAGGCTTGTCTGAACTGGGATTAGGCTGGATGAAATAACGTAATTAACTTTTTAGTTTTGTTTTCACATAATGTGAAAGTCTCAGAGATACTCCAAAAGTTGCAGAAAATGTTCCAATAGAGTTAAAATATTCTGTCCCTCTGTAAGTCTCTTCACAGGGAGAGAAAGAAATGGAGGGTAGAAATTAGGGATTGTGTGAGCAGTGAGCCGTTCACCACAGGTCACTTGTGACTATTCCCTCTGAGGCAGGCGTGTGTGTGTGTTGGGCTTCTCTGGTCTCCGCATAGATGTACAGCCAGTGAACCATGGTGACAATATACACACATAGACACACACACACATTTCAATTTTGGTAAATAGTCAGCTTGGTATCATCAATGTCAAGAAACCTTGGAGACCTGTGACTGATGTGGTGTCTACAGAGCTTTTCCTGTATGTTTAGATATTAAATCCAATCTTTGTTCGTCAGAGTCATGCAACATGTTTCACGCTCCACTGACGTGTGATACAAAGTTTCGGGGAATCAATATCCTGATTGCAGAGGCTGTATTGCCACGTGCTGCTACACCATTATGCTCCACTGGGAATGCTTCAGGCCAGCACGTCCTGTTGACTCCGATGAGTTCAAAACTCAGCTGTGCGTAGAGTGTGTGCGTGTTTGGGGTGTAGGGAAGGGTGAGCTGGCTGACATCAGCTCAATGTCAATTTATCAAGGCCTGGTCCCATGTTGTATGTGTTCATGCATGTGATCAGTGTGTATGTGTCTGAAGTTGTGGGCGTGACAGTAAAGATATTGTCCCCATCACCCTGAGCCTTAAGGGGGTTTCTTATATTACAAGCTCTGCAGGCATGCAGGCTTTAGCTAATGCAAAATAGATGAGTAATTACTCCCCAGCAGAGACAAGAGGAATGGCTCCTTCATTAAACAAAAGGGAACAGAGATAGAAGGATGGACTATTAGAGGAGAAAGCAATGCAGTCATTTTATGCTCAGCATGGCGGTAAACATTTCTGCTCTTCTCTGTTTCACACAACGCTTGTTCTCTCTCAGTCTTGCATCTTGGGTTGTAACATCTGTCAGTAGTTGGGCTTTCTGGTTATTTTTCCAACGGACTGTTGATGTGCCCTGTTATCTATTGTGCAATGTCCAATGTTTTGAAGAGCAGGGTGCTTCCCTGTTGGTCCAAAAGGGCTTTTATATCCAGGCAGATAGAAACCATTCACACATAGTTAACAGAGGATTTCATGTACATATGTGTCTCTTGCAAAACAAGTCACATGCACTACAAAAATGTAATTCTCTAAAAAAAAGATTTTACATAATGTAGTAAAAAGTCCCCCAAAAAGATTTAATATTAAGAGTATTAAGTATTAAGAGAATAGTTTGACATTTTGAGAAACATCATTTTTTGGTTTCTTGCCAAGAGTTTGATGAGAATCAATACCACTCTCACTGTGTGTTAGATATTGAACTGGAGCCAAGAGCCAATTAGCTTAGCTTAGCATAAAGACTGGAAGCAGGGGGAAGCTGCTAGCTCTGTCTGAAGTTCACCTATCTAAAGCTCACTAATGAATTTAATCTCATTATTTAATCTGAACACAAACAAATGTAAAAACAACAACATGTTGTTTAACAGGGAGTGACGAGTTGCAACTTGCTGAACAGTGGCGGGTTGCAATTACTTCCTGGAGCCTCTGCTAGTTGCCGGGGAGGTCATTCCTATGTTCCCAGGGTCCCATGTTCCCCAGTTCTAGGGTTAGGGGCTTAGGGAACTTAGGACCCTGGGAACATAGATACGCTTCCGTCGCCGGGCTACCTCACAGCGACTACAAGATTTGGAAACATTTCATTTAAAGGGCTTGGCAAGGCTGATTTCAACTTAATTGTTTTGTCTTTGCCAACACCTACAAGTCATTCATAGTTGAATTTGAAGTTAAAAGTTAGACCTGAGGGAAGTTTTTATTATGTTTCTCTACCTGAAATATATCTCTTTTGCTACAATTAAGTACAACTAGGAGCTTTACTGTTGCATGGTTAGGATGAGGGATTTCATTCTTGTGGCAACACTAGCAACTCCTACATGTTTGTCAGGCACCTGCACAACTAAGCCTAGAACTGTGGAGAATAGCATGAGCTTCCCATGTATTTTGCCCTCTTAATGAAGCTCCTTGATAGCAAGTGATGCTATCATGTGTCATGGAGGTAGCACAAGTCTGTCACACAAACTCCCAAGGACAAGGACTACAGTTCTCTTGGCATTCCAAATTGGAAGAGCATATCAGGTGTTGATCAATCAACAGGGATTGATCATCACCTGATAGATAATCAACACAACACCTGCCATGTGCTCTCTACTGAAATGATTTTCCCTGTCCTTGTCACAGCTACAAACTAATGTGTTAATGTATAGGTCTTCAGAATGTCCTGAAACAACTGCAGTGGAGGTAAGTGGAATTATCCAAAGGTAGAATATCCCACTTAAAAATGTAAAAAAAAAACTGAATATGAGGCTGAAAATGAGTGGTGTGTTAAACATCTGGAGTGATGTATGGTCAGTATTAAGGAATTAACCTGGGGCAGCTGTTTGCTAAAGACACCAACTGTTTGATAGATTGTATGGCCTGGAAATAACAGTGTACCCCATGTGTTGGGTACACTCTTTTGGGCTTTCTAGGCAGGCTCATCCTTCTCCAAAGATGGGACGGATGAGAACTTTGGGTTGAACACACACACACACACACACACACCACACACAAACACACACATAGATTCCCATGTGAACCTCTACATTTTACTTACAGTGAACTTTAGAACAGTGAGAGGCTAGCTTCTGACTGAGCTAACAGGAGTTGATATATTTATACATTTCTCTGTTGGATGACTCATCTATCAGTGGGTGTCCTGTGCCTTGATCTCCTTCCAGAATTTTTGCTGGATTTTTCCCTTCCTCATCTCCAATTCCTTCTCTTCTGCCTTTTAAAATTTATTTATTGATTTTCATATTTCAAGAATAAAGGTCATCTTCTTTTTAATTCCTGTCCAACTCCCGTCCTCATTCTCGCTCTTGTTTTCTTCTTCAGTCTGATAATGATTTGGAGAGCTGAAGCTCAGACAGACAGCCAGACAGACAGTAATGAGGGCAGGAATACTGATTAGTGCAATGAGTGGCTTGTTCCAGGTTATTACATTGTATACTCTGGATCGGAAGCCATTTGTCCCTTCAGTCACTGTTAAGGCAGCAAGATGGCCTCATGTTGTGCCAAAACATCAAAGGCATCTGGCTTGCCTAAGTGTCCTTGAGCAAGACACTAAATCCTTTAAAGCTGCAAGGAGGCTGTTTTTCTCTTTTGACACCATATACGCCGATAAATAACAAGAAACTGCAGCTAAGAAATGCAAAGATTTGTTTAAAGTAGAGCTCAGAGGTTTATTATTGACCTTAGAAATAGTAGTTTCACAAAACTTCTCACCACTGAAAATGTATGTCCAATGAAATGTCTCACACATCTAGTAAATGTATTGGGACAAAATTTTGTGCAGACATGCATAGTTACTAGATGATGTATCCTAATGTTTTTTGTGATCCCCTGACTTTTCTTCTAGTGCCACCATGAGGTTGGCATTTGTGGTTTTGAATGAAATGTCTCAAAAACTATTGGATGGATTTCCATGACATTTGGTACCCACATTCCTGTTCCCCTCAGGATGAATTGTAGTAACTTTGGTGATCCTCTGACTTTTCATCTAGCGCCCTCATCCAATACTTTGGTTTACTACCAAATACCTGCAAAACTAATGACAGTCCCATCAGCCTCAGCGGTACTTTGTGTTTAATGCTAATTAGCAAATGTTAGCTTGCTAACATGCAATAAAATAAGACGAAGAACATGGTAAACGTATACCTGCTGAACATCAGCATGTTAGCATTGTCATTGTGAGCATGTTAGCATTCTGATGTTAGCATTTAGCTCAAAGCACCACGTAAAATGCCTTGCTGAGCTCCATCTTGGTCACATTCTTGAGGAACCAAATGTAAGGCATCTTTATCAAAAAATGTTGTTTGTGTTAGGAGACATTGATCAGTATAACTCTTATATCAAGGTTAGTGGTTCTTAAGAAGACTGTAAAGCAGTTACTATACAGCACAGTTTTCATTTCTAACTTGCTCTACAACAGATTGTCAACAGCACCCTTGCAGCCACCTTTACTGTACATAATAACGCTAACTTGTATTTTCTGTCTCGTTCTGCAGGACTTTGATGACTTCATCTTTGCGTTCTTTGCCATTGAGATGGTGATCAAGATGGTAGCTCTGGGGATTTTTGGCAAGAAGTGTTACCTTGGAGACACGTGGAACCGCTTGGACTTCTTTATTGTAGTGGCTGGGTGAGTTACGCAATTACACACACAAACACACACACACACACAAACACACACATACAAACACACAGGTGGCCAAGCATAACCATGCATAAACACTGGAGGCTTGCACAAGAAGAAGTATACACACACACACATGCAACAAATTTGAGTAGTAAAGCTTGTTCCATTTCTTCACTTGTACACTTCATAACTTTACACCAAAGAGACAGTGTTTTTACACCCACATGCAGGCATGTTTATACATGTATACATGCATTACACGCATAAATGCATACAGTAAATGAACACAGTGAGCATAGAAACTCACATGGCGACACACATAGACTGATGCACACACAGCAATGCACACACACTGTAATTTGATTAAACATGTTACAGAACATAGCCTGCTGGTTTTGGTCTGACATTTTCATCACACTACATCTCCTGCTGGTTTTTAATGCCATCCTTCTGCCACAGCTTCTGCTGTCCATCAGTGGGAACAGGGCACATTTCCCTCCGCGCATGTGTGTGACTATGTGCGTGCGTGTCAGAGTGTGTGCAATGTCCTTCAGCAGCAGAGACGACATACATTTCACCTACTTTTATGCAGTAACACACCTGTAAAGCATAGCTGTGAGCAGCACCTGTTTATTACTGTCGGAGGTCTTTTTCTGCAATAGCAAACCCCGAGCTTCCTCCTCAGCCCTCATTCAATTAATTCCTCATCTTTCTTTGTACCTGCATCATACATCTGAGTGGAAATCTTCTAGGACCATAGATAGTAAAAGCTGCTTCCCCATTGGTCGTCCCGGCTCAGGAAACAACTGATCCAGTGCCAAAGTACCAGAAGGAACTAGATGGGAAATACCTTAATGTCTGATATTCAGGCAGTAATCCACTGAGCGATAAGAAGGCCAATATAATTATATTCAAATTTAAACTACAGCAACAGGCAATGAAAACAGGTGTAATGCTTATTGAAGGAGGACATTACAGCCATCAGGAATAGACATATTCTACTCAGATGCATACAGATGAAACTATAATGTACTGGTGGGGGAAACTGGGTCATTGCAGCAGTGCAGGATAGGATATGCATAAGGAATAGGCATTGGATGGAATATAACTGTGTGGAATTTCATAATAAAACATAAAAGCAACAGACAAACCCATTCATTTTATGTATTGCAGTGTTAGATTGAAAGTTCTCCAAGTTTTACTTAAACTTTATTTAAAGTTTTTATTTTTGTTTAATATTTTAATGCAGTGATTTGATTTCCCAAAGTTGACATATTTAAATTGCTTGTCTAAGAAAACTAAGAAATATTCTTCTTAATATTTAAGAAGATGGAACGAGTGAGTTTTTGGCATTTTTGCTTAAAAAACCTCCTTGGACGGTGAATCAATTATCAAACTAGTTGCCAGTAACTTTTCTGTTTATCAACTAACAAAATATACAGTTTGTGGTGGCATATGAACAGAAATACTGCATGTACGTGCAGAAACATGCACGCGTTAGGCATTTACCTTGTAACATTAAAGCTAAGGGTAAGCGATAAAGGTCTGTGTTTGGATGAGTCTGGACCCGGAGTCGGCAACCTTTTCTTTGATGTGTGTCAATTTACAAAGATGAAGACGGCCGGTGTGACAGTGGCATTTGTTAACGCAGATGTAATTTATCTTCAATTCCTGCAGAGATAGTTAGTTACACTATGATTCGAAGTTTGACCTTGTTTATAATAATAATAGAGTTGTAGGCCTATTATTAGTGCAGGATCCCCTCTCTCAGTTACTCATCGGCCATATACAAAACCAAGTTGTGATGTAGGTCACTAATATGTAAAATGTAAACTGGGCTCACCAATTAGTGTGCTCCCACTCCCTGCCTTTTGCTGCTCAGTCACACTGTCTGCTCTATATGCTGATACTTTCAGCTGCACACATGCCTCTGAAGGCTCTGTTGTCCACCGACTTTGGACATGGGATGTCATTGATGTCCACACTTTCATCCACAGCCACACTGAACACTGGTGCATTTGTCAGTGTAACAGTTTGCTGGATGTGTACATTTTCGTAATGCGCCTCTCAGCAGACAGAGTCGAGTCCTTAATCGTGGATGAGCTCGGTGACTATTTGTGCTTTCATTTCCTAACTTGACAGTAAGTTAACACAGGTGATTCAAGGAAACATGTTTATACCATCCACCCCTGTCTCATGACTGAATACAGACCATGCAATATTTCTTTTGTGGTGCAACAAGATGCGCAAAGAGAAGTGATTCATTCATCATGCTGGTTTAATCTGTTTTTTCACAATTAATTTAGCAGTTTGTAATTATGGGACCACACTAATGTAATATTTAACAGTGTTGTAGTGACAGTATTGTAGTATAGTATTTGCTTTGCTCACGTGCCACTGAAATTGGATTTGCGTGGCACATGTGTCATAGGTTGCCGACTCCTGGACTAAACAAACGTTCTCTTTTGGAAATTATATAGACTAAAGCAATATATATACATGAGATGTAGCTGGACATATGTGAGGAAATCATCTTATTATATATGTTAATATATTTTGGCTTTCATGTTTTATCTTATATTATGTTGCCATTTCTGGACAAATAAAAAAAAAAAAATCTCATCTGTACGGAGAGCCCCCAGCCACACAGAGACAATGGTAACCTAGGTAACGGCTGGTTGTCGAGCATTTGATATATCCTGGCAACAGTTGTTAAGTCTGCGGAGGAAGGCTCTGATGAACTGTTTGTTTCTTTCCGAGACGATAATTACAGCTAAGCTGCTTTTTCAGCAGGTCTGCGCTCTCGCCTCCTAATCACCTCACTGTCAGGAGGGAGACAGGAGGGAACGATGGAGGGATGGTGGTGCATAACAGGTGGAGTGTGGAGAAGGAGGCATGCAGGGAGTTTTTGGCTGGTGAATGGTGTAGGGAGTGCAGGATGGGTGTACTGCAAAATTACATTTTAATTTCACAAAAAAATGCAATTGCTTAAGTTATTTTGCAGTTTTATCACTGGAAATGCCTTCGAACCACTTGATATTTAATTTGTGCTTGACTTTATGACACTTAGTTTGCTCTCAGTCGTGAACTCACATGTATCACTCTTCAGCTGCATGTGTGTGAAGTGTGAAAAAGCTGATGACAGCACCCAGTGTTCGCTCAGGCTGCTTGATGGTTTCACTTCCAAGTTGTTTGTTTTACCTGTCAAGTTGTTCAGAGTTGTTCGTGAACATGGAATAAGCAGACAGTCTCTTCGTGAAGTTTTTTGACCATCATCTGTACATAGAATTCTCAGCCAAGACAGGTGTGGTTTTAATGGTTTTTAAGTTTTCTGTCTTAGTTTTTGTGTGTTATCCAAGATTTTGTCTTAACTATCCAGACCGGTAACTTATTGTTTAACTAATACCACCTCTGACCTATGAAACAATAACACCTCATCCTAAACTTGGTAATCCTTTAAGGATTGTGTTCATATTACAACAAAATACCTTAGTTTTTGTTCAGAAAACCCAGGCAATGCATTCTTCAACATTTTGTTGGGGAAAAAGAAAACAGAACATACAATATAGTACATGATCTTCATATCACATACATTGACTTTTTTGTTTTTTAGTTAAATGTGTCGACAACTATTGGATTGATTGGTTCAGACATTCATGTCCTCCCCAGGATGAATTGTAATAACTTTAATAATCCCTTAACTTTCCATCTACCACCATCAAGTCAAAACTGTATGTCCAAATACTTTGATTTATGACCTGACACCTGCAAAGCTACGCGACATTCCCATCAGCCTCAGCTGCACTTTGTGTTTAGTGCTCATTAGCAAATACTAGCATGCTAACACACTAAAATAAGATGGTGAAAATGGTATATGGTAATAATACCTGCTAAACATCAGCACATTACATTGTAAATGTGAGCATGTTAGCATGCTGACATTAGCATTTAGGTCAAATCACTGCTGTATAGCCTCACAGAGCCGCTAGCATGGCTTTAGACCCTTACTCTTGTCGGAGTTTTGGCCATCATTCTTCTCAATAGTAATAACAACGACTCACCAAATTAATTTATGAGATCTGGGAGTGCGGTGACTTCACCAAAAAGAAGTCTAACTGGGCAAGAAAACCCAAGAGGTCTGATGATCATATACTAAAATTATTACAAGTTATAACCCAAACTGTTGTAGATGTCCATCACAGTTTACAGACCAACTTCCTGCTTTAACCATCACTTATACTTATCTATTGTAGATATTTCAGATGCGTTCACTTTTGGTTTAACCTCCAAATAAAGTAATTTAGCTAATCTGGCTAAACTGTTAGCTTGTTTAAAACATGTCTGCTCTTTTCCTGGCCTGTCGAACTTCATTGTAGTGATGTTGCCATGTCCCCGCACCTCAGTAATTACTCTGGTGACTGCATTGTTATCATAACCGATAAAAATGATGGACAGAAATACAAACATAAGACAAAAGTTATATTAACTACTAATATTAGTGCAGTCAGCATAATGACTCTGGCATTTTGATTGCTCTGTGGCCTAGTTTGTTAGGCCTATCTGTTTTGTCAGCTCTGTATCTGTCAATGCATGTATAGCCAAAAATAACTTTTTAATTGTTGTAGGTCAGTTCTCTGATTGAAGCCACAGACTGAAAATATAATTTGACTTGACACATCTTATCATGAATTATGAAGTGAAAAATATTCTGCTACAGAGTTACAGAATAAAAATTATATTTATTTTCTAATGAAGTTCCATTTCTCTCAGAAATGTTCTAATTAAACTAGACAGAGTTTTGAACCTAGTCTAAATGCATCAGATTAATCTATTCATATCAAGAAAAGGACACTCCATTTAGTAAAACTGTTAAAAACAAGTATATTTGCATATAAAAGAACTGATTGTACCCAAGTGTAAGTAAACTAACTTTTTAGTTTTTGGACTCAGCTCTAGATTGAATGACTTGTTAAGAGAATGTTTTCATTTATGATATGTAGTGTGAAGTGCTTTGAGTAGTCGGAAAGACTAGAAAGGCGCTATACAAGTACAATCCATTTACCATTTATTTATGTATTTATTTATTGATTGGTGCAGTGGAGCCCCAGTCGATAGCCAAGGGAGTCTAAACAGCAGAGTGTACCAGCACTTAGTGTAGCAGACAAGGTAGCCTATCCATAGTACATCGATCTGACTTAACACTCTCTCTGTGGCTGGATTCCTCCTGGGGAGAGACAGAAAGGATAACTGAGGAGGAAGACTGGGAGTGAGCAGGGAACAGGAGGAAGGGCGATATATTGACAGAGAAAGGCAGACAGAGAGAGGAAGAGAAGCTGTGGCAGTCGGTCGATTGCTTCATTGGACTCCCTCAAAATGTAATCTGGTCTGATGTTTGAGGACAGACACCACAGATGAAAATATGCTTTTTGGCTGTATTGGTCAGTTTGGATAAGTTACATTTTGCTGCTGTATATTTCAAAGGCTATAAAAACCAGTGATCTAATAGGTCATTTGTAGTGAGTTACCCATAGCAATTTACCTCTAAAGAGTCTAAACCTGCTACAAGAAAAACAGTTTCTCAAGATGAAATATCCCATGTAAGCATTTTTTCCCTGTATTTTGAGATAAAAACCTTAAATCATCCCCTGCAGTACACTGCTATAATTGCTGCCATTATACCATATGCAAGATCAGCATACTTGCAATACATGCAATTATTACCTTTATCCAGTACCTACTATACACTGTATATCATACCTCAGTGTTGGCAATAGAAAAGAACGGTGGCTCACAAACCTTTGTGGCTTCATTAAAATAAAACAATGTCTGCCTTGAGCCCTTTTTAAAGCTCTGAAGAGGTCAAATTAGCAAGCAAGTTTACAGCCATGCTAGCGGCTCTGTGAGGCTGTACTTAAGCATAGTGGTGCTTTGAGCTGAATGCTAACATCAGCATGCTAACATGCTCACATTTTCAATGCTAAAATGCAGATTTTTTTTAAGCAGGTGTAACGTTCACCATGTTCACCATCTTAGTTTTGTGTGTTAGCATGCTAATATTTGCTAGCATTCAAATGCACTAAACAGAAATTAGAGCTGAGGTTTATGGGAATGTCTTTAGTTTTGCAGTTAACTGATCATAAACCACACTATTGGACAAATTAAAAGTTTGAATGGATGATGGTGTTAGATGATAAGTGAAGGAATCACCTAAGTTATTATGAATCATCCACTGGGGGCCATGACTATCTGTACAAAATTTCATTCATCCAATAGTTGCTGAGATATTTCAGTCTGGACCAAAGTGGTGGACCGACCGACCATCACTGCCATCCCTAGTAAACATGTAGTGAAAAGTCAGAAAAAGTAACAAAATTGTGCAAGAAATATTTTTGTCTGTTTTGAATTATCTGGTGAGCCCTCAGATTTTTCTTGGGACGTCTTTTGGGGCTCCAAACCCTGTGTTGGGAACCACTGTAAAAGAATAGCATAGAATTTCTTATCACAGGCACTCAGTGGAGAGATATAGATGGGAAATGAGTGGAGTGAGAGATGGGGCATGACATACAACAAAGGTCCCCAGCTGGACGTGAACCAGACGGCGCTTTAACCCCTCGGCCACCAGGACACATCTTTGTTTAACATTTTAATATCAATGAATTAATACCATTTTAACTTTGAGACATTAAGACATAAGACCATCAGATGCTACTCTCCTCTGTGCTTCACCTTGTGTGCAACGAAGTTTAAAAAATTCAAGAACTCTGCGGGATTGTTAGACAGATGATCAGTTTTTTGTTTGTTTTTCTCAGTGCGAACAGAGCTAAAGCTTTGAGAGTTTCTCAAAGTAGTGAATGTTTGAAGTAGAGAAAGCCAAAAATCACTCAACCTGCAATGCGCTTTTCCTCTCCAATAAAGTAATAGGAAGCAAAAAAGTTTATAGAAAGTTTGGTCTTACTGAAAGAACAGGCTGGCAGAAAGTGGACTATATGTTGCACCCATCATCTTGACCATGGCCGCAGTCATTTAAAGTAATTATACGAAGGTATCACTATTAATTTTATCATGATATATTGATATTTAAAACGTAAGCTTAGCACCTTTAACTGTCTTTAAATATTCATCACATCCTCTTGGATTTTAGACATGCGATTGAGTCACACTGAAGGAGGTGAGAGAGGCACAGAACCTAATCCTGAGCGCCTTTCTTCTCTTTATGATTTATTGATGACACTTTGGATTGACTCCAGCCTAGTTTAGGGGACAGCGGGAGGAAGAAAGAGTGTGAGGATGGATGAGGAAAGGCAAGGGTGCTAGAGATGTCAAGAGGAAGGGGGAGAGAGAGACGGGAAAGTGGGTAAAAAGGTATAAAAAATTAGGGAGAGAGGAATAGACAAGGTGAAACAGAAAACGGGAAGGATACTGTTGGAGAGGCAGGTAGCCTAGAGAGAGAACTGAATGTACTTTTTTTTAACCTTAATTAAGTAATTTTTTAGTGAAACATTTTGGGAAATACACTCATTTCTTTCTGTGAGCGATTTGAAAAGATCGATATTAATCTCATGTCTATGCATTAAGTATGGAACTGCAGGCTGTTGCACCAGCGATGTGTAAGTTCAAACGCAGCAGTAGTTTGAATGTACTATAGTGTGGGAATTAATTAATTGTGGCAATTAGTGTTGCACCACACAAGTGTTGCACCACACAAGTTAGTTACAACGTGATCTCTATGAAGAGATATCTGCGATTTTGGTATCGGAGGCATTCTGGTTTCTGTTTGTAGTCCGTTTGCAGTCCAAGTGGTATTGACCAATCACGTTTGAGCGGGCTTTGGTTACATAAAGGTAAACAGTCTGTGTGGAGAACAAAAGAGGCGGAACGCATTGGCCGAGCAGTAGGTCTCTCGGCCTCCCCCTCTCTCCTCCCTCCCTCTCTCTCTCTGTGAGCTTGCACTGTACAGCATCAGGACTGGACTGCTTTATTGTCTTGGGTGTTCTTATCCACCTGGGTACTCCTCCATTTGCTAGATTATCTCCCCACTACAAGAGGGTCAGCAGGTCGGCCATAGATTATCAGTCAGAGGGAGGGAGGGGATACTGGAGAGATAGAAAGATAAAGATGAAAAAGGTTGAGCGGAAGTGTGAGCAGAATGTTTTAAAGCTTCACAAGGATGCATTTGCATGTAAAACTGGGCCTATTTTATCAAACAAAATAACAATGTAGTAATAGAGAAGAGCATCCTGCAGCCTCTATTGATTCACTCTGTGTTCCCAAATTAAATCCTGCTTTCATTAATCACTGGTGGGAAACCCTCTCCGTGGACACAAAGTGAATACACTTAGAGTGCAAGCATTCATCCACAGAATGGACTCACCTGTGTTATGTTATGCTTTTGTCTGTCTTGTTACCAATAATATAGGTCATAATAAAATTATTAGGTTATCATGAAATTGCTCATCATGCTTTCCAAAATAAAAAAAATGTAAATGTTTCATACATTTCTGTATTATTAATGCACGACCAGATACTTTATGATGAATAATGTTATATTTCCATCTTTACTTCAAAGAAGACTTTCCAATACTGCCTTATCTTTGATGTTCGATTCTAGCATCTTTTAGTTTAGTGTTGTAAATACAAACATAGACCAATTATTATTTTTATTTATTTTTGGCTCAAAAAAATGCAGAGGAATCGGCAGTGCTTTTTTCAGCACTGAGTAGTGTGTGCAGTCTTCCTGTCAGGCTGCATACGGCCCCAACAACAAGGGGCGGGCTGGGATAATAATTCAGGCCGGCAATCTACCATCAGCCCAGGCCAATTTCCACACATTCACAACAGACCAAGTATACCGTTAGTCAGTACTTCACTATCTTTTAGTTTTATTATTACACAAAAAAACTGCTTAAAAACATCCAAAATAATTCCACCTGACAGAAAAGAGTATACAGCTCTTTAGTTTCAATATTATTTCCATGCATATGCTTCTCCTGCTTTCCTACATAGCATGTTGATGTGTTGATGCCATTTATTATTATTTTTTTAAAACATGGTCTCAACTCGGCAAGTTTAGTTGTGATAAGATGACGTGCTGAGGGCTAACTAACCATGCAGCCTTGCTCATGAACATAACTTGTTCATGAACAAAAAAAGTCCACAAAGCACTTGCTACTGTTCGTAAATTTTATTTGCTGTAAGCACACGGTAGTAATTAAAGATAGGTGTATCAAAATATTCAGTCCTCCTTTCTCTCGTCTGAAACTGTGGGTTTCAGTTCCAGTGAAAATGGTGCCCTTGCTTTTTACTTTGCTATTGTGATCACTGACAGGACTGGAAAACAAAATTATAATCTCTGCAAAGTACTCTGACATCATGTTACAGGATTTGTGGGTATTGAGGCTCAGAGCTGAAGCCTCTAATTTAGACTGGCCTGTACAGCTTCAAGAAAGAAAAGGAGGACTAAATAGTGTTTTCAAAATTTCACTGACTGGCCGAATTGTGCTACAATTGCAGGTTTTGTAGGTTCTGTAAAAGCTAATAATGTAATAACACGTAAGAATCATGAAAATCTTTATTTGTATTTTGTAAGCTTTTTTATGTTTTACATAGTATTTATCAGTATTTACATACATTTACATCATGGCCATAGGGAACACTTCAATCAATCAATCAATTTATTTAAAGTGTAAAATCATCATGTGACATGGTCCTAAAACACTTACATACTTACAATTAAAAGAATTCATAGGACAAACATACAGCAATAAAAAAAATAAATAAAAATAAATTGTTTTATTTAAGTGTCACATTAAAACATCAGTTAAAAGAATGTTTGAATAAAGAATTAAAACAGAGCAGAGCAAAAAGGTGATGGACCTGTCTGAGTTCTAGGGTAGGCTGTAATGGAGTGAACAGAAGTCTTCAGTCTTGATTTAAAAATTTCTACTGAGCGTGCTTCTTTGACATGTAGTGGAAGGGCATTCCAGAGATAAGGGGCGCGGTGGACTGGAATGTCATAAGAGAATCGAAAATCACTCCAAGACTTTTGATGGTCGAGCTTTCAGAAATAATATAACCATCAATGTTCACACTCAGATTCTTATATTGGCTAGTCTAACAACTAATAGTTCTGTTTTATCAGCATTTAACAGCAGAAAGTTCATAACCATTCATTTTTAAATTTTTGATGGACATGCCTCAAAATTGTGGAGTTGGGAGAGGTCATTTGGCTTTACAGGTATGTATAGCTGTGTATCATCAGCGTAGCAATGAAAATTAACACAGTATTTGCAAATGATGTCACCAAGGGGAAGCATGTAGATAGAAAAGAGCATCGGGCCAAGGATCGATCCCTGGGGTACACCAAACTTTACTTCAGAGAGTTCAGACATTGTATTTTTGTAATTTACACATTGTGTTCTATTCGAAAAATATGAATAAAACCATGTACCAATATACTTCTCCAAGCGGCTAAGAAATATACTGTGGTCAGAGTCAGAGTCAGCAGTAATTAGTAGATAATTGAAGACTCTGGTCAAAGCAGTTTCAGTTGAATGACGGGACCGAAAACCAGATTGAAACTTATTAAATAGATTGTTGTTGTATTAGTAGGCAGAAAGTTGATCAGTGATAGCTCTTTCAAGTAATTTTTACATAAAAGGTTGATTGAATTGAAGAAGAAATCGGTCTATAGTTATTCAATTATTGTGGATCAATATTAGGTTTTTTAACCAGCTGTTTATTGATGATGGTTTTAAAAGCTCAGTGCAGGCAGCCCACGGAAAGTGACTTATTGATAATCTTAAAAATAGGACTAATTAAAACAGGAAACAGTTCCTTAAAAAGATTAGACGGTATAGGGTCTAAAATGCAGGTTGTAGGTTTGGAGGCATTTACCAGGCTGGTAAAGGCCTCAGGGGAAATTAATTGACTATGAAAGAGTGCGGTTGGTCCAAGTCACAGTACTTGCATGCCTCAGAGTATTGGAATGTTCATAGGTATCATTCTGAGAAGAGTGTAGACTGGTGATTTTATCTCTAATTGAGTCAATCTTATTCATGGAGAGCACTTTGCTAAATAAAAAGTTCTTGTATTTTGATTGCAAGTGGCAAAGGTATGAGGTGGGATACCAAACTCTGCAGTTATCAAAAAATAACACAAAGAAAGTCCCTCAGGAATTAGCACATTCACACATGTAAATTGGTTTGTTGAGTTTGATTTTGTTTGAATTGGACTCTTTTATATGTAGGAAAGACACAGTGACTGTCACATTTTGTAAGCATTTTTGTAGACATAATTTGCTACAATTACAAAATAATGACTTTTCTGGAGGGAATGATGGTAAGCACATTGCTTTATTACTGTTATGTATTATTAAATATGTGCTGCTTCTACTGATGTCTTTTGTTTTTACTAGTTCCATCAGACCTTTAACAGAAAGCGGAAGAGGATGCAATGGGGTTTGGTAGTTAGATTTCCCATTAGGACATGCCAACTCTGAAGTGTCCATGAGCAACTCTTAATGCCTGCCCGATGTAGGAGTGCAGTTCTATAGCTAAGACCTCAGATTTTTCTGCTTGGGGGCAAGAAGAAGGAGAATTCCCTCACAGAATCTGATTGTTACAAGCGAAGGAGAGATATTCAGTAATCAACCATGACTGTGAAGAATAAGTTGGTTAACATTTGGGTTAGATAAGCAGCAGAGTGGGTTGATGGCAGAAAGTGTTGCTGATGAAAGGGTTTCAATCTGATTCAGCATGAAAACACTCCATCTGTCTGTTCTCTGTGGTTTTTCCTACACGCACTTGCTTTGATATGATCAGACTCTCATCATTAGCTGTTGACCATGCCGTGACCTGAATTGTATGCATTGTTTAAATGTGCGTTGGTAAGAGTTGCGTCTATGGTACACTTACTTTAGCATTTACACTTCAACAATATACTGTATACATATAAATATACACACACTAAAAAAATCACCTCCTAAACACACACACACACACTCAAAGAGCTGTCCATCACTCACACTTAATTTGCTGAGGAACATCTAGTGTGACAGCTTGCCTGTCACTCATGTGGAGGCGAATAGAATGCAAAACAATATGTGACTAAAGGAATATCAGAGGAGAGGACAGATGACTGGTTAGTTCATAGTAAGTGACAAAAGAGAATATGATGGAGAAATGTGCAGCTACAGTGGTATGGTAGTATAATCCAATAATCTAATAACAAAGTCATTATCTACTGTAATAATAACAGTGAAGCAACTCTTTGTGGCTCAATCACCAGGTTTGATTCCTCAAAACGTCAAATAACTGCTACCTGAATGCATTTACTCAATGTTTATATGCAAATGTTTAATATTGTCAAATAGCCCCAAAAACATTTCAAAATGAGATCTAGTGAGATTGAGTGTGAGGACAAAAGACAGCATAAAAATATAAAATAATAATTCTGATTACAAGGTATGAATTTTAAGATGAGGTTAAACTAAATATCAGTGTTTCGTGAAAAAATGTGACTTATATGCATTGGGTTGAAGCAAATAAATAGCTTGTAGTACTTTAAAAGAATATGTTTATGATAAAAGTGTATGAAGAAAAAAGATGCTAATATTAAGAAACTGTGGACAAAGTGGTTTTTAAGTGTTGGATGTTAGGAACTTGACAGAGCAGAAGAGACCATAGCTTTGTTGATTTCATCTAAATGTCACTGTGAAAGTATGTGACTTATGTGAATTGGGTTAAAACAAATAAATGGCTTTTTGTACTTTTGTACACATTCATGAAAAAAAAGTGTAGGCTAAACACATTCTGGACCATCTCTGTACACACATAGTTTGAAGCTGAATTCAGTTATTTTTCTGAACTCCACAACACGCAAAAAATTACACACATTTTGGCTTTTGTGTTAGCAAACTATTTCCGATTTACACAGGCAATTGCAGAAATGGAGAAACATTCATTTGATGTCGTGTTTCTGGCAACCTGGTGAATGTAAGTCTAATATTTACTCTCTGTTTAGCTCTGTTTTGGTCTACAACCTACTCCTGGGAGAAATATCTGTCTCTGTAGCTGCTAAATTCACCAACTACTTGCTAACTTTGTCTGTCTGCCCATTAGTGCTTGGCAGCTAGCTAACGGGCAGAAAAGCTTCCTGACATGGCCTGGACCGTCATCGCCGAAAAAAACCAAAACAATGCACTAAAAGAACTGCAGAATCTCTGTTGTTTCGTCACCGCGACCCCTTTCACATCCCACGCATTTATTGTTAATGTTAAAAAGAATGCAGCTATAGAGAACATGTTCATGAAAAAAGTTTATTTTTTGTGCTCTGAAATTGTTAGAAGTTGTATTTCTTTCCAGCTTTGTTAAAGCTAGGCTAGCAACTTCTCCCTGCTTCCAGTCTTAATGCTATGCTAGGCTAATCACATCTTGGACCTATCTCTGTACTTTAAAGTCACTTCCTCATTCGTCAGCCCTCTGGCTCTGGGTGACCAGACAAACAATACAAATAGCCATGTAATTATCAGCCTTCTACATGGAACGCTCAATGGGTATAGCACTGGAGGTGCATTGTGTCTGTTTTACACATATTTTGCCGCCATGATACTCACAACATTGCAGAATACTCCAAGCCATTTGTCAGCTTGCTGTGCAGTGAGAATGCCCCAGCTCACCTCATCAGTTATCCAGAAAATGCATTTCCAACATTATTTATCGCATCATTTCTTCACTGTTAAACAAACTCCCCAGCCTCAAATCGAGCATGAAAACTGAGGAGGCTCCATCAAAATTGTCAATTCCATTCATCTTTTCTCAGTCTATCCATCATGATTTGCATAAAAATACAGAGATCAACACCCAGCCAGGGGAATGATGAAACAATATACACTCTTGAGTTTCCTTTTATATCGGTCTCACCATTGATTTCACTCTGATGTAGCCTTTTGGTCCATCCATCAGTCATCCATTCTTTCTTATTCATCTGTCAGACATAGGACTGGTGGCTACTTAACATTATAACAGGAAGACAGATAGATGGACTGACTGAGACGGACAGAAGATGGACAGACAGATAGATACAGACAGAAAGGCAATGGATAAAGGCTAGGTGAGGACAGGACGGGTTAAACATTAGACACTGTTCTACATTCCTGAGCTGCCTTGCGTACTTTTCCTATTATAGGTCTTTCTGGGTGGCATTATGTTAAGTGTGTATGTGTGTGTGTGTGTGTGTGCACAACCTGTTCCAAGCTACTGTTGCCTTTGTTTTGGAGATGTAGCTGGAAAGCTGTATGTATACACCATCATTCATGTGCTTTGGCACAAACACACACACATTCACCCTCTGCGATAAGCGAGGACGAGCTAAGAAGCAAGCTGTCTACTCGCCCAGAGGAGTGTGTGTGCGCTTATGTGTGTGGTTTTGTGCACGCCGTATGTCTTTGGGTGCTTCTTTTTTTTAGCATGATTTATATGAATCTCATTACATTCTTCTGCGAGTTTGTCCTTGTAAGGATCTCTCCATATCAAGATGTGCACAACTATCACATCAGAGTGTGTATGACAAGATGTAAAACTGTTTTTCTTCCTCGACTCCGTCCCCGTGTGTAAATCTGCTTTGTGTGCTTTAGTTTGGGAA
Organism: Siniperca chuatsi; assembly: GCF_020085105.1. Lineage (NCBI taxonomy): Eukaryota > Metazoa > Chordata > Actinopteri > Centrarchiformes > Sinipercidae > Siniperca > Siniperca chuatsi. The sequence continues at coordinate 19,742,825 of NC_058061.1, forward strand.
CTCTCCTCACGCAAACTTCCTCCAAGGTTGGGCCTCCCCCGTCCTCTCCTGCTTCTCATTTCTTAGTCCGCCTCCCGCTGCCCTTTCCTGTATCAGCATCATCAACACTGGCACGGACTCTGACGAAAACAGCGCACGACTTCCTGCCGTTTCCATCGTTTGTTTGATACACTCCATTTCTCCTCGGCTGTTTCTTCATTCCAGATGAGGGGAGATGGGTCGGTTTTCACTGAGCACACCAAACTTCATCTGGCTCTCATCAGGGGCAGCAAGTGTTTTTGCATGGACTATTTTTCAACAGACATCATTCATCATCCGCTTTTAAGTTTGTTTATGTAACTCTGTCTGATGAAAAAATTACCCTAATATTTGTATTATATTGCTCTGGGGATTTATAGCGTGTCTGTGGCACTGAAACATGAGTTTTCCCATTGGTATCCTGATAATGTCACCATATATTTCCCATGGGGACAATGCTATTCAGCACTGAAATCATGGTGAATATATTGAATATTCTTACTTCTACTGTACTGAATTGCCATTTTGCTTTCACTTCATTATTCAGTTTGACATCGTGTTCATATACGCTGTTTTCTGTTTGGAAGGGTTTGTTATTTTGACTGTAACGGCTGATATATTTGTCCTGTCCACATCATAGAAGCGGGTAGCAGTAGTGGTTGTTAGTTAACTTAATAGTTCAATAGGGAAACAGCTAGTCTGGCTCTATATGAATGTTGCAAAATCCACTGAAGTGTAAAAATATTTGTGGTTTTACAGGGGGTTATGTGCAGGACTATATTTTGGCCAGGTGCAACAGAAATAGTCCCGCAGCATGGATGTGACGAAAAGACAGACTCCAGAAGAAGAAAAATAAGAAATTTACAATTTACAATTATTTCTGTAAGTCCTCTTACAACAACTGTACAGCTGGGTCGCTCTCAACCACTCTTGTTGCCCTTTTTGTGGCCATTTTGGCACACAAAGATGAAGCCCATGTTCTTAATCCTGCCTACAAATATCTGATTGATTTGGTTATTTTTTTCAACCGGGGATACAGTCGCAATGAAGCCCAAGGTGAGGATCAATGGGTCTCGGGCTGTTGGTCAGATAAAACATCCTGTTTTATCTGACCAACAGTCCGAAACCCAATGATCCAGTGGGCCATGATGTATAAAAGAGACCCGTAACAAATCCTCACAATATATCTGTATCTGTAGTACCCGATAGTGACTGTAACTAAACTTAAAGGGGCACTGCAGTGACTCTGTATTGCACTTTTATAAATTTGTGGGACCAACAAGAGACGGACTGAATAAAAGTGGTCAAAATCGATACTGCACAGGCCGAAATATTTTCCTAAAACCCTGGATCCTTCACTTCCCATAATGCCACTCAACAGTATCTTTTCATTCGGCCCTCCCTGTCTCCAAGCACAATCTGAGATTACTTGAGGTAATTTTCCCATACTGACAAAGCTGCTCCGGAGCCACAGAAGGCATGATATGTCATATGACTTGTAAATTGACTATGACATGTAATACTGGTGGAGTGCTCCTTTTAATGGTATTTTTCATTTCCTGTGGTATATGATAGTAACCTTAATATTCCTGTTGGGACTAATAGTTTTTAATGGGGTATTTATATGTCAGTTCTGTGTTCCCTAAGTGGCCGCAAGTTTTTTTTGCAAGTTACTCCTTCATAAAAGTGCCAGTTGATTCCTTTTGATCTGACCGTCCATGGCGGCCATTACAGAACATTACACAGCTGCTGATTTGATGTACCTGTTCCCAGGGACTACCACATACTGTTAGCCCCACGTCTCTCCGCTGGTGATGGGAGGGCATCTGGCTATTCTGTTAACTGTTTACCCTCTTACCTTCTCTCTGTAGCCTGCTGGCCATCTGTCAGCTCTGGGTATGTTTGTGTATATACAGTGTGTGTGTGTGTGTGTGTGTGTGTGTGAGTGTGTATTCTTGCTTTAGTGCCGCTTTGGTGCAACAAACCAAGAAATGCTCGTACTGGGACACCTCAAAGTGTTAAAAAAGAGCACACACATTCATACATTCATTAAGGGAGTTTCTTACACTTAAGGTGACCAACAGGCTTGTGCGCACACACACACACACACACACGCACATGCTGTCCGACATGTGTTGCGAATTTGTCAGACAGACAGACTTGGAGTCGGTGCGAGGAGGGAATTCCTTCATCTGCACGCCCCTTCAAGCTGCACATGTGCTCAGCATCTGCTCCACACACACACACACACACACACACATATACACACATAGGGAGAGAGTGAGTGTGAGAAGAGATGCCGATAAACACTGATCAAGAAACAAGAAAAACGTTTTTTCAAGCGTTCCGCACCGCAGTCTTTCTCTCTCCTCTAAGCGCTGCCCTCCTAACCTCCCATCACAGCCTGAGAGAGCCTCTAAAGAGCTGCTGGAGCAGCTGCTGAGAGCGTGTGCTGTCTCAAGGTTACAAGGCAAACTGATCGGATGCTGCTCTTTTATGTACTGTGTATGCCACAACCTCCTCTCAATGACGAGTGATTCACCCGCTCTTGACGTCTCAAAGGGGACGCACGTTTGCCGCTTGCTCCTTTGAAGGTTGATTGTGCGAGGGTGCATGTGAATGTATGCGTGTGTTTGTCAGGCACACAAACATTGCGTGTATGCTGCGCTCCATATACACAATCACAAACACACGCACTGCAGTGTGTGTGTGTGTGTGTGTGGTGTTTTTCTAACTTTCTGGTCTGTTAGTTGCAGTCCAGTGAGCATTGGAATGAAAGCATATCGTTTGCCAGAACACATGTATTGCAGTCATCTCTAAAGGCAAGAATGTAAATGTGATTTGGGACATTAGAGGATTAATTACCGCTTGCCTAGTGAGAGTGGGAGAGCATTTAATACATGCAATATGTAATTGGCTACATAATATTGCCTTTACATTTTCTGTGTTTTTATTCCCAGATGATCAAGCAGGTTTTGCAGTATTTGCTGTGATAGCAATTCAAGTATTTGGTGTAGTATTTGTTGTATTTACACATATTTTCCTCCTTTCTATCCCATATGTTGCAGGATGTTGGAGTACTCCCTCGACCTGCAGAACGTCAGTTTTTCAGCGGTGAGGACGGTTCGCGTGCTGAGACCACTGAGAGCCATCAACCGAGTGCCAAGTGAGTGCAGACCTACTGGCCTCTCACACTCCAGCTCTCTAACCTGACTCTGATCCCAGAACGCTCTGTCCTCTAATATCACAACACTTTTGACCTCCTCTGGAGACATAAACACTGCTTTGATCTTGAACTAAAGCCGGGCTGCTAAAGATACGGACACTATATACAACTTTTAGAGTGATTTGAGATTTATTTTTTTTTAATTAGATGTTGTCAGTGCAAGTTTGTGGTGATAACACAGATGATCTTGTAGTGTGTGAGGTTCAGATGTTTAATCTCTTAACACTTGAGCCAATCTGCACAACAAATTCAAATGTTTGATATGTAAGACTCAAATCTTACCAAGTCTTGATATCCTCCCATAGTGTGAGCTACTTAACATCTCTGAATGTAGACTGACCAGTGAGAGAAAAGAAAGGAAAAATAAAATATAGGAAGTATGGAAGGAAAAATCATTTCCATGTTTAAGGGAAACGAGATTAGCACATCTGCCAGCACTCGGCATCTAAATAAGGTTACAGACAACACTGCTTTGTCTTCATATATTTATTTATATATATATATATATATATATATATATATATATATATATATATATATATATATATATATATATATATATATATATATATATATATATATATACACTCCTGTATATTGACAGGAGTTGCAAGACTATAGCAGGGCTTTGGACTGAAATACATTTTAATCTGGAGCAGACCACTTATTACATAATGTAAGGATATATTTTCCGGTGTTTGAGCATTGATAGTGTGATGGAACTTAACCACATAGTTTTTAGTGGTACGTGTACAGTGTGTGACGTCCGTCGCTGACTGCCAGGCTGCACAGAGCGGCCTGTGTGTGTGTGTGCGTACCTGTTGTTTAGTTTCTGTATGTGTATTCGCTCCGGCCCAATCACAAGACGTAACGTCATTACCATGACAATGAGCTGCCACCGTCAGTTAGTGATGTTTGAATGTTATAGCTAATGCTAACAGCAAGATGTCATTCACAAAGACTGCAACAAAAGAAGAACCAAACAGAGAATTGAGGGGTGGACAGAGAAATGTGCATTAATTCTCCCACTAAACATATGTGCTCATCCTGCAGCTGCTTGAACCCCGCTCACCTTAAAGGAATAGTTCGATATCTTGAGAAATACACTTTGATCTCTTGCCAAGAGTTAGATGAGAAGATTGATACCATCCTCATGTCTGTACACTGAATATGAAACTAGAGCCATATGTTTCCCCCTGTTTCCAGTCTTCATGCTAAGCTAAGCTAACTGGCTGCTGGCTGTAGCTTCATATTTAGATTCCGCCATGAAAATAATTTAACTCTCTGCAAATAAGCGGATAGACGTATTTCCCAAAAGGTCAAACTAAACCTTTAAGTAAGATTCATATATATGAGCCTTCAGTTAAAAAGTTACAGTACAGATGAACTACAGTCACAAAAGTACACAATCTAATGACGTATGACAGATGTAGTTCTTCATTAAGGCCAAAGGGCTCCTCTCAGTTTATCTATCCCCCAAAACTAAGCCAGGCTTAATGTTTAGGAGTGTGCACCTTTTATGACACAGTATGAAAAACAAATCCTGATGTCAGATGCTCAGTGTGTTGTTTGTTTCCACATTCAGAAGATACTTGCCTCAGTTTATTAGCCAAAACAGGTCTTTTGCTACTGGCAAACCAACACGATGACAGGTGGCAGTAAAAAGTAACGTGTCTCTTTTCTTTCATGTGCCCTTTGGTCAGAGACATCACACTGACTCAGCTAGTTTTACCATATCTTAATATACTGGACTTCCGCTCCTCTGTCATGGTACTTGCTATAATTGGTAATCATGCAGGTGGAGTGAATTCCTACACAGCAGTGGAATGTAGGTCAGGGACAAGCTGATCCACACTTAGTATGCTGCCGTGACTGTGTGTCTGTGGCTTCCCCCAGCCAGTCAGCTTTGGACTCGGGCGGATTTATATGTGATTTTCCAACTCACCACCTTTTATTAAAGGACTGTAGTTCATAGCTACAGTCACACACACACACACACACACACACACACACACACATACTATCACACTTCTATATTGCGATGCAAACACACAAATCCCTGAGTTGCTTGCTCCATCTGTCATCCTCCCCCTCCCATTCTCTTACACACACACATATTATCCTAACCCCTAAAAAAGTTTCATATTTCCCTCACCTTTTCTTCCATCAGTCTCCATTAGAGTTTAATCAGCACAGATTGAATTTCCAGTGGACACATTAATGTTTAAATAAATCATAAGCATTTTTATACCCACCCAGCGGTCCACTCTGTGCATTCATTCTTACCTTGATTCCTCCCCCTGCAATGCTTTCATTTAAATACAGACCCGAAATTATGTCATTAGCTCCTCAATTGCTCAGAGGAGATTGCAGGCAAAGTGAGCAATGATCCCCAGGATGTGTGTGTGTGTGTGTGTGTGTGTGTGTGTATGTGTGTAAATGCCAGTGTTTGCCCCGTGTAAGTGCATGAATGTGACATCAACCCCCTCCCATCTCTCCCATCCCTCTACTGATGACACTCCCAAACCTCTTCTGTATTCTCACCCTCTTGTCAATCAGAGCCATCGTAGGGGTCCACTGCTGCTCGTTAGGCCACATATACACACACACAGAGAGCACACAGTCATGCACACAGACTCGCTCATTAGGCATCCAACCATTCCTCATCCTAATCACAGGACTAATAGCAGCATTAATGTGTGGATGATTTGGTCTGGTTCTGGCCCTGCGGGGGAAAATGTCATTGGATTGAGTGGTGGTGATGGTGGTGGTGCAGGGGGGTCCCCAAGCATTTGGTGTAGCTGATATCTGTCTTCTGCCCCCCCACCCCATCCCTTCACCAGCCTAATAAAGTCCTCCGGAGAAGCTTGCAGCATCCATCATGACTCTGGGTGGAGATGTTTATTGTGGAGCTCAGGCTCTTTTGAGGTACACGTCGCTAAATTTGAATACGTGGACGCTCTAGTTCCTGGATGCTGTGAATTCATTTCCTACATGTTACACTGGATTTATGGCAGTAGTTGGATAGCAGATTCACAGTTGTATCGGTGCAACAACATCGAGTCATACATGTAAAGTAGCCCTACAGTACACACATAGAAATAGTAGTATGTAGATTCCTTCTGTGCTTATAATACCTGCAGAGTTCATCCATGCTAGGTTCAGATTTTTCAATTGTTACATTTCCATGTGCACATTGACGCAGTCATTGTTCACTGTAATCATTCCACTGGACGAGGAGTGGCGCTAAAAAGGCATCATTTCACACCAATAACTCACCTAAGGGGAATGTGAGTATTGTTTTAAGACAGACCTTTATTCCTGTGCCTCTAACCTTGAATGTAACAAGACTAAAAGCATAATAAAATGGTAACTTTCAGCACACTAGCATACTCTTGAAGCAAGGCATTGGCTAGCAGAAATGTGTTTTGGAGGCATTCAGTGCTGGACAAGAGGATATTTTGAACCAGGAATGTATCGGGCAGCCCCAGGTTATTGTAATCCAGTGCGAATAGGGCTTAACAGTTACCAAATGCATTGACATAAAAGCTGATGGTCCTAAGTAATTAGCTAGTATTCAAGGCTCAAGTGTAAAGCAGCTGCACACTCCACAGGTTGACAGAGAGCCACTTGGCACATCAACAGCATCCACTCTTTGTAATATACATATAATATATTTTATAACGCCGCTAGAAAGCACACAAATAAAACAGGCTGTCATCAGTATTGATAGATAAACTTGGGGGGGGGTTACTGTAGTGAATAGGGAGCTGTCAATTTTAAACATCATCAGCCCGGTAAGAGGAAATGTGTGTATTAATCTCTGTTTTGGTGAAGACAAGCGAAATTTATTGTCATTGTGTATACTGGAGATGTAGCTGTATTTCAATATCAAGTGTAAGTGTAGTCCAGTAAATCTCCCAGATATGAGGTACATATTAATGCCAGGTGGAATCAGAGCCAAGGCTGATATATAGCTGAAGATGCAGACCAGACAGTGCTGCACACCTCAGCTGATACACACTGTAGATTAAATTGCTCTTATCGGTGTGTATTTACATGTCAGGAAGGTTCACTCAATCTGTCAGTCCAAGAAGATATAAACTTTCCATCTTCAGCCTCTTAGTTGACTTTCTTGTTGATATTTATCCACTGCAGCATAAAACGTAAGCCATCTGAACCTGGATCGGCAGACGTCTACGCTGTGTACAGCCCCACATTGCTCTTTTCTCACTCTCTGTTACCTCTTACCTTGAGTCTGTATTGGAACAGAAGGCTGGAGCTCATCTTGAAACACACACGCCCCCTCAGTCTTGTATTAACGAACACATTGTTCCTGGGCTGGTGTCCACGTCCTGGCCTCTGGCATTGATTGATGTGCTAACATGGCAGTCCTGCCAGTGGAAGTGACAGATACATTTCACAGGCCTCATCCACCGGCTGCCAACAAAACCAAAAATCCCAGGCTGTGTCACCATCACATCACCACCCACCGACTACCATCTGATTGGCTATTACTCTCAAGTCCAATACCGGCCCACAGGGACCTTGTACCAGGCCTGTCATTGGCTACATCAAGGCAGACATGACAACTTGTGACACAGCTCTGTGTGAGTCTTAATATTCAAAGGGAGCAGCTGGCCACTCGTGTGTCCAGAATACAGTATGTTTTCCTGGGTGACAGAGGAGGATCCCCCTCTCTGGAAGGAAAGCATCATGTATTGGACTCACTGGAGCTGGAACTCACATGGAAACAGATATGGTGCTATGGTGAGGTTGTATTATGAGTTTGCATGGGTGTAAACATGTCAAAGATACATGCAAAGAAGAATGAAAAATTCCAAATCTAGAGTTGCTAAATTATTGAGAAACCCAAACCGCGAAGCAAAGGGTGCATCTGTTAAGTTTTAAATAACTGCATACTTTAACATTTAGAATATACTGTCAGCAAATGTAACTTTTGTGACCTTAATTCAGCTGCTACAATATGCAAAGAGAAGTGAAGAGCTGCTTTAATGGGTTTTAGTTTCAGGCCTCCAGGCACTGAAACCTAGAATACTGACTTTAGAGTGCTGAAATATAATTTTTCTGTCTTCTGTTTGTAGGAGTAAAGGTGCCATTGTTATACACAGAGAAGGAAAATAACTTTTTTTTTATCCTCAGGCTAAAGTGACACATTTATTTCACTATCCAGCAGACACTACTGTATTTTTTTCAAGCCAAACATATTTTTGGAATAGAAAAGTACCTCAGGATGATGGTTGCTCACCTGCCAAAGCACCTGGTTTGGTGGCCATACCAGCCAGCTGCAGTCTGAATTTGCAATTTATTATTTGCCTGCTGACTAGGGTTAATGTACTTTCCCACCATGGTTATCAACAGTTCCTTAATGCCAAGACCAACTGAAGTTAAAGGGGAACTCTACAGATTTTACACATAAAGGTGTCGTATGCACGATCTTCGAACCCCAAAAAATGCAGAATACCGAGAAGTCTCTGTAATCCAAAACACACTTTATTCGTAATAAAGTCGAATGGTGAATGAGCAGTGTAAACAGATGACGACAGGCAAGGTGAAGCTGGCTGGAGAAGCAGGCAGACAGGAATCCAGGAAACCACAGGAGCGGCGATCACCAGCACCGGGTAATGCCTTAGGCAGAGCAAAAACAGACAGGATCAAAAACACGAAGGAAAAACACACTTGTAAAAAGTACTTAGCTTTAGCGAGAGCCTAGACGTAGTTGTCGTACAATGTACGGGGACGATCTGGCGTCGGAGTAGTGGAAAAGCCTGGTATATAAGCTGTGAAGACTGATGAGTAGATAGGAGACAGGTGTGCTGGTGATCAGCCGCAGGTGGGAGATTCCTAGAGCCAGGCAGGTAACATACACACATACACACACACATATCCAAAGACAAGTAGGGGACCCACAAGACACACCAGGAAGGGGAACACAACAGAGAACACAGGGCTGGAGAGGAAAAGGTGGCAGACTACCACAGTACCCCCTCCTCAACGGGAGCCTCCTGGCGACCCACCAGGTTTCTCCGGGTGGGCCCGGTGAAATTCCTTCACCATCCTAGGATCGAGGATGCGGGAACGGGAACCCAGGACCGTTCCTCTGGACCATATCCTCCCAGTCCACAAGGTATTGGAACCCCTCCCGGCGGCGGACGCCCATAAGACGCCTGACGGAGAAGGCCGGCTGGTTATCAATGACCCGGGCGGGTGGAGGGGTGACGGAAGGAGGGCACAGAGTGCTGGAGGTGACTGGTTTGAGCTGAGAAACGTGAAAGGTGGGATGGACCCTCATGGAGTGGGGTAGCTTGAGTCTGACAGCAGCAGGGTTAATGATCCGTTCAATAACAAAAGGGCCAATGCGCGGGAGACAGTTTCTTAGACTCAGTCCTTAATGGGATATTCTTAGAAGATAACCAAACACTCTGACCTGGTCTGTAAGTGGGTGCTGGTATTCGGCGACGATCTGCGATCTGGCGGTTCCTCTCAGTCGATCGAAGAAGGGCGGCCCGAGTCTCTCTCAAACCCTTTCGCAACGCCGAGATGGTGTTGCACGGATGGAACCGCGAGCTCACTCTCCTGGGCTGGAAAAAGGGGTGGCTGATACCCAAGCGAGGATTCAAAAGGGGAGAGACCGGAAGCTGCGCACGTTAGGGAGTTGTGCGCATACTCTACCCAGGGGAGTTGGGAACTCCAAGAGGTGGGATTGGAGGCGACCACACAACGAAGAGCTGCTTCAAGGTCCTGATTGGCTCTCTCCGTCTGCCCGTTCGATTGTGGGTGAAAGCCGGAGGAGAGACTAATGGTTGCCCCAGAGCTTGGCCAAAAGCTCTCCAGACCTGAGAAATAAACTGGGGACCTCGATCCGAAACAATGTCCAAAGGGATCCCATGGAGTCGGAACACTTGATGAGTCAGAAGCTCAGCCGCCTCCAGCGCAGAAGGGAGCTTGGTAAGGCCACGAAGTGTACCGCCTTGGAAAATCGGGTCCACAATGGTCAGAACGATGGTGTTCCCCTGCGATGGGGGGCAGTCCGGTGACGAAGTCCAGGCGATATGGGACCAAGGACGACTGGGAACTGGGAGTGGTAGCAGAAGACCAGCTGGTGGTCGATGTGAAGACTTCCCACGAGCACATGTAGTACAGGCGGCCCACGAATGCCCGGGTGTCGGCCTCCATGGTGGTCCACCAAAAGTGCCGCCGGAAGGAGAGAGAGAGTACGGGTGACGCCAGGATGACAGGCGAAACGGGAGTTGTGGACCCATTGTAGTACTTGAGATCGCATGGCGTCGGGGACAAACAAGCGGTTCGGTGGACCGTTACCTGGGTCTGGCTGATCCCTCTGGGCCTCCCTCACTTTAGCTTCGATCTCCCACGTGAGTGCCGCTACCACACAGGTGGGGGGCAGGATCGTATCTGACCCGGACTCATGGTCCAGGGGAAGATCTTGGCGAGACAAGGCATCGGCCTTGATGTTCTTAGATCCGGGTCGGTAGGTGAGGGTGAATTCAAAACGCCCAAAAAACAACGCCCATCGTGCTTGCCGAGAGTTTAATCTTTTAGCCGACTGAATATACTCAAGGTTCTTATGGTCTGTCCAGACTATAAATGGCTGCTCAGCTCCCTCCAGCCAATGGCGCCACTCCTCCAAAGCCATCTTGACAGCCAAGAGCTCCCTGTTGCCCACATCATAATTACGTTCGGCGGGAGTGAGTCGGCGTGAGAAAAACGCACAAGGGTGGAGTCTCTGGTCGGGCGCCGGAGTACTGGGAGAGTATGGCTCCGACTCCCACGCCTGAAGCGCCCACCTCCACCGTGAATTGACGTGAAGCATCCGGTTGGATCAGGATGGGCGCGCCGTGAACAGGGCCTTAAGCTTGGCCCAAGCTGTGTTAGCCTCTGCGCTCCAAGCAAAAGCCACTTTCGAGGAGGTGAGTCTGGTGAGGGGAGCCGCCACCCGACTGTAGTCACGGATGAATCTCCGATAGAAATTCGCAAACCCGAGGAAGCGTTGCAGCTGTTTACGGTTGGTAGGTGTAGGCCACTCTGATACCGCCTTTACCTTGGCCGGGTCCGTCCTCATCCGCCCACTCTCCAAGATGTAGCCCAAGAAACTGACGGAGTCCGTATGGAATTCGCACTTCTCCGCCTTGACGAAAAGACGGTTCTCCAAGAGCCGTTGTAATACTAGACGGACATGGTTGACGTGGATGGCTGGGTCTTGGGAGAAGATGAGGATGTCGTCGAGGTATACGACAACAAAGCGGTTCAGGAAGTCACGGAGAACGTCATTCACCAGAGCCTGGAATACTGCCGGAGCGTTGGTGAGTCCGAACGGCATTACGAGGTATTCGAAATGTCCCAGGGGTGTGTTGAAGGCAGTCTTCCATTCGTCCCCCTCCCTTATGCGGACCAGATGGTAAGCATTGCGGAGATCCAGCTTAGAGAAGATGGTGGACCCGTGGAGAGGTTCGAATGTTGAATTGATGAGAGGCAGGGGGTACTTGTTCTTCACGGTGATGAGGTTAAGACCTCTGTAGTCAATGCAGGGGCGTAGTGTCTTGTCCTTCTTGGCCACGAAGAAAAAAACCTGCCCCTACCGGTGAGGAGGAGGCTCGAATGAGGCCTGTCTGTAAAGAGTCTCTAATGTATGTCTCCATGGCCTCCCGCTCAGGTCGAGACAGATTGTAGAGGCGACTGATGGAAGAGAGGCGCCAGGCAGGAGATCGATGGCGCAATCATAAGGACGGTGTGGAGGAAGGGACAGAGCCCGGTCTTTACTGAACACCTCTTGTAGGTCGTGGTATTCCTCGGGATATTGGTTAGGTCGGGGGAGCTGGAGAGGGGGTGGAGTCTTGACCTCAGAGGGACCGGGCAGACTGGAGGCAGGTGGAGAGACAGTAAGAGCTCCAGCTCAGGATTCTTCCTGTCTCCCAATTAATGTGGGGATTGTGTTGCCGCAGCCAGGGATAACCCAGAACAAGAGGTGTCCGAGGCGCCGAGATAAGTTGAAAGCGAAGCTCCTCGCGATGATTACCGGACAAGACGAGTAACCGGGAGAGTGCGATGGGTTACCTGGGCTAGGGAACGACCATCCAGAGCCTCCACCTTCCGCGGACACTGCAACAACTCCGTGGAGATGCCTGCCTGTCGAGCTAGGTCCACGTCCAGGAAGTTGTCCTCAGCTCCAGAATCAACCAGAGCCAGCAGCGGAAGAGAAGTGCATGGGAGATGAAGTGTTGCCGGAACCTGTAATCGAGAGAGCTCCGGCTGACGAGGGTTGTTGTGGCTCACCAGAACCCCCACTGCAACTGATGAGCCTAATCTTTTGGCCTCACAGGACAGGAAGCCAGGAAGTGCCCCTGCTGGCCGCAATAGTAGCACTCCCCGCTGTGCGCCTCCGTAACCTCTGTTCCGGTGTGAGTCGAGCCCGACCCAGCTGCATTGGCTCCGGGTCTGGATTGACGGGTGGCTGCGGGCGAATCTCCGTGGCAAGGTCGGATCTCCGTGTTTGGAGCTCGGGAAGAGAGAAAACGGCATGGCATGAGTCCAGAAGCCTGATGGTGACGCTCCTTGCGCCGCTCCCGAATGCGATTGTCCACCCTAATGCATAGGTTAATTAATGCGCCCAGCCCAGCGGTTCGTCCCGGGTAGCTAACTCATCCTTGAGTTGCTCACTTAACCCCTCTCTTGAATGCACTGACCAGTGCCGGTTCGCTCCAACGGGAGTCGGCGGCTAGTGTGCGAAACTCGATAGAATAATCCGCCACACTACGAGCCCCTTGGCTGGTCCGGCAGACGGTCACCAGCGGTTCCACAGGCGTTGGAGTGGTCAAAAACGGATGTCATAGTCTCCAGGAAGTCAGCCAAAGAGATCGAGGTGAGAGGCCGGCTGGCGTGTGTAGCTTCGCCCAAGCTAACGCTCTTCCCCGTACAGTCCCACGATGTAGTTGATCTTAGACTGATCAGAGGAGAATGTGACCGGACGCTGGCAGAAAACCAAAGAACATTGCAACAAGAAGCCCCGACAACCGTAACCTCTCCGGAGAAGGGGCTCGGGTCCGGCATGGAGTCCCGGTGGGGTGGAGAGGACAAGGCAGGAGCCGGTGTAGCCGGTGGTGTTAACGCCACCGGAGCCGAGAGTTGAGAAGAAAGTCTGGAGACCTGTCGAGTTAACTGGGTAATCTGGGTGACCATGGCCTGGTTGCTGTCTGTTAGTGCCCGGATTAGCTGCTCATGCTGTCCAAGAAGAATGCCCTGGTTGGTCAGCGCTAGCTGGAACGGTGTTGCTTCCGGGTTGGCGTCTGCAGGGTTCATGTTTGGCCAGATCGTTCTGTCGTATGCACGATCTTCGAACCCCAAAAAATGCAGAATACCGAGAAGTCTCTGTAATCCAAAACACACTTTATTCGTAATAAAGTCGAATGGTGAATGAGCAGTGTAAACAGATGACGACAGGCAAGGTGAAGCTGGCTGGAGAAGCAGGCAGACAGGCAGACAGGAATCCAGGAAACCACAGGAGCGGTGATCACCAGCACCGGGTAATGCCTTAGGCAGAGCAAAAACAGACAGGATCAAAAACACGAAGGAAAAACACACTTGCAAAAAGTACTTAGCTTTAGCGAGAGCCTAGACGTAGTTGTTGTACAATGTACGGGGACGATCTGGCGTCGGAGTAGTGGAAAAGCCTGGTATATAAGCTGTGAAGACTGATGAGTAGATAGGAGACAGGTGTGCTGGTGATCAGCCGCAGGTGGGAGATTCCTAGAGCCAGGCGGGTAACATACACACATACACACACACATATCCAAAGACAAGTAGGGGACCCACAAGACACACCAGGAAGGGGAACACAACAGAGAACACAGGGCTGGAGAGGAAAAGGTGGCAGACTACCACAAGTAGACATGGTTTAGTAGACATGGGGAGTACTATTCAGCTTGTGAAAACAATTGCATATTGTCTTTTGTGTCACCAGAGGAGTTTTGTCCTACGCAATCTGAGAAAATAAGCCCTGATGATGTCATGTTCATCTCAGCTTGGGCTTGGAGACTATACATTTCTTACAGAAAGCCTGTTACAAAATATGGAACGCAGAAGGCATGGAGTCTGACAGGATTTAACAGGCTGGGAGGGTCTATTGATGAGATACTACTGGTTGCATTATGGGAAATGTAGGAATTTTAAACCAGTACTATGAACTAAAAGTCAGAATATCGCATCCTCTGCTGCTGCGATTGGTCAATCTTTTTAAAATCTGTCTCTTGTGAGTAGCATAAATCTGAGACATGTAGCCGACATGTATCCACATCTTTAAGACCCAACCCCAGTTTAGAATCCAATCTGCCAAACCCGACCCAAGACCCAAAGTTATATTTTTGCTTTATTTTACCCAATGCTAACTGTTACTTTACCAGGATAATTACAATTAATTTTAATAACACATTGGCTTTCTTGTCTTTCTCTTTCCCTCTTTCTACTGGGCATTGAGAAATTTCTTAATAAATTACATTGAAAAATAAAACATCTGAACCCAACATGAGCCCGAAGATTTATGCAACAAAATGACCCAAACCTAGCCCAAAACCTGATACTGCGACAGGATCTCTCCAGACTGGGACAGGTAGGACTCTACCTGTGAGTCCCCCAACTTTAATCGTTGAATTACTCCTTTTAAAGGAGGCAATGATTCGTTGGTAACTAATTGAAGAATCCGCTGTATCTGTTACGGACAGATCAGGCCGGAGACACAAGGAGAATAGTGAGTACTTTATTTATACACCAACAACGTGGATAGGGTTTGGTGGGAAAGCTACTGTCCTTAGTCTGGAGTTGGCGGAGATCTGGAGCAGAGTGGGAAGTCCAGATGAGAAGCTCAACTCGAACCAGGAGACTGGAGCAACACCCACAGAAGACGAGAGACACACGAACCCAGGAGATGGAGTGGAAGACTCACGGGAGACTGGAGATACACGGAGACTGGAGCTGGAGTGATCACTCACGGAAGACTGGAGATACACGGAGACTGGAGCTGGAGTGAACCACACGGAAGACAGGAACACGATGGAGCCAGGGAAGAGGTACTGAATAGCAGTTACAGGGAATCGTTAGGTTTAGGCGAAGTGAGTCCAAATTGTTCTAGGCTTCAGGGGAACTAACGTTCTGTCCTTTACCATGAACGAGACCGGACCCTGACTGACGTGAGGAGCTGGGTTTTATAGGTGAGTGGAGTGGCTGATTATGTGCAGGTGTGGGATGGGTGACAGGTGCTGGGAATTAATACTCAGGTGAAGGAGTGCGCTGTGAAGGGGAGCCTGAAGTGCGAAGTGACGGGGAGAGAACAAGACCGACTGTGACAGCATCAGGGGTGGAGGGCAATAGAGGCATGATGCCCAAAGGCCTGCAAATGAACAACAGACATAACAGGATACAACATTAACATAATCCCCCCCCAGAACGATGAGTGTTGATGAAACGTTCCCGTTTGAGCGAGGCAGTGTTGTTTGATAAGCCAAAGGCAGCACACATAAACACTCTCACACACGTCTCCGTCTTAACGAGACCGAGCCCAGAATAGCCTTTGCACGCTTCTTTATTGTTTAGCCACAACATCCGCCCTTTCCCCAAAGCAATATCAAACTGGCACACACACAAGCAGCGCTCACACACACACATTTCCCTCGCACTCAGACCTGCAATGCATGCACACGCGCCCATGCATCAGTAATACAGAGTGTTTCATCCTGTTCTCCACGCTTTGTTAGACCTGGTGTTTGAGCAGCGCCTAGTTCTTACACACTGTCTTGAACTTCCACCCAGATAAGCCCTAAAGGCAACAACAACACAGCAACATCATCGACCTCCTTGCTCGCTGTATACTCCGGCCCTCCTCCTCCTATAGCACATTGTTTGCAGAGCCTCATTACTGTAATTAAAGAACATCCTAGCTTCTGTTCTTCACAAGGCCTTTAAGTCACCCCTTGACTTCTGCTGTTCTGTATTGTGATGTAAGCACGAGAGGGAGAGCCTGGAGGAGTCAGGGGACGGGTTTCATCCAGGGGCTCCTTGTTTGTGAGTGAAGCTGAAGAAATAAAAGACTGATAAAGTTAGAAGGAGTTCAGAGGAGGAAGTTGTTTGCCAGAAGCAAAGACTGGCACACAGTAATCCTTGCTCTTCGCTGCTATAGACAGAAGATCTTGTTAGTCGAATCTCAATATGACAAGAAAACCCCCAGCAGCTCTTGGCATGAAAGTGATATTTTGCTGCTTAAAAAGAGAAAAAAAATCTGTTTTACTTGTTTTTTTCAGTCCAAATTCATTTTCAGTTCAAGTTTTAAGCTGCTGCAGTTTCTTAAAGCTTGAAATTCCATTCTCACGACTTGGCATTGTGCTGTGGTACAGTATTCTCAGATAGCCTGGAGACAGGTAGGCAACCTTCTCCCCAACACAGCTGTGATTTGTCAAAGAGATTTGAGTTTAAGCTGTGGTAAGTGCTGCTTTTCTAGAACGTCTAGATGCATAAAGGTGGAAAAAATGTTTCTTTTTCACTAAGGATTTGTTGGTATTGTACGCATGGTCACGTCACGAAATTGTTAAATCTGATTCCATGTGTAGAAATGACCTTATGCATGGTTTAAGCACAAAACTGTGCTTACGCATGGTTGGTAAATGAGGCCACAGATCTAATGACATCAGATTCTACTTCCTGTAATGTCATACAAATTCACTCGGGCAAATAAAACAACAGGTAAACAGTTCAGAGGGGTTCTTTGTTATCTTCTCTCTCCATCAGTTTTCATTTCTCTGCATGTACTCTCTCTTCGGGTCACATGACTCGCTTATGCAGAGGCACATTTCCATTTCAGGGACGTCTACTCATCTCCGTCTAGAGTCGCTGACATGGAGCTAGTTACCATCCACTCGGAGCAAATAAGAAGAGACGCAGGTGTACATTGGCCCTCGTCTCAGAAAGCCCATTAGTTCACAGTACACAGATTACAAAGCTGGCTAGGCTGGAGCTGAACCCGGACAGGAGAGCAGAGGAAGCAGACCTAATCTGCCTGCTAACAGATGGCTCCCCGATCGCACACAGCCACCCGCCTGCCAGCCATGTTGGAATGGAGTGGCCGCCCACAGCGAGGTTGGAGAGGGCGCGCAGGCGGAGGAGGAGATGATTGTTATTGAATATGAAATGTCGATCACTTGGAATGAGCATTCTATTCAGGTCGGGAGAGGCTCAGAGGGTTGATTCTCTTATCTGGGCGATAAACACAGGTTCTTTTCATGATATTCACGATGTTTGCCTGCATCGCTGAATGAAGAGTTGTCCTCATATACGGCTATCTTCCAGTTAATGTATTGTTTGATGCCTTGATCTATACCACCATCAAAATAACAATCAATCTTGGAAAACTTATTTTTTCCACCACAAATATTTTATGCCCTTGTACCTTGGGCTGAATTGCTCCCTAACTGCCATCAGGAGCTGACCTGTTCTGTACGTCTAATAGCCATTGGTAAAATCAATAGAGGAGAAAAGAGGAGGTTGCTTATGGTCACCAGAAGTGAAATATATTACACATACAATCAGGCAAAAACAACAGAGAGGCAATTGCTCCCAACATTACAGTTAAAAAAACAATATAAAGTTTTTCCAGGCCAAAAAAGGCCTGCTCCAATGTATTACACCTATACTCTTCTTACAGTACATACATGTGTCTTATCATATCGACAGTTGGTGGTGATAATGCAACAAGTAACGTAGCAACGCGGTAACAAAGACAAGGAAGAACAAGACTGAGAGCCAATGTACACATGGATGTAAATAATGCAGGTTCCCAGTTATTCAAAAAATGCCTTGCAAATGTTGTAGGAGGAAGAAGATGCAGCCAACGCATTTGTTGTCTAAAAGGAAATAGTTTAAGGTGTATAATGAAGCCTAATTTAGGACATCTTAAGTTTTATACATTCTTAAGTGCAATAGACTGAAATATTTGCTTATTTGTATTTGGTTTCCAGCAGTTATTAATATAACTTTGACAAATCCCAACTGTGTTTGGGGATTGCCTAAAATTTAAGACTCTCTTTCTCAATTACAACATTATTTATCATACATTTATTTTGTGAATTTGTTCTACAATTTAATAACGATTATTGATCACTGACAAAAACATTTCAACTCAAGGTCGACTTACTTCCTTGCTCTCCTCATAAGCAAATTGAGTTACAGTTATACATTTTGTCAGTTCAGTGATAATTTGTGACATTGAAACTTTTTATGTCAAAGATTCAGAAGACTGTCAAATTCAAATCCTGCTCCTTTGTATGATAAATGAGAAAATATGTGCTGTTCTCCGTGGGTGCAGCTGTCGGAGGTGTGAATAGTTGTGATTGTGCAGACGTACCTCCACTCCGGATCGCAGCGTTTGAAACCAGCCAGTGAGCCTGCAGCGGACACTAATCCCAGCTGCTGTCACTTAGCCACAGCTAAGCAGCATCCTAACAGCTCAGCACATTACTGAAGCTGCTGCTTAATGTGTACTCTGTGTGTGTGTGTGTGTGTGTGTGTGTGTATTATGTGTTTGCCTACAGTCAGGCACGGGATGTGTGTGTGCCTGCGTTGCTCATTAATGACTAGAGAGAGAAAGATGGAGATAGAGTTGCTGTTGTAGGCAGAGAGTCAGGTCCGTCAGAGTGCCTGAGCCTCCACACCTCTGACAGCAGCTGAATGTATCAGAATACGCTCCCTTTGTGAGTTCAAGGTACTTATGTTAAACGGGTGTACTACCAAAGGGCAAGTGGCAACAAATCGCCACAAGCAATGACTTACACTTTCCATTTTTACATAACTCCCTGCACAGGATTGCTTCTTTTGAATCGCGACATGATGTTTCGCTTGTAAACAGCGCTGTAGCACAACATTGAACTTTTTCACAGTGCGATTATGAGCACTTCAGAGCGATATTTTCTTTATGACTCTCATCTCACACTGTGATTGTATACACTGGTATGCTGGTAATTGAGTGTTGCATCCAGTGCATATTGTGGCAGCTATTACACGAATTTAAATAACTTGAAAACAGTGTTTTTCAAGAGTCTTGGATGTCATTCAAGAGTTTCTGGGTTTCCACTGCTGTCACTTTCTCCTCAGCTGGGTTTCATATTCAGATCTTTCCCTTTGAGAGAATGATGCTGTGAAAGACACAATCCACACATGCATGTTATCCCGCAGATCCTCCTCACTGTCACTCATTCTCCTGTCCTTCAGTAGTAACTTGCTCCTCTCCTCCCTTCATCTCCCCTCTGCCTCTCCTGGCTGTTTTCTCCTCATTTGTACTCCATATTTTTGCAAATCTGTAAAATCCTCCTTGTTTGTCTTCCAACTGTCAACACCAAAAGTCTCTGTCTCAGTGTGTACCCACATGAAAGTAATATTTTTCTAAATCTATCTACAAATAGGAAGTTCCTCATGCAGTTTGGTGCGCCACTCCCAGACGGCACAGTATAGATGAAAGGTGTTAGAACATAGATGGAATTTTATTTTCTTAAACATGCCTTGTAAATACCTGTGTTTCATTTAAAGCAACAACTCCCAACCTGGGAGGATTTTTCAGGTTAACCTGAACTCTAAAATCTGTGGTTAGTTAAACAAGACTAAGAATCTAGCTTTGAGCTAAAGGCTAACATCAGCACACTGACATACTCACAGTGACAAGGCTAACATTCAGATGTTTAGCAGGTTATGTTTACCAAGATCACCATCTTAGTTTAGCCTGCTAACATTAGGTCTAAACACAAAGTACAGCTGAGGCTGATGAGAATGTCATTGGTTTTGTAGGTATTTAGTCGTAAACCAAAGTATTGGACAGGTTGAAATTCAGGGGGTCATCAAAGTCCTCTGGGGACCTTGAATATCTGTAGCAAATTTTGCGGCAATCCATCCAATAATTATAGATATTTCTCTCTGAACCACAAATTTCAACCCACTGGTGGCACTAAAGGAAAAGTCAGGGGATCATCACAGTCATTAGGATTCATCCTCTGGGGACCATGAATGTCTGTCCAAAATTTCAAGGCAGTCCATCTAATAGTAAAACTAAACGTTTTGTTCATGTAGGAGAAAAGAGAGGCTATGTAACTCCTGTCCAAACATTCCTTCCTCGCCACATCCACACTGACACTCCTGTCTACTAATATTATACAAAATACTATAGCACACTGTACAAAATATTATAGTCAAGCATCAAAGGAAACTGGTTAGATTTTCTCTAAGTAGAGCTATTCTGCTGTCAATCCTTTACCTTAATTTGCTAATTTTATTAAAACTCAACATTGGATTGGACTCAGTATCAGAATCATACAATCAATATTAAAGTACCAGGAGCAGTGGGACACCCCTACTTTTACTTGAGCTTATTAAGAGAAAGAGTCACTTCAAACAGAGGCTGTGGCGTTTGAGCCCCCAGGGGCCCCTGGGCCTGTGTCTGTTAGGCCCGTTCAGTGGTGCGCTGACATGCATCAGTCCAACTCCAATTTGGAACTCAACTTCAATTTTAAAACTTCACAAATAGCAAAGAAAATTGTTTTTACAAAGATGATGATGGTTATTATTAGTATTATCATTATTACATTTTCGAAGTTGCGGCCAGACCTGTGAAAAACCGTCCACTGTTTCTGAAAGCTCTTTTTCACACAGGTGCCATTGCACTTTGAGGCGGCAAGTTCCATCAACCGCACACTGAAAAAATTAGGCTATAATTGCTGTCATTTTAAGTTAACTTTTTGTTTTGCAACATTTTCAGTATGAATGTAGTACATATTCAAACAGCATGACCACCCTGCATTTTTCAGTTCATCTGAAGGGGTCTGGATCAAAAGCGTCTCCATCTTTCGCTTTCTCTTCTCTCTCTTTTGCTCTCTCCTTCATCTGGGTGTCCTTCCCTCTGTCTCCTCTGTTCCTCGATGGCTGTCAACCCAGCAGACGAGCTCTGCCGGCGCTCCTACAGGGACTGCCCCGGCCTCTCCAATTATCCAGAAAACCCCTGATCAGAAAAATGATCCTCATTATTGACGCCGGGTTACTGCTGGGAGGGTAGCCTGCAGGGACAAAGACAGAGAGAGGGAGAAAAACATGGGCAGACACAGAGAGAGATTTTGCAGTAGCAGCAGCATAGATAGATAGAAAAGAATGAAAAAAATCAGTGCGTGAAAATAAAAGCAAAATCTGAGCTGCAACAGCAGAGGGACAGGGCCAGATTTAGCAGAGGGAGTGTGTGGGCGGCAGGAAGTGTGTGTGTTGTCAGAAACTTGAGGGAACACTGTCCAGAGCTGATAGAATCGGGGATGTACTGTATGAAAGGCGGAAAAGCAGGTATTTCACTGTGGCGTTAATTCAGAGCAAACTGTAGATGTACTGCTGACACTCGGCAAACAGATTACTAACAAATCTCTGTACATCCGTTTGGCCCAGGACTCTTGTGTCTTATCCAAATGTATTTTTAACCTTTATTTAGTGTTGCTAAGCACACTTTTGGTTTTCTACAATGGCCTGCTTACGGGCCATTACACACCCACAACTGACATAATGCAATGACAGGCTTCTAGTTACCATTGGAGCATCTTTGGCTTTCAGTGCCTTGCTCATAAGCACTGTATTACAGCAGCACAGAGCTCGTCACTGTTGGATTTTGGTGTGTCGCTGCTTTCTACTGCTTTATTACACTTATAACGGTATGTCACTCATGTTCTGTTGACAAATACCACTTCCCACCGGCATAAACTTTCCTATTGACATATGCCGCTGATGATCATGATGTCCAGCTGCTGTGTGCCACATAAATGGCTTGTCGCTGCTGTCTCACTGGTAGGTACCACTGTCCACTGGCAGCCGGCGGTCTGTCACTCTTGTTTTAGTGTTTTATGCTAATTCTTAGTGGTATGTATTTTCAATAGTGGTACTGTATGTCGCTGCTGATTGTTGTATGTTGATGCTATATGCCACATGAAAACAATACGTCACTGTTGTTCCACTGAAAGATGCCACTTTTCATCGGCAGGTACTGTGTTTAACTTCTAGCTCATGCCATAACATTATACTGGAAGGTAACACATTGCCAGTGATTTAACGAATGCCATCCTTTTATGGTTGCTATTTAAGGTAGTGGGGGTAGCCTCTTTTAAAGGGGAGCTGCGCCGATTTTACACATCAATGTTTGTTTACAGGCTTTGGGGAGTACTACTGCATGTGAAACAAAGTAGTATAAAGCCTTTTGTGGCTCCAGTGGGAGCTGTGTGAAGTCTGATAAATTGCCTCCGGTGATGTCACTTGAGTCAGCGTCAGTTGAAAAGAATTTGGGGGTGTGGAGTTAGAAAGAAGTGAGCTTACCAGACCTCTGCATCCCGCTCCTCATCTCTGCTTGAGGCTAACAGCTTGAGGCTACATTAGCCACTACTAGCATAACACACCCAAACTGGACGGTGGTGGAGCTGCATTGTGGGTAATGTAGGTGCCAGGTTTTACAAGGAAGAAGAATGCATGGAATAAAAAGGACGATATCTCTGGTTCTGCTGCATCAATTTTGATCTTTTTCTTTAAATTGACCATAGTCAGTTCACAAATGTTATAAATTCCGATGCTAAATTGATGCAGTACTCTTTCAATGCAAGCTATATGTCAAAGGGCATGATGACGTTTTAATTTATTTGTTTATTTATTAATTCAGTGTAAGAAGTGGCATATGTCAGTGGAACAGCAGTTATATGCTGTGCACTTGTGTATAGGCGTAACACAGTCACCAAAGTAGCAGCATATAGTAAGAATCAATATATGCTGGTGAAAGGTGGAGCATAACTGGCATGATGTTTTTATATGGCACACAGCACTGGCACACCAATAGCCAGCAGCGGCACATGCCACTAGAGGAAGAATGGCGTACCATCAGCCACTTTTTGATTTCAGCGCCACACCTTCAATGGTAGCAGTTTGTGAATTTTAATTTCTAAAAACCTTCCCAGTGGCAGAAAAACGTCCTCCTGACAAATTAATATACTGAATCAGTTCTGTTTGTAAAGAGCCAGACCCCATATTGTTTACAAGTAACCCACGGCACTGCTCTTCATCTGTTACAATGAATGACCCTGTTCTGACGGTCGTTCATTAGGCTGTTTAACTAATTTAAAACACAGAGAGGCTAAATTCACTAGACTGTGATGTGTAGTAAGCTGTTATTCCTGCCATTAATCATTATTATTTTTCATTAAACTGTAAAAAGTATTGTAGCATCCACAGGCAAGTGTATAATTTGATCAAATGAATAAAGACACTGACACTTGTGCACGTTATAATAGGCCAGTGCTAGGCAGTGTAAATGGCTGTAAATTGAGAGGCACTTGGATTGGTACTTATATCGACCATTTTGATCTATTCAATGAAATACCCAGTACTCATATCAGCTCTGAAAAACGTGTTGCACTGCCACTTGTAGTAAAAGAGGTTTGACTTTCAATTCTAACAGTAATACACACCTAATCCACACAAGTACATATCAACCTTGTGTGCATTGGTGTACTGCTGTGTGCTGCCCGGCTGTTTGACCATGTCCTTGTCTCTTCTCTCAGGTATGCGTATCCTGGTGACCCTGCTGCTGGACACCCTGCCCATGCTGGGTAATGTGCTGCTGCTCTGCTTTTTTGTCTTCTTCATATTCGGCATCGTAGGCGTCCAGCTGTGGGCCGGCCTGCTCAGAAACCGCTGCTTTGTGGAAGACAACTTCTCCTTGTGAGTTCCACGTTTGCTATGTTAATATTTCATCTGTGTATTTGTGCCAGTGTGTGTAGAGTTTTGTCTATTTAGATTTCAGTACTCGCATCTGTTATGCTGAGTTTAATGTTAACTGCAGGATCAATATTGTGTTTTTGTAAAGGCCAGCTACAGTATTGGCCACGCTATCATCTATGTGATAGTGGTGGACAGTAACTCATACTGTACTTCATTGCAGTTTTGAGGTATTTGTATTTTACTTGAGTATTTTCATTTTATCCTACTTCATACTCCACTTCAACTGAGAGGGAAATATTGTACTACATTTGTATTGCACTAGGTTTATTTGAAAGCTGTAGCTACTTGTTACTGTTCAGATTGAAATTTTCCATACAAAACACATGATGCTGTTTTTACTTAATGATCTGACTACTTCTTCCACTACTAACAATAGATTTAATAGATTACTAAAGGATAATTCTTTTTACCTTTATTTATTCAGGGAGGCTTCAGCGAGGCTTGGATCTTATTTTAGGTTTAGGTTTCACTATTGCTTCTGTTCATTGTTGATGACATTGTACCTCACCAAAGTAATTGCTGAGATCTGAAAAACGTGGCTACATTGCTAAAAGAGTAGTGGATGAATGGGGCAAGAAACACGAGCAGTCATACAATCATACAGGTTTTAAATAAACCACCAAGTTACCAAACTTATTTGGAAGAGAAAACAAAGGCAAACCGTAAAATTATTACCCAAACTTTCCGTTGTAAGGTAGTTTACAGACCCACTTCTTGGTTCAACTTTGACCTACTGTATTTACTGTGGTTGTATGCGCTATGTTCCTGTGCAATGAAGGATTCTTACCAACATTTTGGCTGCGAAAAGAAGACCAAAGTTTTAATAAACCAGAATTATCCTTTTATATGGTCAAAGGAAGATATTGAAAAAGATACAGAACATCAGAACAAACATGGCTATGCTCAAAAAGTGCTTATACTTATGCCAGTATTGGCCTTCAAGAACCTTTATTGGTCAAATTTGTATTTGTTCCAAACATGCACAAGGTGAGTGGATTTATTTATTTATTATTTTCCTAATGGAGCTGAGATAGACAACACAGATGAGACTGCAAACAGGTCTACAGGAGGCCAAGGTAAAACTGTGGAGTAGATCTTGACCCCACACACTAAACTAGGTCATGCACTAAAGTCAATGAGGTAAGCGATTATAGAGTCTCATCACAGTGATGAATGGGAAAGCGACATGCCCTGGAATAATGAGAAAAACCCCATGCCGCCCATGGTATATGGAACATGGGCACCCATGACTTATTCATGTTCCCTGTGTCATCCTGGCTTCATTACTCTCTATAGGATTTATTACATCTCACAGCTGTAATTTAAGTTCATGCATAATGGCTTTGGTGAGCTGGCATATTTTTTTGTCATCATCCTCAATTTTTAGACCTTCTCATATCATAAGGTCTGTATTCCTGAGTCAGATGAATGGCATTTCTGGCTCTACATCCAAAGTCATAAACACGTGTTTTTTTCGCCTGCTTCAATTTCTCTTGAAACCATATAGCTGACACATATTTTAGTGCTAGCAAAGTAACAGCTGTTTACTGTTAAGTGGGTTGACAGTGACTCTTTATTAGACTGATTGAGAATATGTGAGAGCACCCGTTAGGAACCACATCCCATGCGTCATTTTGGGGTGCGATAAATCAAATGTGTTTCATACTAAGCTGATCTGACCAATAAGTGTTCTTCTAGATCATCCCAAAGTGTGAAACAGCTTTTAAGAATGTATAAATAAATACGTAAGTGCGAGGTGGTCCTGAAGTGGAAAAGGACTGGTCTAGTACCACTAAATATCTGAGGCTACTATGCAATTAATAAAGCGCCCCAGCTGAACGTGTGTTGACAGACAAGCCAGATATCACACAATGACCAGACACACATACCAGTTATTCCAAACAGTAGAGTACTCTGTAACAGCCAAGAGGTGGTGTGCTCATCTTACACAATGCACACAGGGGTCTCCCCAGCCATTTGGCCCCAGGTTAGTCAACACAGTTACAGCTGGCTTCACTGATTAGTTCCTCCTATCTATTTGAAGGAGTGTTAATCAGTGAAATCAGCTGCTGTAGGATTTGCATGGAATTAAAACCTGCAGACTTTAGGCCTTCAAAGTTGATCCACTTAAAATCCTATTCAATGTATGCCAAAATTAAAAGGCAGACCCATCTTTTTATATGAACACATCCAGCCATTTTAACTGCCTCAGCTTGGGTGAAGAACAAATTTTTAACCTGCAACATGTGATTTAGCTTTTAATGCTTTCCTATCCTTGTGCCAAGATGTTTTGTGCTTTCACTTCATGTAGCTGCTTGAATTTCTACATTGTTTTTGTGAAATGTACAAGAATTCTTGCTCAGTATTGTTATCAATCGTGTCTATTTATTATTTTATGCAAAGTGTTTCAGTATGCCTCAGTTTGTTGCACTTGAGGGTACCCAAGGGTATCTTTTTGCGCTTTATTTTAGTGGTTAGGCATATATTAAAGTGAGATTATGTAACTTTTAAAGGAATAAATAACATATTCCTGATTTTATTAATGAAGTTTAATTCATAAGAAATAAAATGCCCCCTTGCTCATTTCAATACACTCAGTAGTTTTTCCAATACAGTCTTACTTGGTCTGGTATGACCAGTAGCTTAAGGTGACTAATGTTAGCTAATGTTTCCAAATGTTAGATAGATATTGTTGTGTAATTGACATTACTGGGTCAGTTTATTGCCCTGCAGTGGGTATCAGGCTGTGTCGTCATAAATCTACTGAGCCCACTGACAAGTGACACCATTCTCTTGCCCTGACTTAACTTACCTTTAAGTTACCTTTAACTCCTACTCTGACCCAAGCAAAGAACGGATATTCTGCGACATGACCCTGCCTTATATCTTCATTGTATCTGCTTAGGCTAAACTACAGTGGCTAGCCCCACTGGCTTGATAGGCAACTGTGTGAATGTCATGGTCCACTCAGTTGTCCAACCACCATGCATATCTGGTTCCTCTATAGGCACTAGATAGCATCCCCACTCGTATGAGAAACTTTTCCTGAATTATGTCCCTTGACATCATTACATTGCTTTAGCATGTCATACATATATAAATTTATTTATTTATATATAATGTTTTATCACAAAAATGTTCTTGTTCATGTTTTGACCAATCCACTTCCATTTCTACACATCTCTCAATAAATGTGTCTATTCTGAAGTTCAGTATAAATCAGTAGGCTAAACCCTGCAATATCCTCTTTTTCTTCACCAAAGCCCTCTCTCCGTGGAGTTAGGGAAGTACTACCACACTGAAAATGACGACGAGAACCCCTTCATCTGCTCTCAGCCCCGAGGGAACGGCGTGAGAGACTGCAGCTCGGTGCCCAAGATGTACGAGGAAGGAGGCCTGCAGTGCAACCTGGACATGTACTCTTACAATAGCACTGACAACACCACCTGCGTCAACTGGAACCAGTACTACACCAACTGCTCTGCTGGTCTGGTCAACCCCTTCAAGGGAGCCATCAACTTCGACAACATCTGTTATGCTTGGATAGCCATATTTCAGGTAAGACAGCTATTCACATCTGCAAGTTATGGATGAACAACTGGACCAAAAAAGTAGTCAGTTTGTTAGCCACAAGATTTTGCAATGAGGCACATACTGTATGGTTTGGCTGACGTGCAACCCATAATACAAGATGGAGACGAAGCCTAATTGCCCCAGCGGCTGGTGTATCAGAGAAATAGGGCTTACAGGATTAGCAGGTCACCACAGCCACACCACTAGACTGCAGCCTCATTTTTCCACACCATTTGTTTGCTATTTCCACATCATCTAAAAAGCCTTTTGTTGGATTGTTCATTCATTGCTGTCTAGCTGAGGGGGGTAATTTTGGAGGACGAAAGCCAGATTGGAGATGAGTTCTCCCATAAGTCTGGCCGCTGCTCTGGTTTGCCTGTGTAGGGTAAAACACACAAGTGAAATGTTGAGGATTAATCTTATGCTGAGTCTTGGTATTTGGAACACGCTGGACTGTGAAATATGACCTCTTTTAATTCCTATTTTTAATTCTACTCTTTGTTTGGTTTCTTCTTTTATTTGTTGTTTTTTTTTTGTCTCTATATTATTGCCTGTGTTCCTCTTCAGGTGATCACTCTGGAGGGCTGGGTGGACATCATGTACTTTGTGATGGATGCTCACTCGTTCTACAACTTCATCTACTTCATCCTACTCATCATTGTAAGTGCCACCAGCTGTGTGCATGTTAGTCTGCTGATGATTGACCAAGTGGGTCAGCGTCCATTGTGAGTGTGTGAATAACAATGTTATCTACCCCTCCTTGTCCTTAGATTGGCTCATTCTTCATGATCAACCTGTGCCTGGTGGTCATCGCAACTCAGTTCTCAGAGACTAAGCAGAGGGAGAGTCAGCTGATGAAGGAGCAGCGGGTGCGCTTCATGTCCAACGCTAGCACTCTGGCCTCCGTCTCCGAGCCGGGCTCCTGCTACGACGAGCTGCTCAAGTACCTGGTTCACATCATCCGCAAGGGGGCCAAACAAGTGGCCCATATCTGCAGGCTCCTGGCACGCCGTGCCGGGCTCAACATCGCCGCCTCTCCCCCAGCCACAGAGCCCCAACGCAGCCAGAGAAGGAGAAGGAAGTCCTCCAGGCAGGGATCTGTGTCAGTTCATCACATGATGCACCATCATCACCACCACCACCACCACTACCACCTGAGGAATGGCAGTGTGAGGGGAAGGGGGAGCATCCGGTGTCTGGAGGGTAGGGATGTGGAGGCAGGTGCTTATAACAACAACGGAGGGGCTCTTGTACCCACCACTGGCACTGGGCACCTTGCTTTAGCCCCACCGCCTTCAGTAACAGCAGCCACCTCTGATACAAACCTGGCCACTTTGTCCAATCCTGCTGCGGGATCTGCAGATTCATCTTCAGTTCGCAGTGTATTCCACACAGAAACTCTTCACTGTACCCCCTCGCCTACCAACCTGGGGCCAACCCTGGGCTCCTTCTCCCTAGCCCCGGCTCCCATGTCCAGAGCCATGAAGAGGAACTCTGTACCCTTTGCGGCTCCAGGGCCTAAGAACTACCCCACTCTGCAGGCTCGAGCCCTGGCAGAGTCCAGACGAGGGAGTGTTGCAGCCAGCACTCTGACTAACATCAACTTCAACCTGAATATCCCACCCATGCCCCTGGAGAGACGACCATCGAGCCTGGTGGACACACACACTCCCACAGGTAGACAAATCACAACAAACTAACGGGGATGTGGTAACAGATACATGCCATCGAAAATCATGATCGTAAATACAGTCAAAAACTTGGAAAGCAGCAGCAGCATGAGCAGCATTCCTTTGAGTTAGCTGTGGTGGATAGTTTGCTGTGCTGAGCATTCACATTAAGTAAAAACTGGAAGGCATACTGGGGTTTGAAAATAAGAGTATCTCTCTCAGTCAGAATCAGTGTTTAATTTCCATATCAGTGTTGAAAAAAATCAAGTAAAATGCCACTGGAAGTGTTCCTTTTTCTGCAATCACCTATTTGGTTGAGTACGGTATCGATTTGTCGTGAATTAAGTCTCAAACTATAACACTGTCCAGAGTGGGGTTTTTTTCTGTGAGAAGCAGAAAGAGTGCTAATTACAGTCAGTAAATGTTAATCCCTCATGTGCAAGCTCCTAGCCAGCTTCGTCTGCCCCTAGCCAAGTTCTAAAAGGCAGTGGACTCAACAAAAGTCAGGCCAGGTCTGTTCAGGTTGTACAGATGGTGGAAATGCTGGCATCCTGCCATACAGGCCACAGCACAGCCTGTAGAGACAAGCCATTACTCATACAGCACACACTGCCCATCACCATCAAACACACTCCCTCTGACACACACGCAACTGTCCAAAAATGTTGTTGTTCACAACAGATCTCTTTCATTGGATTTGACAATTTGTCTAAACCACTTCATTTATGTAATTTATCACAATCACGCTGATTTCACTGCTGTTCCCTTCTCTTTGTCTCAGTTTCTCTATCTGACCTTTTTCACTCGGCTGCAGCCCAGCTCTCCTGCCAGCTGTCGGCTCGTGACCTCAGCACCACCAGCAGTGCCATGGACACAGCCGCTTTGACATTTGACCCCGAGAGTTGCCCCTACTGCGACAAGGCCATAGCCATCGATTCAGAGGGTGGCACTGAGGGAAACGAGACCCCCGGAGACTCTGACAGTGAGGGCGTATATGAGTTCACCCAGGACCTCCACCACAGGGACAGAAGAGACAGCCGGCAGCCCAAGAAGAAGCACTGTAGGCTGGGCAAAACAGCAGCGAAGGTCGTTCACTTCTGGAGGCTGGTGTGCGACACATTCAGGAAGATTGTGGACAGCAAGTACTTTGGACAAGGGATTATGATCGCCATTCTGATCAATACTCTGAGCATGGGGATCGAGTACCATGAGCAGGTTAGTGCACGTGTGTTTCTGTGTGAGTGCGTGAAGTTGAATGCAGCTGTTGTATGGTGCTCCATTGAGGTAGTAGCAAACCTGAATGCCTACGCAAAGTTCACAGTGGGAATATACAGTTGTGCATAATGGGCAGTCAGATGGGACCGAATGAAAGATTGTTAGAAGGTATCAGTTTAACTTAGATCCTCTGTGCACGTGTATGTCATTCTGTGTGATTGTGTAAGCTACACAGCTCCCACAGGCCCTACTGGAATTCCTGATGTCTCTCTCTGGTCTCGTTTGTTTACACAAGCGTAATTACAGCCATGTGAGAGAGAAAACGGAAATGAGAGAGTATGAGAGACAGAGGACACGGAGAGAGACAGAGAGAGAGAGAGAAAGAGGAACGGGGGTGATTTAACGGGTGAGGAAGGCCCCACAACATCTGACAGAGATTTTCTCTCTTTCTTTCATTCTCAATCTGCAGTGTTTTACTCTTGGGTTTCTTTCTCTTTGACCCCAGTTACAGCTGATATTAACATGCAATCTGTATCAGAACAGTTTATCTGGATTAGGAAAAAGGCATGTTAATGCAAGGTGTAAAGTTGATCGACCAGACCACATCTGGAGGTCGTTTGGAGTGCATTGTGATTGGATCTCAGCCAGGTGTGAATGCAACCTGTACAATCTTAAGAAAAGTATCCGCCCAACAAGTTGAAAAGTCACTGAATTCCACCTGACCCTACTATCTCAAGCTGCCTGACCAAAAGCTACAGATGACCTCTGCACCTTTGCACCTGCACAAAAAAAAGTATAGTGCATACAACAGCATTACTTCCCTTAACCTAGGACATGGGTCTTTGTTGGCAAGTCTGCTAGCCCCACCTAAATTGCATAATAAAATCAGATTACAACATGGGCATACAATAGTAAGAGAATACTTAATACCAACATATCTAGATATAGACCAGATGTAATAAATTGAAGTATGAGGTTGAATAAGTAGTAGATCTGAGGTAAGAAAATACAATACTTCAGAGACTGTGATGTCTGGTGGCAATTATGGATACTACTTTTTCTCTACCGATACCAACTCTGATATCTAAACAAAGGTTATAATACAATACAAATCCAATACCAGTACTCTTATTCCTACATTTGAT
Source organism: Siniperca chuatsi (assembly GCF_020085105.1). Lineage (NCBI taxonomy): Eukaryota > Metazoa > Chordata > Actinopteri > Centrarchiformes > Sinipercidae > Siniperca > Siniperca chuatsi. The sequence goes on from NC_058061.1 coordinate 19,774,525, forward strand.
TTCTATAACCTCCCTGCATTCAAAATCTTATTTAAAGTTCCCCTCCACGTTTTAAAGTATGTTTAATGATTAAGGATTAATATTTTGTTTAACATGGTTAAAGTAAAAAGTAAAAAAAAAAAAAAAAAATCTGAAAATGGGCTTGAAGCACATCTACTCTTTCTCCCTTGTTGAAAGATTCTGTATCTCTAAATTCTCCGCCCACCACCGCAAACTGTTAGGTTGACCGGTGCCGGTGAGAGAGCATGGATGTGGGTGAGAGACATACATCCATGGTGAGAGAGTGGTGCGCGACAAGATGGCTAGAGTTAGAGGAAACATCGGAGAGATTCAGCCATACATGTGTGAGCCTCAGTCAGGCCCAGATGAGTTATGCACTGTTATGCACCAAAAACCAACTAGCATGAGTATCAGAATGGTAAGTGCTGTTTGTTAGCTTGTAACTGGCAGTGGCTGACACAGCGTTAGTGGTTGTGAAACATACAATAATATCTGCTACATTGTTAGAGTGTTTTCACATTGTTATTACTTAACGTTAGTAGATAGTGAAAGGAAGCTGCAGGGTCTGGTTTACATCCAAAATAGCACATTCTACCATGTTTGTTGTCACTATGCTAACATAGTGTAAGCTAGTAGTAACATAGTAGTGTAGTGTAGTGCAAGCTAACTTGGTGCAAACTCTCACTCTCTGTACTGACAAGTCCACTCTGCACTGGAGGTTTCAGGTTTCTTTGCCAGTGGCATTGCGATTGGCTTTCGAATTTGTGCCGTACCAAATTTAGCTTGCCGGAAGTACGTCTGAATCTCAGATTTTTGGAAAGTGTACAGACATCTCCCCCCATCAGTAGAGGAATGTGAAAACACCTCTCTAGTGACAAACCTTTCACAGATACTAGTCAGTAAAGTCAAGGTCTGACATTTTAGGGGACTTAAACATAAGAAAAACACATTTTTGGGTACTTTAAACACAATTTACTTAAAGTATCAAAAGTAAAAATTCTCATTCTGCAGAAAAATGGTCCCTGTCAGTATTTTACTATTATATATGATGTTTTTGGATTAATATTACTGCTGCATCAATGTGTATGTTGCATTTTACTGCTGTAGATGTTTAAGGTTGTGCTAATTTTAACTACTTTATATGCTGTTGGGTAGTTTAATCTACAGCAATGCATCATATTCTATAAGATCATCATATGTTTATAGTGTCGCTGTCCTGTGAGAACCACGTATCAAGTCAACTTTTCATGAGCACAGAAAAACAACCCTGTTTTCAGCTTTGTTGATGATGCATTTTCCAGCTAATCCTACTTTTTAAGTTAAATAGTTTATTTAGCTTAAGAAGTAGCAGAATTTTCTCAACCCACAAAGGAACACTTAATCCTTAATCCTTCAATTTATCCGAAAATTTCAAAATCACCAAATTGAAAATTTGTAATCTGAAAACTAACTAGTAACTAAAGCTGTCAGACAAATGTAGTGGAGTAATAAGTAACAATATTTGCCTCTGAGATATATCGGAATAAAAGTATAAAGTAGCATAAAATGGAAATATTCAAGTAAAGTACAAGTACCTCGAATTTGTACTTAACTACAGTACTTGAGTAAATGTTCTTAGTTACATTCCACCACTGCTGGCAGCACTTGTTACGAAAAGATCAACGTCAGCAGTAACTTGAGACACAATGTGTTTTATTCAACATATTCTCATTCCCAGGGCTTCAAATACCGACGTTTTGTCACGCCCCTCGGCGTTGTATAAACACGCACAAGGCAAAAGTATGGTTAGGTTAGGTAACTACTTGGTTAGGCAGTAGGAAGTCACGTGACATGTAATACGTCTTTCTGGCAGCCCTGTGCATCTGTAAACAGATGCTAAAGGGTACCTTGTTCGTCTTTATATGACGCCCCGGGAATGAGAAAGGGCGGGTTTATTAACACAACGCCAAAACCACAAGCTTTTAACCAAAGTGGTTAACCACAGACAGGATTGAGATGTGAAACCTGGACTCTGGTGTCAAAGTCCTGCACTTTCCCTCACCCACCGCTTACTACGCCTCTTTCTACTGGTATCGTTCTTCTACTTACTTCCTGTGCATGGAGAAGATTTTCCTCCAATGTTCAAATGTATTTAATCGTGTTTTTTTTAAAGAATTTTCCTAGTGCAGGACTAAGTTTTGAGATTTTGTTAAAATCAAAAGTTAAATAACACTAGTAAAGTAAGTGACTGTGTGAAGTACTGTGTTTGTGTGTGTGTGTGTAGTAGGAGACTAAAGCCTGGCCAGGTTTTATGGGGTTACTTTCGGTCCCTGACCCAGTGCCTATAAACAAATCCAGATGCCAAATATCCTCAGCACACACACATACATTCACACACACACAGGAGGTTTTATAGCTTTCTAGTCTCCACCTTTGTTCAATCATTACTTTTCCTGACTCTTCTCCTTCTCTGTCTGCCCTTGCTCCTCCCTTTTTCTCCTTCTTTTCATTGTGATTCTGTTCCCTCTTCCCCTTTTTCCCTTCCTATGTTGTCTTCTTCCTCCCGCTCTTTTCCTTTTTCTTCCACTTCTCTTTTTCTTCTTTTTTCTTTTCCTCATTCTCTTTTCGCTTCCACCTCTCTTCTTATACCCTCCTTCTTTTCCTTATCTTCTTCCTCCCCCTCCTTCTTAGCTCACTCCTCTTAAGTGTATCCTCCTCTCTCTTTCAAGTGTTCCTTCCTAGTTTGGGTAACATGGATCCCTCTAGTCTCCAGACAGGCTGCTGAAAACTTTACTGAGATGCTTCATTGATTGCAAGCCCGTCGACATCCAGACGACACAAGGATCCCTAAGCCTCTGTTTGTCTCTGTAACTCTGTCCACATGGAGAGGCTGGGTTTCAATTTCCATACATCCTCCAGCCAAGTTTTCTGCTGGAGCTTTGCACACAGTGTGAACCTAGTGTAACTGCCACTTTAGGAGTAAGGTTGAGACAAGTCTTACCTACTGTGTTCAGTGCTACACAAGTTTAAAATCATCTTTCATCTGCACCCATCTGATAAACTCGATGTTAGCAACATTTTTTCATGTTTTATAGCAGTTTTTTATTTCATCCTGTGGGCACAGTTCAAACCGTGTTTCCAAAGCAAAGAGTGGATAACCTTGATCACATGTTGGAGGCGGTTTGTTCAAAATGCAATAATGCCGCTTTCACGCCATATGGGATGGATGGAAGAGATGAGAAAGATTCCCATATTTACAACTTGTAAGCGTTCATGTCACCGGACAACTCCACCACCAAGTCGGATATATTGGAGCTTTCCAGTTGTAATTACAAACTGAATGTTGACCTGAATAGTATTTACAAGCTGGTACGTGTCATAAGTATTGTGTTGCTAACAAACCAAAACTGAATAATAAAGTTGCATACCACCTTCGTAATAGACATATGCAGCAAGTTAGCCCTCAAAGGCCAACTTAGTGGCTAATACAACACTTCCTGCAGCTGCTTCACAGCGAAAGCATTTCCTCTTTTAAGTTGCTTCATTGCTGCACAAACCAAGTGCAAAATATTGATTGCTAATTCCTCAGATCTACACCAAAATCTGTTGATACTGAAACACCACAGGGGATCTGGGGTCTCGCGCCGTGGGTGGTACTTAAAAAAAAAAATAAATAAAAAGACGAAAACATCAGCCACATGTTAACACACACAATTCTTCATGCTGTATACCTATATGCAGCTTAAAAAAGGCATGTTATGAAAAAATGTTTAACCAATTTTTTCAAATGGGAAGACATTTTCCATCTTCTGTCCAGAGTCCTGAACCCGCCCCACACCTGCACAGCTCAGCATCGGACCCGACCGTCACCTGCAATTATCTCTAAATCAATTCTGATCCGACACGACCTCAAGCGTCATTATAAGACTCACGACCTGACCAGTAGCTTAATCAAATATTCTTCTGGGCAGTACAGGCAAAATCTGTAGGGCCGCACAACAAGGAACTACATAAATGTTAAAGAATTATTGGAGAAATAAATAAAATCAGTTACATCTTTTCCACATTTTCAGTAAATAATTTTCACTTGTGTTTCCTCCTGCTCAGAGCAACTTGATGGCACAGACTCCATTGTTTATTATATTTTATCGAGATTGAAGGACAGTTTCCGAACTTTATCCTTTTAGATGAATAATGACATAACACATAAATGAGGGTTTTCAAATATGGAGAAGAAGAGCAGAATTATTATTATATAGAGAAGATTATTATTATTTTGCTCATATTAACTGTGAAGTTTGCAGAATTACAACCGGTGCCGGTACCAATGCCAGTACCTGCCTGCTCACTGTCAGACTTTCAATATTTAAACATGAAAATGACAATATACATAAATAGAAAATAATTAACATACATTTTGAGACCCCCCTAAATTTGATTTTGACTTCTTCAGGGGGTCCTAGGTGTTAATTAGGGTGTTCAAGACCCCCCTGAGATGCCCCATATTTCACACACTGACTTTATGCTGTGGTCAAAGCAGCTCTACTGTATGTGTTTTGCAAATATCAGTTATTAAGCACGTGATGTCCAAACCTTTTGTTCATTCATTGTTCATCTGTCCTGTGCCCTAGGCAAGGTGGATGTATCATAGATGCCGTAATTGTTGCCATAATTCTTAATCTGTACACCTCTCTGATAGAGATAAACCCTCCTGTATATCATGTGCTAAATCTGAAAGTTTTCTGTTTGGGGAAAACTGTCTCTTTAAGAAATTGTGTTTCAGCTCTGTTGAGTGTGATAGCTTTTCGATCAAGTTGACCTGTTTTCCAGTCCCTATCTTGTTCTGTAAATGGATGATACACACACACACACACACACACACACACACACACACAATAGCTCTGATATTATGTATCATTCAGCTGCAAATAAGGTTGTGGAGTTCTGACTGTGTCTTCAGGAGACTTTGACAAGATGAAATATCCACCCCAACACGTACAAAGTGAATCAAACTTGTACGGCCAATCAATGTTTCTGTTGGCAATAATAATAAATACATATGCTGTGCTTATTAATCATGAATTATGCTGATAATGAACAGGATGGGTGTATCTGACAGAAAAGGGTATGTTGTCAATTTGTCACAAAGGTTTCTGCAGCTGCGTGTGTGGATTCCATATAACAATATTTTCCACTGCAGTTGATTTTTTTTCCAGCCAGGTTCATTTTAGTCTATTTCTCACCTGATTTGCTTATGACACAGAAATACTTTAGTCAGTGAAAACAGGTCTACTCTGGCAGCCCTTCAACTGTAAATGACAAAATTGTGTTGTTGTTGACTGTATATATATATATTTGCAACATTCACACATCTTCCAGTTGATCTGTCCCTCTGGGAAATGCACAGTTTTTGGTGAAAAGTTGTCAAGGACACAGGCATATTAAGTTAAAATAAGTTAAACTATTATTGTATGGCTTAGGGGTTAAGGCGCCAACCATGAACCGAAATGTCCCCAGTGTGAGTCCAGCTCGGGACCTTGCATCTCTCTCTTACTCATTTCCTGCCATCTCTCTCCTGGTTCGATCTAATAAAGGCATTAAAAACACTCTAAATAATGATACAATGACTACTGTTATGTGAAATCGCCTTGGTTTTCTGGCCTGCAACTTTACCATTTTGGTTCAGTCTCATCAGCAGGCAGCTGTACTGTATGGTACCTGGCTGGCACCATACAGCAGGTAGACAAAGTTAGCAAATAGCTGGTGAACATAGTGGAGCATTTAGCAGCTAAAGAGAGTGAATACTGGGTTTACACTGGACAGAAACATGACTCCAAATGAATGCTAATTCTCAGTATTTGCTATTTTGAAACATGCATTGTATAAAATCCATATTTACATTGGATGCAGTCTTCTTCACGTCTTTTGCTGGCAGATTGCTACAAGAAAGCACTAGCAGAAATGGGTTTTGCATCAATCGCATATTCTTGTGCAAATTTAGTGAAGGTGAACCTTGAGTTTTCATCACTGTACAGAACATCTCTCATTATTGTGCTTAAATAGCACCTCTAATACTTTGGCCATGAGTACTGAATATTGACTGTTTAGCTCAACTCTCTTAACTCTGGGTGAGATTATGTAATGCACTCAATCACGCACACACTCACATGCATGTATAGTATGCACTGCTGTGACCTGACTTCTGAGACATGAACCGGCCTCTGTAGTAGACGGACCAGGATACTGTACATCCACACACATGTCCTTCAAACACAGACATGTTGTTACCCTGCAACCCATCAGTGTGTATAGATCTGCAGCGCCTGAACGCTCACTGTCCATGACACGTAACAGAGCCCCCCTGTCTGCTTCCTATCTCTTTAATGAACACTCACAAGTATAATACACACAAACAGTGTGTGCTGCTTGGGAAACATCGCATGCATGCTCGAGGGCAGCAGAAGAGGCAAGTGCAGCGAATGTAAATGTGTGTGCGACACAGAGATGGAAGGATAAAAAGATGATTAAATAGAGTGTATGATAGGGATGACAGAGTGTAAGGACTTGGAGGTGAAGGGATAGAGGGGGTGATGGGTGGAAGAGTGGAGGCGGATGGGTTGGACAAGTAAAGAGAGGGCGTCTGCTTTATCTCTCTGCGCAGTTTAAGAGCGTTACCATTTATGGTGGAGCTGATGGAATAGTTGTGTGTCTGCCAACTATGTGACACAGCCCATAGTCTATTTACTTGGGAAGGTCAGCCTCTCTCTGGCTTTGCATAAGAAACTTCCCTTTGTCTTTATGATCACAGAGACAGCCGTCCATTTCTTCCCTGCTTCCTTTTTCTGATGCTCTCCTGTCAGTCTTTTCACTCCCTCGATGAACGGTGCTGATGCCAAAATAGTTTGAGGAGAAGTTAAGAGGCATAGAAAAGACAGGGGTGTCAAGGGAGAAGTGGGGTAAAATGCATGGTTCCTGTTTTGGAAATTGCTGTTGCTGTTAAAGTGGAAGCTTTTCAGCACTGACATGAATATTGATTCAACGTGTAGCTGTTACATGAGCACAAAGTGATCTGAAGTCACTTTTGGGTCACTTGGTCTACATTTCCCACAGGCAACGTTTTGACTTTATTAACCTTGACAGCTATGCGCTTCAAAAAGAAAGTACATATAGTAGAGTGGGTCTTTAAACGTTGCCTTTCTGTGTTTGTACAGTGTATATGTGTGTTTGATCTTGTTTTCTCATTTTATGAGGATAGGAAGGCAGGACTCACTTCAAGAACGGCATATGCTAGGGTCAAGCGAGAGTTACACAAACACCAAGTGCAGACATTTGTGACTGAAACATACCGCAGCCTGCAATTGAAAGGATCAACCGTCACTGACAGTCATTAGAAATGAACAAATTGTTGTGCAGATTTGCCTTGCAAAGCTCCTTGTAAAGTGCAGCTGAAACATAGAAGCGTGTTTGTTTTCTTGCAGCGATGCAATTATTTACTGTTATCATGGTTCACACTGACACCAAAATTCAGCTGAAATTCAGTCCTGTTTAGCAGGTATAATGTTTACTGTGTCCACTACCTTGGTTTAGCGTGTTAGCATGCTAATATTTGCTATTTAGCACAAAACACAACATGCAGCTGAGGCTGATGGGAATGTCATTAGTTCTGCAGGTATTTGGTAAGTATTGGACCAATTAAAATTTTGACCTGATGATGGCGCTAGATAAGAAGTCAGAAAGAGAGTCATCTCTCCCTTAAAAAGTTGGGTGTACAACAGTAGCGATAGGTGGGAAAAGGGCACGAACAGAAGGCTTGAAAAAGGAAGTAGGCCCAGCTCGTCCTAACCGCACAGTAGAAGAAGACAGTAGTAGTCATACTTGCTTGTGTTGTGAGGCACAGGTACGTGCAGGATGTGAAGATTAAATATTCCCCATTGAACAGATATGTCACTCAGGTCGTTTTGGTTTAACTGAATGCTGTGTTTGTTTTATACATACTACTCCTTCGGCCACTTTTTCCGTCTGCCTTATTCTCTCCTTTCAAAACAAAAGCACCCTGACAATTTGAGAGGTAGAATTAGGGACAGTTATTGTAAGGACTGACATTAACATTAGTTTAAAGTTATGAATTGTTTCATTTCCATAGGCTATGGAATTAATGTACAGTAGTCAGTGTGTTTATGTGTGTTTGAAGGCCTCTTGATGCATTCTCATGCTGTATTGTGGATACACACATTTGCTTCTCCCGTTGCCAAACCCAGAGAGACAGTGGAAAGACCCGCTGAGCTTCTTGCTCTAACCAGAGACAATATTTATTCAGCTTTTATCCTGCCCTGCCGGAGGAATGCAGAGTTGGCATCTGAAGACACTGGCCTCCCTCCAAGACAGGCCTAAGAAAAGTGTTTTTCTAATTTGTACAATGGTGAGATGTAGACGGCAAAACAACAGCTCCTAATCCTGGTTTACAGAGGGAGGCTTTTCTAGCCCTGAAGGCCATGAAATCAAAAAGGGAGAATCAATGAAGTGATCAAATGATGGATTCAGTTATTTCCTGGTTCAGTGAGATGTCAGATAACATGCTGCTGTTTTATCCCCTTCGCATTGTCCCATCGAGTTCTGGTTTCAACTTTTTGTATGGTGGAAAATATGCTAAAATAATCATTAAACATAGAGGGCAGAGTGTGTTATAATAACAGTAACAATGTATAAACTGAACCACCTGCAGTAAATAAACTGAAATGAGTTTTCTTAACGTTGAACAAAAGTTTATTTAACTTAAGCTATATACCTATATGATTTAGTTCATTACTCAAAATGAACTAGCAATCAAAATGAACTGGTAGTCAGGTTATTAAGGTTTCTGTTTCTGAATAAACCTATACCTGTATCGTCTGCAAATGACATATTATATGTCAGTCTACAAACATTAATAGCAAGTTCTTGCAGTCCAAAGCTGATGACTGTCCCTAGATTGGTAGTTGTATATGGTGCTAAATATGCTTGAATAATCATTAAATAATTATTACAAACAGAATGTATGTAAATTAAAAACAGCAAGGGCCCTAAAATTGACCCTTGTTGGAACACCAGATTTAAAGGAATAGTTTGACATTTGGGAAATTATGCCACTCTGATGTCTGTCCATTAAATATGAATCTTTTCTTTCACACGTTGGTCTAAAGCTAACTAATTGACATGTTCTCGTTTGTTGAATCCGTACAACCGAAGTGTAAAAATGTCATTTCACGGTGGGTTATATGCTGGACTTTTTCTTGGCAGGGAGCAAGTCTCCACGGGCCAAGAAGTTATTTTTTTGTACGGATTAAACAAGTGAGATATGTGTTAAATAAGTGTTAATTAGTGAGCTTTACAGGTGCTGTTAGATCCAGGCTAGCTCTTTCACCCTGTTTCTAGTTATGCTAAGCTAAGCTAAGCATAACATAGCTGCTGGCTGTAGTTCAGATTTACCGAACAGACATGAGAGCGGCACTGATCGTATAATTCTCAGCAAGAAAGCAAATAACCGTATTTACCAAAATATCAAACTATTTCTTTAATATTAAGTTAATTCATAGGTGTCAAATTGTGACAATTTGTCGTAAGTGACAAAACCATGCAGAGCATGCATGGAGGGCATCTTCGGGCACACCTTGCCTCTGTAGCTTCTGTAGCAGTATATTATGTCAGCAATGTCAAATCCTTTGGAAAGATCCAAAAACCACAGTAAATTCCTTATTATTATTATTAACCCTGTGTAGCCATCAAATATGTTATGGTGTTGATGCAGACTTTCAGATCATTCAAATGAGACAAATCATCCTCACCATTATTATTAAATCACAACCAACCAACCAATCAACCAAACATGATGGTGAGTGTATCATTCTCCATTTCATGCTTGAAATTTCCACTTCTGTAGCATGCCTAAGCAAACCACTTGATTAAACTAACACACACACCTACACACGCACACAGACACACACACACACACACACACAACCAGACATGGTGCTGCATCATTGACAGTCTGGAGCGGAGTGGCTCGCAGCATCCCGTTTAGATTAGATCACATCAGATTAGGTGACATTACTTTAGCGCTAACCAGATTACACTATTCCTCATCTAACACACTTTACCTCCTAATGCTCCTGCAGCCTCATTACCCAGGGAACAGCCATCGAAGGAAGCAATTAGAAAAGCGAGAGCGTCCTTCTCACTTAGACACTCGCGCACGTGGACACATTCGTCTCCCTCTAGGTAGTAAGCACACCTCAGTGGCCATTAGTCAATTAAGAAATGTCTCCTGTTTGATAAGATAATGGCTGTGAACCTTTGGTGACGCTGACATGTGTGGCGTTGTGGGTGTATTTTGCTACCTCCATGTCTTTTGCGTGTTGCTGTGTGCGTTTCTATGTGTGAGAAAGGTTTTTATGGTCTCATTCTCTTGCAGTAATCTTGCATGATGTCTGAGGAATGTCTAATATACAAGCTGGAACAATAGCAGAGCAGAAACAGTGGGGGAAAAATAATGACCTGAACCTCAGTCTCAAGGCCAGATGTCTGCAGTCCAAGTCTCACCTCATAAAAACTGTACTTCTTGTTCTGGCTTATCAATTGCATCTATTATAAAGCTATGTGTGCATGCGTGCGGATACACACGCATGGTTATATGTGTGAGTCTGTGCAGAGCTTTGTGCATACAGTATGTGTGCATACACGTAATGAGTGCGGGAGTAGAGTGATGTGTGTGGCCCGTGGATGTGTGAGTACACATGATTATAAGTGTTACTTTGGGTACACCTCTGTGCATTTGTGGTATTACACTAGTCTGTACATGAGTGTGTGTGTGTGTGTGTGTGTGTGTGTGTGTGTGTGTGTGTGTGTGTGTGTGTGTGTGTGTGTTTTCTACATAGCTGTGTGTGAGGGCATTCATCTGAAAGAGCACATAAACATCTAAGTGCCCCAGCATTTGTTTACCCTTTGAACTCTTCTTAATCGCACAATGCATGTGTGCGTGTATGAAGGATTTGCAGCCGCCGCGCTCGTCAATGTACAAACGAATGGGCACAATAAAGCAGTGGGATCAAACGAATAGATTCATCTGTGTCTGTGAACCAAGAGACACAGACAATGACAAAGAGGTGAGATGAAAAGGAGAAAAGCTTGTTTTTCAGGAAGCGGGGTTCCCTGGCAGGAGCTGCACTGCAGGCTGTGGGCAAATGAGTCTTTTTAACAAGGAGACAGGAGGGGAAAGATGTCGCCCTCTGCTCTGTACATATTTTCTACACTGTCCATTTAACATTACACACGTGTTACATGATAGTGCTTTTACGTAACGAGTGACAAAATACACTTCACTTATATTATTCCTGCCACAAATCGAGAAAGCAGGTAATCACTTTTCAGCTCCTCTTCAAATCACATTGAAGTTTAGTTACCCAAAAAGTGGCAACCACTCTGATTCTCCAATTATTTCTCTTCTCTGTCATCTCAGTTAACAGCCTAACTTAGAAGAGCAATGGTAACAAATATGAACTAGGATATATTCTTTGATTAATTGAACATGAGATAGTGGGTGTTAATGCTAATATGCTGACAGTAGAGTTTAATTATGATTTTGAAAGGTAAGGCAGGATGCAGCTGCTAGCTTTTCAGTGAAAGCCAGGAGTAATGTGGCAAACATTAGAGTAACTGTATGCTTTTGGGAATAATTAGTAATCAGTGATGGTATTTTGAATTATGTCATAAATTATTTATTTATTTATTTTAAAGAAACACGCTACAACACTTTTGCAAGAGTGGGGTGCCAAAATTTAAAAAGTGCTTTTTTTTTTTTGGTAATATTTACCACAAAAGCACAATATAAATAGAAAAGATAAGGTTAATCCAGCCCTGTCAGGGTCTGACAGCTGCATGTGGATTTTGTCTTAGTTTGACCCTGGAGATTGAGAGTCTCCCAACAGCCAAGTTTCTTTAAACCAAGACCACGATCTTTACCTAGTACCTAGTACTTTTAGTCACCTAAACTTAACGAAACTTGCAGATCATATGGGTCATTTTGAAAGGCAGTTACATATTAGGTCATTTAGGTTTGTGGACTGGTTAAAAGTAGCAGTGAAGAGGTTGGTATTTTATCATCTTCAGCCAGTGAAATTCAGGTTTGAAGCTTCAGGCTCTCAATTATGGTGCAATATTAGGCCTTGGTGTTGCTGGACCTTCTTTTCTGCCTCAGGGCCTACTGTTGCATTCTAGTCTTATGGGAGTAATGACTTAATACTTAGCAATGACTTGTAAATGTTGACTTGTTCAAAGTCAGACACGCTGTGAAGATGCTCTTATTGAAGTTTTCTGCACATAGTGCAATGACCCATTTCAAGTTCCAAACACAAAATTTCTAAAACTTCTGTAAGCAGTTGCTTTGTTGCCATGCTGCCGTTATGTAAATGGTTTCTTTGGTTTGTTTTAGCTGAAATCAAAGAGTGACTTAACACCCTTTAACACACTTTAAATCTGTTGCACCTCTGGCCACACCTCGCATCACTCATGGGTGTAGTTGGGTGTGATCCGAAATGTGCTCTTTTGCACCTGTGCAAATTGATGTCACGGCATACTGACACACCCTGGAGTACACTTCTACATCACTGCAGCAAAGTGAGAAGTTAAAGGAATACTTTGACATTTTGAGAAATGCTTATTTGCTTTCAGGCAGAGAGTTAAATGAGAAGAACGATGTCACTCTCATGTCTGTCCGTTAGATTTGAAGCTACCATGAGCAGCCGGTTAGCTCTGCTTAGCCTTAAGACTGGAAACAGGTGGAAAGGGCCTGGCTCTGTCCAACAATAACAAAATCCACCTACCAGCACATCTAAAGCCCAATAATTAACACATTATATCTCTTTTGTTTCAAAAAGTTATACAAAAACAATGGGGATGTACTTGACTACTGTGCTAAAGTAAACTAGCCAGCTGCGGGCTTTATCCTTATATTTAATGAACAGATATGAGTATGATATCGATCCTCTCATCTAAATCTCTACTTGTGAGCAAATGTTGAACTTTTCCTTTTCTTTAAAGAGCTACTATAATTCCTTTTTGAAAGACAAATTAGGGTCCACTGCCAAACTGTTGAGTCTAGACGCAGAATTTACTCTACCAGATGAAAGCTTAGGTTTAATTGCATTTTAAATGTTTATTGCTTTAAAGCAGGGATACTGAAGAAATCATTTCCCCCATATGACCTGAAAGCAACACCGATGACAATATTTCATAATAACCGACTGACTCTGTATCTCAGTTGCTTAAGTGCTCTAGACAAACTGGTGACGTAATGCAGCACGAGGCGCTGCTATTCAACTGGTGATGTTAATCTCTGTATTCCTTTCACTGTGTATCCATGCTAGTGTTGAGTAGTCGCTGCTTAAACAGTCATGGTGTATAGTGATTAGTGGCAGCCCACCAGGACAGGCTTAATGGCACACACTGTGTTTACATTACATTACATTACCTCCCGGTTCAGCCTAGGGATAATGTTTCTGCCGGGGCGACTACTCTACTTATACACACACACACACACACACACACACAGAGGGATATTGAGACTGTAAGATAGGCAGTCACATGCACATATGTGCACACATCGGCTTACACATTTATGATGGAGAACATGCAAACACAGATCAAGCCCTCAACACCTTCCATCCTCTGTGTCATGTCAGTGTAATGTGTGTGTATGACACCATGTTGGAGTTGTGTAAACCGTTTATTGCATGGAGATGAAAGGCCTCGTGAAGCTTGTCTGGGGTGTTACACAGTCCACAGACACACAACAGCATTCCCACCGGCTCTTTTCCGCTCGCTGATAATTACAGATACCCGCTATAGATGTCTGATTTACATACTGTGTCATATTGGGATGTGCCGCGCCTTTAATCTTTTGGCCCGTGTTCTTTCTCTTGTCTGTCTGCATTGCCTGTTTTTCCTCTCATTCGCTCTTTTTTTTTTCTGGCACACCCACGCTCAAATGCTTACACACATGCACACTAGTTGTTTGATCTAGATGTGAGTGGCAGCCCAATTCTCTGATGAGCTTTGAGCAGGCATATTCAGCAGCAGCATTGTGATCTGTGTGTGTGTGTGTGTCCCCTGGTGCGAGATAAAGGTTGAGTGTGTATTGTATTGAGTGTGAAAAGACAGATTTGACATATTTGAATTGAATTTAGCCATTGGCATATTTCCTCGTGCCACAGCAGGTGCTGTTGCTGAAGTCTTGCTACTCCAGTCTGGTGGTTTGCAGCTTTTATCATCACTACAGATTATACTTGCACATCCAATACTGTTGGAAGAAGTTCAAAGTGCAAATACGAGGTTTGTACAAGAGTCTAGCATGCCACAATCATGCATTAACCACTCCCCTCTGTGTCTCTCTGTGTCTCCGCCTACAGCCTGATGAGTTGACCAATGCGTTGGAGATCAGTAACATTGTGTTCACCAGCCTGTTCTCTCTGGAGATGCTGTTGAAGGTTTTGGTCTACGGGCCCTTCGGCTACATCAAGAACCCCTACAATATCTTCGATGGCATCATCGTGGTCATCAGGTGAGCTGCCGAGCAGGACTTTCTGACAACAGAAAAAAAAAAAGCCCTGAAATGATACAGGGATCCTTTTCTTCCTGCTCTCTGTTTCTATTTTTAAAATAATGCCACTGGGAACACATAACCTAAAGGCCCTACATACCCATGGTCATTACTGTGCAAGAAAAAGATAAGATGTAATGAACCCTGAAGGAAATCAGCCAAGACAAAGTCACATTAGCTTTCCATGCAACGAAATGGACCCAAACTCAGCCCTGAAAAAACAATGTGATATCGCCATTCCAATGTGGGGAGTAAATAGAGCGGTCAAAAACTATAAACAGTCTGTAAGAGCGATGCTGCAGTTTGCAGTGTGGTTGTGCTATGTTGTAGTAAACACACCACTAGAATAATGGCTTCTCCATTTCCAAAAAGTGTTTTACTTTTGCATTTTTACTTCACATTTTCCTGAATTGGCAGGTAAAAGTAAGAGGTGGAGAAACAGTTGCATGGGCTTCAAATGAAATCACCATATATCTGTATTTGTTATCAGTTAATAACTAACTCTTTGGTTGATTTCCAACATTGTATAATTAATTACAAATAGCGTACAGTTTTAATCATTAATGTTTGACATGTTAGTGTTAGTAATGAGAGATGAGCTAAGAATAAGAGCTAAGAAACAGCAAAGTTGGTTAATTGTGATATTATCCAAATAGTTACTTTTAAGGCTGCCCTAGTCAATATTTTTATATTGACCACTGGTCAAATGACAATGTGTAATGTGAAAAGGGTCGCTCGTAGTGACGAACCCACAGAGAATTATCACCCAACTCTGCAGTTCCCCTCAGCTCTACAGAGCGTTTTAGCATCTTTCAGCTCATTGTTTTGGTTTTACTTTACTGTTTTGGTTCACTCTCACGGCTCTCATCAACTTCATTTCCAGCTGTAGCAGGCAGCTGTTTTCAGTGAACCAGTTATGATAAACCCACTGTACACTACCTGCATAGCACTAAATGGCAGACAGACAAAGTTGCTGACTAGCTGGTGAACATAGTGGTGCATTAAGTCTGATTTGTCCCTCAGTAGTTGGTGGAGACCAAAACAGAGCTAAAAGGAGAGCGAACATTGGACTTCCATTTGTTGGCTGGCTACAAACACGACTTCAAATGAATGTTAATGTATCTGCTTGATGTGTAAATAGGCAGCTACCTGTATTTGCTAACATGTTCATAAGGGGATATGTCATGATATGTCAAGGTTGTGTTTCCAGCCTGTTCTTCTGCCCCAAAGTGCCCAAAAGAATAAATGAATACTCCTTTAATGATTTAATCAAGTTTAAATAAATGACTAACAAATGTTTTATAAAGCATGAATAAGCAATGTGCAGCTCCCTATCACAAAGTTGTAAGTGCTTAAACATTTATTGAACACGTTAATACTAAGTGTGGGAAAGGGATCAGAGATTTGGTCAGGGCTTTTGACTGTTTGAAGACCTTGGATCTAACATGAATATGCATATGTGTGTCTCTCCTCTCGTTGAAGAGGTCAAAACTCCAGCAACACTTGTAGTATATAGAATAACTTAATTGTCAGACCAACGCGTTTCTGCTTGTGGCCTTCACCGGGGTCATCATACAACACATTACATCTCTCTTCTCTTTGGACAGTGTGTGGGAGATCGTGGGTCAGCAGGGTGGCGGTCTGTCGGTGCTGAGGACCTTCCGGCTGATGCGGGTGCTGAAGCTGGTCCGTTTCATGCCGGCCCTGCAGAGGCAGTTGGTGGTGCTGATGAAGACCATGGACAACGTGGCCACCTTCTGCATGCTGCTCATGCTCTTTATCTTCATCTTCAGGTAGGCAGAGGGAGAGTGAGAGACTTTGCATCCTGTCTTACACTGCAAAAAATAATATATATATGATCGATCTTACAATCATGCGGGAAAAAATGGGTGAACTGTCTTGTTCTTGTTGCTAATGGAGGAATGACATCAAAGAAAGTTGAAATGGAGACCGGACGAGGTAAACTGAAGGGAGTTTGATCAGTGACCATGAAACTAATTCTGTCGATGGAATTGAAAGCACAAAGGTGTGGAATGAAAGTAAATTGGTAGATCAGTACATAATAACTTCAGCATGAGAAGCAAGGCGCAGAGGGAAGCAGAGACCAGTGCAGACATGTGACAGGACGAATGAGATCAATCGATGGGATGAGAAGACAAGTGATTCCCTCTTTTTGTCAGCAACCCTTCTTTCTGCCTGGTTATGCCTGTGGCTGAGCTCCACAAAATCAAATGTGTGGAGGTTCTCTGCACATGTCTTGATTCGCACGCACACACGTATCTGTATTTTTCTTTCTAGAGCTTTGTTGATAACATATGTGCAGGGAACCTGAAACCCTAGCCAATTTCTACACAAAAGCGGTTCTCCATATGTTACAGTAGGACTGACTGTGTTGGTAAGACTTTATTGGTTTCTTTTGAAAATGGGTAATTTCCCTTAGAGATCCTGAAAACTTTTATATTTCTCTATAAATTAAATATTCATGTCTAAATAAGAAACATCAATGTAAAAAAATAAACAGTCTCATTTATCAGGAGTTTAACACTCAAAACCTCTAATCTGATCTAATTTAATCTGCTTCATCAGGACTGTGTGGGTGTGGTTTGATCAGATTTGATTGACAGTGACTGGCTTTAAATGTTTTAAATGAGGCTTTAAATGTTACCAAAATTAAATATTTTCCAGCAACAAAAGTACATTATATTTACAAATAAAAATATTTGGCAATAATTATGGTTACTTGTGTTTTAACTTGCCTGCATGCAGTAATGTCATACACCTGCCGGTGACTGCATTATTAGAAACAATATTCACATACATTATTACATGCATCCGTGTTATTATATTATATTGCGGTAGAGTAGTAGTTTAAAAGACTAGAAGATCTAATCTTAATAACTTTATTGCTGGAATATTAAATTCCAAAATAATTTTTCATTTTTGTACTTTAACTGCTCTGAAAACCTTACTGGTACAAAAATCTCTACTCACAATCATAGGTGTTCAAAGCATCAAAGCATCACAAAGACTTAAGAGAGAAACAGTTAACAGTGTGTGTGAGCCTGTGTTGTGTATCTGTGTGTATGTCTCGGTTTCTGTCTGCCTCATTTTAGCTCCATGTTAGTAAGCCTGTGCGCGCGTGTGTGTGTGTGTGTGTGTGTGTGTGTGTGTGTTAGGTGTATCTGAGCATTGGTGTATCATTTCAGCAGCTTGTTGGGATGTGTGTATATGTGAATGCATGTATCTGAGGGCACACATGCACTTCAATACACACAAACACACACACACACACACATACACAAACACACACAGAGTTCCAAGGGCCTTGTATATGCATAGATAAACAGCCCTTGATTTGAGTGAAGAGTTGCCAAGTTGACACAGGACTGTTCATTGATCCCTCAGCTCCAGTTGAGCTTCAGAGTCTGTTTCTGAATAAAAGACAGACTGCAGTGCAGACTCACCGCTGGCTCATAATAAAAACACCCCCATTAGCAGTCTAACTGTACATATCAGGGAATTTTCTTTCTTTCTTTCTTTTTCCTTTATTCTTCTTTCCTTTATTCTCATCTCTCCTCTCAAACTCCTCTTTTTACATGTTAAACTGCAGAAACTATCCAGTCTACAGTAGTACTCTAGGCTTGGTAACATAGATATCTAGTAAAGAAAGCAAATAAGCATATTTTCCAAAATGGTGAACTGTTCCTTTAAATTTGAATTAGGCAGGGCCACATATCTCCTTATAAAACCACAAATAGTCGTTTTCACATTACTGCTTGTGAACAGATTAAACAAATGAGATGCAATGAGTGAGTTAGTGAGCTTTGGAGCTGTTAGTAGGCGGATTTTTGTTACCTTTAGACAGCGCCAGGCTAGCTGTATCCCCCCTGCTTCCACACAGTTGTCAGCGATCTTCTCATCTCACTCTCTGAAAGAAAGCAAATATTGTTGAATTATTCCTTTAATTTCTAAAGTAGTGGAAATAACTTTCAGTCAGATGAAATCATGTCTTTGTTTCTTTTGCTAGTGGTCTTCATTTGTTTGAATGAGTGTCTTGTGTCATTGCCATGGTTTGTGACGCTCTCCATGGTGCTGAACTTAACCTGGTATAAGCACTTCATTTTCACTCCCTTTGTTGCCAACATTTCTGCCTCAGTGCATTATGGGCCAAATGTTTATGAACCAATGACTGTTTATTACCTGACTGACAGTACTCCATACATGGTGTTTGTGTTATCTTTGCTACTTTTTTGGTCGTAAATCTAGTGTTCAGTTAATATTTCTATTTATGCTTTTGTATGACAGTCCTCTAGGCCATGATTACCATTCATGTTCAGTATATTCTGCCACAGCTGTTTTGCAAGCAGCAGGTATAATCAGTATGGTACGGTTACAAACAAGTCTTTTCAGCATGTTAATTTCCGTTTATTTGTACTGTATCTAATGGGTTGGCCTGATGTAAACATTTATCTCTCTGTTTCCTGTTTGTTTTCTCCCTCCTCCTGTGTCAGTATCCTGGGGATGCATCTGTTTGGTTGTAAATTTGGGTCTGAGAGGGGTGGAGACACTCTGCCAGACAGGAAGAACTTTGACTCTCTTCTCTGGGCCATAGTGACTGTCTTCCAGGTGAGCATAAACCTTTTGCTCCCCTTCCCTTTCTCTGTTGTCCTTCCCACCACTAACTGCCTGGACATTATCTCCCTCATTTTCTTCCACTCATCTAATTTCCATTTCCAAATATGTTATAGGTTAAGTAGGCCTGCCCCTTGCATCATGTCACCTTGGATTAGTGAATCAACTCAAGGGCCCTCTGTGGGGTTCAACCACCCATCCATTATCTCTGCATATGCTATTGTATAGTATTTATCACCCTTAATATAGTAACCATTTATAATTCAGTGGAACATCTGATCAGGGACGATATAAAGTGTCAGCATGTCTCGCTGCACAGGACATATCTGTTCTCATGATGTTACATTACATATGGATTTCTCCATATGTTACTTTCAAAGCTGAGGAGCACATTGTTAACTAGCTACATTAGTTTGTGGGGTTACATGATATGTTTTGATAAAGCCCCGTTTCTAACGTTACCATATCCACTGTGCTCCTGGATGCTATCAGAGTTTGGGGTAACGTTAGCATCTCTGTCCTGCTCTTTATTGTATTTGGTGATGTTTACACTCAGCAACCCCAGCCAACATTACCTGAGATATCGTTACTTTTGTCAGACACATCTGTTAGTCCTCATCCTAAAAGCCCTTTCTCTTGTAATGATAAAGGTGAAAACATTTGAAAAATACGAAGTATGTAAGCAAAGCAGCCAAACAGGGTTATGTTAGGTCGAAATAACAGTCTGATTTCACATTTTTAGAATATTAGAATACTTAGAATACTACCTAGGACTAACTAGCTCTGCACTGCAATACAAAAATATTGCAGTTTCTTTCTGTAGAGTTACATGCCTTCTACATGGGTCATCAGCTACTGAGAATGGTAACTTTTTGCCTGGTACAGGTAACTTTGTACATAGCCATCCATTGCATATTTAAAGTTGTTTTAAAAGATTCTCATTTTAAAACAAGCCAGCTTGAAACATCAAAAAGTCAGCCGGAAACAGCGTTTTCAACCAACTTGTGGAGCTAACATTAGCTTAGCTAGATAGCTACAGCTGATAGCGACAGTTGTCATTTCAGCCAATAAAATCATGGTTGCCTGCTTGAAATGAGAAGCCTGCTTTTGTCTCCCTCTGTCTGAAATCAAGGACCCACTTTTTTAAAACCCAGAATTTGGAGTGGCAAAACTACCACCGTTAGCAATGTAAACAGCATATGTGCCTTGCGAGAATGGAAAGCTTGACAGGCGTAGAAACAGTTTCTAAAGGGCTTAGAGAATGGTCAATTATGAAACAAACTAGAACAATTGCTGAAAACGTATATGCTTTTTCCCATAAATACTTTTTCCTCTCCTCTCCTCTCCTCCAGATCCTAACCCAGGAGGACTGGAACAAAGTATTATATAACGGCATGGCCTCCACCTCTCCCGTAGCTGCCCTCTACTTCATCGCGCTCATGACCTTTGGCAACTACGTCCTCTTCAACTTGCTGGTGGCCATCTTGGTCGAGGGTTTCCAGACTGAGGTATAATGTTGCTGGTCACACATGCACAAAAGTAACTAATGCAAAACTACCACAGAAAGACCATCCACCTTAAATTATTGAGCTGAAATTCAGTCTTAAAATCCTCTTTTCCTAAAAGCATGTGAAAGAAATCTGCTATTGGGGTGAGACTGTTTATCTTCTTTTAAATGCAGGTCAACGAGTTGAATCTTGCCCAGTGATCTGGCTTGCTTCCAGGTCTTAACACACATAATTTCTGTAGAGGGTGAAAGTTCTTTGGAAACTAGCGTTAATATATTCTTAACATTATTATTTTTTAGAAAAAAGTTTGAGACTTAAACATGGGGCTAAATTACTCAATGAGTTGCATGCACACATAACACTAATGGATGGATGTTCACGCCCACACATATATAAGAAATTCATAAACTCTGTAGGCATTAACCTTTTCTTGCACTCTCTGCGGCAGGTTATGTGAGGACATGAGATCACAATAGTTGCAGCGTTTCATTTTCCTCTCCTCTTCATCTTCGTCTCGCTGTCAGCCCCTTCTACTCCCACTCTTTCCCACTATCTCAGCAGTCATCCTCATTATTGTTCTGCTTATTTGCCAATGCAGTCATGTCATAAAGTACATCATAAGAAAACTATGTCTGCTAGACTAGACTGTGCATCAGCCTGTATCACCCACATCGCCTGTTTCATCGGTCTCATGCTCGGATACCTTCTTTTCAAGTCCCCCTGATCTTTCCCCTCTTTAGTACAACTCTTAATATGTCATAAAGCAAAAGTGATATGTTATCCACCACCGTATTATGTTCGGGAATCTTCTTTGAGTCAGAAAAGAGCAAGAGACGGCAAAAAGAGAGTGCAGAAGGTGGATTAATGGCTGTTTTTGTTTGGAGACAGCAGCTGTGAAAAATAGTTTTCCGGAACATTTTCGGGTCTACAGGTTGACACTCATTGAGCGACCTCTCTTCACTTTTCAGCCAGCCCATCTGGAGCATACAGGGCTTTATTTGAGACAGACAGAGCAACTGAGAGAAAGGAATAGAGGGTGAGACGAGATGGAGAAAGTAAATCACATGAGTATTCAGCCTTTCTCCAGCTGTCTACTTGTCTCCCACTCTCTCTCTTTCTTTAAGGGGTGACAGCACCTATGCTTTGATCACTGACGCTCTTGGGCTCGTTGGATGAGGGGAGAGAGAAGAGATGAGGGGTGGCAGAGAGAGGTTGACAGCCTCATAAGATATGGATTAATTGGAATGGGCTTCTCCTGCTATTGCGCGTATCTGCTGTACAAATATCAAGTGCATGACTATGGTGAATGGAATTCCATAGGAGGTGGGGGACATTGACCAAAACTGCTTAAGATGAAGGCTTTATATGCAGGCCAAGACTGGAATTAATGCATATCTGTTGACTTTGTAAAGTCAAATTGAAATTAAAATGAGGTTTTGTTAAGAATCAGTGTATATATCGTGTGTTTGTTTTGACTTGTGTTCTTATTTGGTCAAAATTGTAAATAGCAAAAAGAAGAATTTTGAATTTTATTTATTTTTCCTCTCATTAGTGTTCTGGCGGCGTGAATTTTTGGTGCAGTAGGCCTACCTGTGTGGACGGAAACTAAAGTTAGTTTGTAATATCACTTAAATTCATAAAAAGGCCTAGACAGGCAGTTAATCAACTGGAGTGCCGATGTTGTTAGCTGTTGCTTAGCCCCATCTGTGATTTGAGCACTCTCTACGTTATTCCCTAACCTACTCCGAGACATGATTCAAATCACTGCGTAACAACTGCTGTGGTTAAAGGACTACCATTTACTGTGAGTTTTGACAGTCTGGTCATTTGCCATCACCACAACTGGATCCATGAGAGAAAGACAGCTAGCGCTAGCTAGCCGCCCTCCTTTCTACAATGTGGGATGGACACAACACTGAGTGTGCAGGAGCTGCCAATGACTCAGCAGGTTTTAAAAAAAACATTAACTAAAAGAAACATCTAGTGGCAAACACTGCTAACGTTAGCAAGCTAGGTTAACTAGCTTCCACTTTCCCTGTGAAATACAAACTAAACAAACAAGCAGCTATAATCAATATTTTTGTATAAACAAAAGATCACATGACTACTTGTGTGTTAAATGAAAGTGTCATTAGTGATGACCCCACAATTATTGCCTGACTCTGGAGTTCCCCTCAGCTCTATCGAGCTTTTTAGCATCTTTCAGCTCATTGTTTTAGTTTTCCGGCCTGCAACTTGACTGTTTTTGGTTCACCCTCATCTATCTATCTGATAGCGTCATTTTCAGCTGCCCAGCACCAAGCGGCATACAGAACAAATTAGCAACTAGCTGAATATAGCAGACCATTTAGCAGCTAACGAGATAGATATGTGCCTCCGGAGTTAAGAGTAAAAACAGAGCTAAAAGGAGAGTGAATATTGGACTTACTTTGTCAGGTGGACAGAAACACAACTTCAAATGGATGTGTACATAGGCTAGTTTGCTAACAACTTTGCCACATCAACTTAAAAGGTGATATTGTGTTAATGTTGTGTTCACAGCTTGTTTTTGCTGCCCCTAAGTGACCTTAGTGCATTATTGTTAAGTTTAACAGCACAATGGTTCCTCCCAAATATTGAATGTTTTAAAGAGACTGACTGCTTACAACGCTAACACCTGATAGCTAATGCTATGTGGGCACAATTCCTGCAGTATCATTTTTGTTTATATTTCCTTAAACAAAAATTGAGAAGAATTCAAATTTCACTTTGAATGTTTATACTGTCTTGTCTTTGTTTAAGTTTTACTTCTGTTGAGAGCTATGGCAGAAAAGAGAAAGAAATCTTCAAAAACACAAACAGATACACACTTTCATACACACCAAATGTAGATGCCCCTAAGGTCTATTAGCTCGTGTTCTGTTCTCCCCCTCTGCTCTCTTGTATCATCACATAGCTGTCGGCTTAATTCTCCCTCTCCTTTTTCAACTTAACATCCTTTTCTGCAAACACTAAGTTTATTTTTAGTCGGCCAAACTTTCCCTGCGTCAGGGTTGCTAGGTAACGGGCGCTTGAACGACATGAGCTAAGCCAGGAGAGATGTACGGATGTGAAGCCAAGATACACAGGCACACACAAAAAAAGTGTGTTACTTCTAATGTCCATATTGCTTTGGACATTAAGGCAGAGGGGAAACCATCTTATGGATGTGTTTTTTCATTGAACTCCTTCCTCCATCCTCTTCATCTCCTTCATACCTTCCTATTATCCATTGCTTTTTCTCATTGCATCTCTCTGTCAGGTTGTGACAGTGTGTCCATTTGACAGAATCCAATATATGCTGCAGAGAGTGCAACCAGACCGACCTGTTTCTTTAAGGAGAGCTATTAACAGCAGAGAGACAAAAGTTGTTTGTCTTTTTATTACACCTCTCACTGTGACAAGAAACATACATTTCACACATGCACAATTCACACTGAAGCACACATACATACTTGTCAGCAGCAGAGGAATGCTTCCATGCACAATATGTCCTGAACAATGCATAGCTGTACTGTAGTGTCATTAAATTTATATGTCAAGATCATTTCCATTACTGCTTTCTGACTGAATGATTTTCATACAAAACATCAACAGACCAACTGGAGGGTAAAACATGGCTGTGCTCTTCACTTCTACTCTTTGCTGTCCTGACTTTTCATGCTTTCAACTAATTCAAGTTGCTGAAATACACATGTGCAGCACATGACTGCACACTGTGATCCAGGACAGTTGCTTTGATATGCTCTGTTGCATGGTAAAGCCAAAATGTTACAACAGGCTGAATTTCCTTTAACTCTCTCCTTTTGCTCTTGTCTACTGCTGTGGTTCCACCTCTCACCTCTGTGCCTCTTTTCCTGTGTGCGCCTCCCTCTCCTGTCCGGCTGCACCGATCACTTCCACTATAGGAAGTGTCCAAGCGGGAGGACTTGCATGCCCAGCTGAGCCTAATTCAGCTGCCTGTAGACTCAGGGGTATGTAAAGCACTGCAGCTCTGCCTTCCCTCCCTCCATTTAATTGACTAACCACCCTCCTTCATCCTCCCCTCTGCCCTCCCTCTCCACCCGTTCTCCTCATCCTTCCCTACAGAGGCTTTGTAGTTATGTGTCAGATCTCAACAGCCACAGCTTGGAGGTTGCATTCTTCTCATTAATGGCAGAATATACAACATTAGAAAGATTACTCAAAGTGTATGTAGGTCAGTTTTCCTGTTCTGAGTCTTGCTTTTGTGCTTCATTTTGGCTGATTAACAAGCCAGCAATATAATTTATCAAACTAATGCAGATAATAAATTCCAAGCTTATGCTAGCTCTTAAAGGGCCCTCTACCCAAATTACAAAAATTATCTACTGTATTTTCTACTTGCCATTAGTGATATTGCGCCATGCAGATTTTCAGTTTCAGATTTATTCACAGAGGTTTTGAGGTTCATTTTCTTCATAGACAGTGTCAGGTGGCTCGCAATTGGAGCTTTTCTAAGGCTTGAATGGGCATCAGTACAAAAGATGAAAATATCTGGTTCCCTGATAAAAAAAAAGACAAAGGTACAAGCCTGTGTACATAAAAATGTAAAGAGAAAGTCAGCTACAGCTCCAGGCAACGAGAACCAGAAGATTACACTCTGTATGTTACGGACAGAGTAACCGGAGACGATGGTAAGGATACAGAGAAAGTTTATTGCAACACAGAAGTATAAAGGAGTGAAATAGATACTGTCCTTTATCTTACGGATGGCGGAATCGTGTGTGCACTGGGGCGACACACAGGAAGACAGGAAACACACAGGAGCTCGGGATACAGGAGACAGACGGGAGCCAGGAGTAGGAGCAACACACTCAGGAGATTAGTGACAGACAGGAGCCGGGGTTCGGAGTTCCAAGGGGTAGGTTTCCAATGAATCGTAGTGGTGAGTCCGTGAAGTATACGTAGGAAGACTGCTATAATCTGTCCTTAGTATTAACGAGACCGGACACTGACTGAGGTGCGGAGCTGGGTTTTATAGGGAGTAGGGTGGTTGATTAAGTGCAGGTGTGTAATGGTTGACAGGTGTTGGGAATTAGTACTCCGGTGAGGGAGTGCGGTGTGGCTGTGATGAGGTGGAGCCTGGCGTGTCTGTAACACTGTAGAAACCTGGCAATATATTTAGCAGTATAAATCAGTCCACTTTTTGAGTCTGGGTCAACTTTGAATGAATTTGACAACTATGGCACTTTGTTCCCAATTGCTACAACCAGTTGCTTCTTCTCCATAGGAACAGCTATTGAGACTAATGGGTATCGTAGTATTTAGAGCCATCCATCTTACCAAATTGATGACTGACTGACTAATGACCATAACCCAGCATAAACTAATCCACAGATTGGCTGAATGACAGCTATTTAAAACCACAGCTAACAGTGAGAACTGTTCACAGCAAGGTCTGTGGATTAACCTTACTAAATAGAATATCTTTGGAAAGAGACATTGTAATTAAATTTTCCAATTCTTGCACCACAAAAGGAGTTCTAGTCACATCTTCTGTATTGGGGTGATGGTACAAGTCTCAGCAACTGAAATCTCAAAACCTCTGTTGAACCATCATGGCTCAATACCAGTAAGGGTCAATGGAAATGTATGTTGGGTATTTTTGAAATTTAAGTGAACTTACCCTAACAACCCAGAAAGAGCTAGGGGACAGGGAAGCAACATAATGCCAAACGCCACAACACTTAACCTCGATTTTGTTAACAGTACAGTGATATGAAGTGCGACTAGTTGAATCACTGTGGGCACAGGGACCTCCAACATGGCTGCCAGAGAACGTGTCGCATTAGCTCAAAGTCCTCTAACCTGCTTCCTGCATGATGCCCCGGCTGCTAACGGGGCAGTGAGTGACTGTTCAGAGGAGTTTAGGAGAGACGACAAAGTGCTTAAACACTTGCATCACTTTGGTGTGTTGTGTATGTGTGTTTTCTTTCTCCTCTTGTCCTTTTCAAAAGCAGACTCCACATCAAACCTCAGAATCAATGCTCACCTCCCACCAGCCCTCCACCCCTCTCTTTTTTTCTTTCCAGCCTCGGGGTAAGAACGCCGCACCGGCGCTGCCAAAAATCTCCCTCTCTCCGTCTCTGTTTTATCTGGCTGGAGGATAGAGATGAAGTGAAGGAGAGAGGGGGATGAAGGGGGGTGCCGGCTTTTTGGGAGGCCCCGGCACAGCCAGATAAATCCAGTCGGACTAGAGGATGAGAGCTAATAAAGAGAGGGGAGAGATCAACTCTGTTTGCATGACTCAGGCTCTTAAGGCAACGCCAGTAAACTCTGTGAAATGAGGACTTTGAAAAAGAGATGGTTGTAAGTCTTGTCCTTGTGTCCTCTTGATCTTGAGTGGAGTCTGCTGGCTGGTCTAATGGTTAAACCTGTCGTTATAGTTTTATTCTCCTATATTGCCTCTTATAACTGTCTGTACACTGTACTTTGCATACACTGTATTTACTAGCCATGTGTAAGTCCAGGGATGCCAATATTAAAATGAAATAATTTAATCAGAAATTTTACTAAAATTCAATTTCCATTTCATTTTCAAGTCTATGGTGCGCATCATCTGCCAATATGAAAATGAAAAGTCAATGTATCATTTAATTTCATTATCGTTATGGTAGTATTAAGCTATACTGAAAGTGATTTACAAATGGAGTTTCATTTTGACTTTCATTTTGGCAGTAACTATGCATTTTTTAGCTAGCGGCCTGGCTCTATGGATGACAGTGTTGGCTGGTCAGTCCACCACTTTGTTCCAGACTGAAATATCTCAACAACTATTGGATGGATTGCCATGAAATTTGGTACAGACATCCATGTCCTCCTCAGGATGAATTGTTATAACTTTGGTGATCCATTATATTTTCATTATTTCATTAATTTGTCTAATTTGGTTTATGACCAAAGTATTTTTAGATTTTTAATGTGAGCACACAGATAGAAAATGAAATTGAATCATTTCATTTAAATATTGGCATCCCTGGACTTCCAAACCTGTATTGTTGTGGATGTCATTAATGCCTTGGTGTTAGTTTAGAGATTTGCTACTACAGCACAGGTATCCGATCCTATTCCGGGCTGATGAGTCTCAAATAAAGCTGTGGTAGGATACAATTTTGGTGGACACACACAGACACACAATTACCTCCTATCAACATCCACCCTCTGTCTCCCATTTACACCCTTTTTGAAGTGATGTGATTGAGATCCCCCTGTGTGCTGGTGGTGTCTATTATTGTCTGGCTATCAGCAGCAGGCCTGGTCTGGCCCATCTCCTGCTCCCACCACCATGCCCAAATTGGGGTGGCAGAGTGTAAACAAGCTATCCAAACAACCCGGCTATTTCGGGACAAGGGATTTCCCTCGAGTCCAGTCCCCCCTCTGCTCCAAAGCTATAATCTCCACCTTTCCTTTCTCCAGTGAAACCTCCATTGTCTAATGCTTGGTGAGAACACTTCCTTCTACTCACCGATCTTGGCTGAAATATCCCCAAACCAACAGTATACTCAACACCAACAAGCCAAATGCTCAGCCAGTAATATAATCCGGTTAACATCTCCTCCCTCCCCCAGATAAGCATTAAAACCAAAAAGTGCAACGACGTCTCTGTTGATTGCTCCTCCTACCTGTCTTATTTAATTCCTGCTCCCCTTGAGATGCCTTAATCTGGAAATTTAAAAAAGTGTAATGTCTTTTTTTGTGTGGGGAAGTTTTTTAATTCGCTCTGGTGGAATCATTTTTTAGAGGATTTCTTTTCTGACAGCTGAGATACAAATTAATGTCTGCCTGTGAAGATGTTGTACATAATGTACTAAAGGGAACGGGTAAAAAAAAAATCTAAATCAAAATCAGGTCTGAGCTCGATTAATCTCTCCCTCGCAGTCTGAGGTAGTTCCACCAACTATAGCTCTTCATCTCAGCAGCCAGCTGACTGTGGGTTTCTAAATTGCACTGTGCACTCCTGACAATAAGAGGATTAGGGCAGAGCGGATCTTAGGTCAGCTCGATCTTTTGACATGATCGGTCAGAATTGTACAGTTCTGTCTGTCTTGACCTGCTATTGCCACCTCTGGATAGATAGGCCAGACTGGAGAAGACTAGAGTGCAGTACTAACAAGTACAAGTTTGTCATAGTAGTTAAT